>NC_141535.1:168025000-168360833 GCF_021556685.1 Rattus norvegicus
TATGCTTTGTGTGAGTTCAAGGAATTCAAACTCAGGTCCTCACACTTGAGCAAGTGCTTTACTTCCATTAATTCTGCTCTTCAATGTAATTTTTAATAAATAGATGTGTTAAGCAACTGGCTTCTGAAATAGTATCTAAAATATAGCTGTCACCTCTCAGAAGCAGACAGCCATGACCCACAGCAAACTGCACCTTGATGACAACAGGGACAATGAACATAGAACAGACTGCATTGAGATATCTGCAGGTTTCCTGTCCTTTTAAGACAGGTTGGTGTATTAATGTAAAAGGTTATTTGTGATATTCATGTTATTGACCAACAAATTACCAGATTTTCCTCACAAACATAACCAGGTTCTCTTAATATCTTGTTTATACTAATAGGAAGATGAAAATAATATACTCTTACCTGCTTTGCTTTTGTCACGCACCTTAGTTTATACATGCCTGTGATTGCTCCTGTTCTCAGAGAAGCATCTCTCCAGTGCAGCCCAGGCCAGCACAAAGCATTCCTCTTGTCCCATTCTTCCAGGTAGCTGGAACTCCATTGGCTTCCAGTCTTACATTATCTTATAATTCAGTTCATATTTGTTCAGTATTTCCCATCTATGAACAAATGCATCTTATTGACTTAAAATGAAAATCACAAATTATTTCTTCAACATGATCAAGTTAGTAAACAATTTATATTAATTGCTCTCCTATTGAAGAGACTTGAGGACCATGAAGTTTAGGTCAAGGAGATTTTGTTTCTATACTGCTACAGAAAAACACAGAAACCCCTTTTCCTCATATTGAAAATAGGGTTTTCCACTCCTCCATTGTTGGTGGGATTGCAGACTGGTACAACCATTCTGGAAATCAGTCTGGAGGTTCCTCAGAAAATTGGACATTGAACTGCCTGAGGATCCAGCTATACCTCTCTTGGGCATATACCCAAAAGATGCCCCAACATATAAAAAAGTCACGTGCTCCACTATGTTCATCGCGGCCTTATTTATAATAGCCAGAAGCTGGAAAGAACCCAGATGCCCTTCAACAGAGTAATGGATACAGAAAATGTGGTACATCTACACAATGGAATATTACTCGCTATCAAAAACAATGACTTTATGAAATTCGTAGGCAAATGGTCGGAACTGGAAAATATCATCCTGAGTGAGGTAACCCAATCACAGAAAAACACACATGGTATGCACTCATTGATAAGTGGCTATTAGCCCAAATGCTTGAATTACCCTAGATGCCTAGAACAAATGAAACTCAAGACAGATGATCAAAATGTGAATGCTTCACTCCTTCTTTAAAAGGGGAACAAGAATACCCTTGGCAGGGAAGAGAGAGGCAAAGATTAAAACGGAGACTGAAGGAACACCCATTCAGAGCCTGCCCCACATGTGGCCCATGCACATACAGCCACCCAATTAGACAAGATGGATGAAGCAAAGAAGTGCAGACCGACAGGAGCCGGATGTAGATCGCTCCTGAGAGACACAGCCAGAATACAGCAAACACAGAGGCGTATGCCAGCAGCAAAACACTGAATTGAGAATAGGACCCCCGTTGAAGGAATCAGAGAAAGAACTGGAAGAGCTTGAAGGGGCTCGAGACCCCATATGTACAACAATGCCAAGCAACCAGAGCTTCCAGGGACTAAGCCACTACCTAAAGACTATACACGGACTGACCCTGGACTCTGACCTCATAGGTAGCAATGAATATCCTAGTAAGAGCACCAGTGGAAGGGGAAGCCCTGGGTCCTGCTAAGACTGAACCCCCAGTGAACTAGATTGTTGGGGGGAGGGCAACAACGGGGGGAGGATGGGGAGGGGAACACCCATAAAAAAGGGGAGGGGGGAGGGTGATGTTTGCCCGGAAAGCAGGAAAGGGAATAACACTCGAAATGTATATAAGAAATACTCAAGTTAATAAAAAAAAAAACAAAAAAACAAAAAAACAAAAAAAAAACAAAAAAAGAAAGAAAATAGTGTTTTCTTCATACAATATAATCTGATTACAATTTCCCCTTCCCCACCTCCTCCAAGATCTTCCCCACCTCTTCTCCCATTGGAATCAACTCCCTTTCTGTCTCTCATTAGAAAACTAATGGATGTCTAAGAATAATAATAAAATAAAATACTCTAAAACAAAACCAAACTGGAGTAACAAGAGAAAAAGAGCAGAAATCCTGAAAAGTGCATAGAGACCCAGAGACATACATGTTCATACACAGAGGAATCTAAAAACCGGAAGCCACAATGTATACACAGCAGACCTGTAAGGTTGAATTAAGAGCAGTGACAAAACATAATGAGATAAGCAAACTCCAAGGATGCCAGTGGGTTTGTTTTGTATTCGCCCTGTCTACTGCTGGACAGAAGATCTGGTCTTAGGAGTGGTTTGTATTCTGGGTGAGATTCTATTAGAAGAAACTGTATGTGGTTATTGATTATTAGAGATAGTTTCTGAGTTAGGGATGGGGGCCTGTGTCCTCTTCTCCTCTCAGCTCTGGGATCACCATCTGATACAGACCCAAGCAGGTCTGTGTAAGCTGCTAAGTCTCTGTGAGTTTATATGGGTGTTGGTCCTGCTCTCTTTAGAAGGCCTCATTTCTTTGGTGTTCTCCATCCCCTCCAGCTCTTACAATCTTTCTTTTTCCTCTTCTGCAGAGTTCCCTGAGCCATGAGGAGAAGGATTTAATCCATTAAAGACCAAGAGGTTCCAAGGTTTCCCACAGATGTGAGCCTGTGCATTTGATCCCATCTAATGCAGAGACAATTTTTATCTAGGTATTGAGAGATAGCACTAAGAAATGGTGATGGGCTAGATGTTGGGCAGTCTGAACGGATCCATGGGAGTGCTGAAAGCTTGATTTGCCACCATGATCTGTGAGGACCCCTGGGTATAGAGGCAGAGAAGGAGAGGCCGCAGCAAGTCGCCTGTTATAAAGCTGAGGGTAAGCCTGGGGCTTTAGAATAGATAGATTTCCTTTCTGATTCCTTGTCTGGAGTGGTCAGCAGGTTCTGTGACAGTGCCTGTGTGAGTTGAAGGCTGAGACAAATGGATAGGCTGGTAGAGGAAGGCAGTAGGGCAAGATCTGCTTGATCCACTGAGTATGTGAGGCAGAGGAGACACAAAGGGGAATCTGTATTCTCTTTCTGATTCCCTTACCCCATAGAGCTCTATCATATATATGGTCCATTGATCAGGGTTTGTATATGTAGCTCTCTCTGCTAGGAGTAATGAAGGCAATTCAATGCAAATGCTAAGAAGGACCAGCTAGATTCACAGAGTGAATTTCTAAGAATTAATTTTTTAAATCAACATGGAATGGTAAAAACAAATTATAGAATACTAATAAAGATTGGAAGAGAAAAGTAAAGCAACAGCTATCTCTTTCAAGACTGAAAAATAGATTTCAATAAGTTTATGGAGTTTCTTTAGGCCTTGGGCATTTCTCAATAAAATTCTTTATATCTTTGAATTTTGTTAAAACCTGGGTCTTTTTACGTCTTGTTCTGTTCTGTTTTACTGTATTTTGTTTTGTTTCTGGATCTGAGAGCTAAAACCCAGGGTCTAGGGCTCGTTAGGCAAGTGCTCTACCACTGAGCTAAACCCTAGTTCCCACCGTCGGTCTTTTTCTAGTGCCCTGTGCCTCCAGCTCATACCTTCTTGGAAGATTTGAGTACGATACATTTTTATCCAAACGTGGATTATGTTTAGGCTTGTCAGATTTATTTTATTTTATTTTCCCATTCATATGCCGCTAGCTCTAGTGTGACTTCATTTTAATGCTTTCAATTTGTCTAATACTAAATTTAAATAACTATTAAAAGGGTAAGAACTTGTTGATGAAGAAATGATTCAGTGGTTAGTAATGTTTACTGCTCTTCTCGAGAATCCATGTCAGGTGGCTTATGACTGCTTATCCTATACCTTCAGGATACGTGACTTCCATTCTGACTTCCGTGGGTACCTGCACTCATATGCATGTATTTTAAACACACATTAAATACACATAATTAAAGATAAATGAACTCTTTTAAAAAGAGGCCTTCTTGAGTTTCAGCAATGACTTATAAAAAGAGTAAGAGCTTAGAAAGGGTAAGAATTTTGCAATATTAAAAATAAAATTCCTTAAAATGCCTGTATTCTTATACAATATGCATTCTTAATATTTTCATATTTTCTGGCAGTACATTTTTGATCTCCTTCTGCCAGACTGCTGCTGACAGAATCACCTAAGTTTTAGAGCATATTTTAGCAGTTCAGTTTTGGCTTTTGACCTAGATAGCTTGTTATACCTTTCTGCTCTCATAATCCATCTCATATTTCTAGACTACCTACCGGAGATCAGCAGCCTTCGCCATTAATTCCTTGACCTCACCCAGTTCCTGCTCATGATATGAAATTGCCGAGAGCTGTGAGGAACAAAGGCATTGTTCAGCCTGGAAACGCCTGTGGCCAAGAAAAGCAGTGATTTCTCTGGTGCCATTCCTCTCACCAGTTTCTGTCAACTCAACATGAGCATTCTAGGATTTTATTAAACAAAGAAAAATGCAATTAATGAGCCAACAAAAATGATCAGCACCAAAGACTGGATGTACTTGGAAAATAAGCAAAGGAGTGAATTTGGTTGATGTGAGTGCATCGCATGGTTATTTTAAAGGATGTCACCTATCAACCTTTTAAATAAACAAAACTGTGTCAGGAGCTGGTGCACAGTCCCTTCTTCTGAGGAATGATTTGGACATGATCCCAGGAAATATATCATCAGGTATAATGAAGGATTGTCTCTAGTCTGAAATACTATAAGTACTAAACTTTGAGGGCCTCCTACCACATGTTTTTTAAATCATTGATAGTCACTGTTATGATTATACATACAAAGAAAAGATTGTGAGTACAAGCAAAAAAGAAAACATATTAAAAACACACATTAAAAATTCAACACTAGGGGTTGGGGGTTTAGCTCAGTGGTAGAGCGCTTGCCTAGGAAGCGCAAGGCCCTGGGTTCGGTCCCCAGCTCCGAAAAAAAGAACCAAAAAAAAAAAAATTCAACACTATATTCTTAGACTAATTATGTACTAAGTATGTATTAGGTGTGAGCTATAGTGAGGGAATGAACAAAATAAATTTTTTGAGATGGTAGGAAGAACTTTTCGAAGACTCAAAACTAAGGATTAGAATTATCAGCTGAGGGAAAGAAATTAGCAGAAGAAAAACATATTGAATATGTCTGACTACTTTGTATGTCTTATTGGATAGAAACTTGTTTTGAGTGGATAACTCCAGTCCTGCCTGCAGCCTAGTGTTGAGACTTCAGAGTATGGGTCTGAGTGGTTATTCACAAGCTCTTAAAATGTTATTCCTGGGTTAGTTGTCATCTTCAAGTTGAACTCGAAGACATTTTGAGGCTATGGCCTACATTGGCCAAATAAATACTTGTCCCTATTCTGTTCTTTGCTTGACACAATGTTGTTGAAGGGAAGAGAAGTGGAAAAAATGTGGGCAATCTGGAAATAAATGTCCTTAACCAGAATTGCAGTAACAGAATTCTAATGCTAGTCTTTCTGCTTCCTTAATCTAGAGGCGGGGGAATGAAACAATTAACAGATCAGGTTTCTTCTTTGTTGGATGAAAATGTTGAAATCCTAAGCAGCCAATAAATTATGAAAGAATGCATGACAAATCTGTCATTGTATTTGGGCCAGATAGGCCTAATTTTCTTTAATATGCCCTAGAATCTCTCAGAGAAAGCATCAGGGACAAAGACCACTATACTCCACTCAGTGGCAGTTTTGAGAGAGGAGATCTTTCATGACTGTCATACATGGTCCACAGATTGTCCTGCAATATAACTGACCTGGATTGGCTTTGTTGTGTGGTGAATCTAACTCTCTGAAGCATAGCTATTGCTCTCCATGCCAAGAGTTAATCTATAATTCAAATGTTTAATGAATAAAACTGGGTATTTAATTCAGTCTTGCCCAATGCTTGACAAATACATGGAGCATTGTGAAAAGAAAAAAAAGCATATTGGCCTTATTATTTAAATCTCTGTGCTTTTGACATTGGAAACTACCATGCCTCGGCATTTTACACAAATGAGCAAGACAAATGGTGAAGCAATTTTTCACTTACAATGCTATCCTGAGCAAAACACTCCTTATGTATTCTTATATATTCTGGAACGTTGTAGAAAATATAGGGAAATTATGTGTTTTAATAAATCAAAATGTAGCAGACTTTTCTCTTATTATGAGGTGCCTCTGTGTGTGTGTGTATGTGTGTGTGTGTATGTGTGTGTATGTGTGTGTATGTGTGTGTATATGTGTGTGTATGAGTGTGTGTGTGAGTGTGTGTGTGAGTGTGTGTGTGTGTATGTGTGTGTGTGTTCAGATAATCAAATAGGAAATAGCAAGAGACAGAATCATGATTAAAGTGAGGACAAAGCATAATCTCGCCCTTCTGCCCTAAGTCACTTTCACAAGCAGAGGAGGAGAGTTAGTGAGTGCAGGGTGTTCTCCACTGTGCCAAATACCTTTTGCAGCATCAAGCTCCTTATCACACACTTGACTTTCTCTCCTGAGAAAGAAACCATTCTTGAGGTAAACAGCAATAACTAAACCGAGTGATGAGCTCTGGTGTAGGCAGTTGGTGTCACATTCCAGAAAGGGTATTGGCAGGGTCCTCTAAGGAAGAACCCTGTTTGGTGACAAAGTGATGACTTAGAAATAAAAAATAATTGTTCTGCCCTATTTGTTATTCAACTTCAGCTAACTGCATTAGAAATGTATTGTATCCTTCTGAAAGAGACTGATAGATTACAGCCCCATCATTGGCCAGTGCCAATTAGTTTTATTTTTAGAATGTATTGTATAATATTAACTTCAAAAATCCTTCATAATGATGTATTACAAAATGTAAATTTTATTTATTAAATGTGTGTTTCATTTTTCCAAGTGCGGCTCCATTCTTCAATTGGATTATTTGGTGTTAAATTTGTGTGCCTTTTCTTTCAGAATTTTAGAATCTAGAATATATTATTATGCTCCCCTCTAAGTTGTTACATTTCCCATTATCTAGTTTGTACCAAATATGTCAAAGAAAGGCATGAGCACATAGGCACTTAAAAACTTCAATTGAATTTGGCACAATACTATTCAGGCAGAACTATAGTAGTTCTTGTTCCAAGCCAAAAAAATAAATAAATAAATAAACAAAATCTATTTTGCCTCCTGCCATCTTAGACAACTCTCCTTCCTCTCCCTCCCCCACATCTTGCTCCTGTTCAATCAAGGTTAAGGAGGCTCTCCAGTTACTCTGTTATAAAGGCAGTGGTTCAGGATTTGAGTCTCAGCCACCAGAACTTAGAAATATTCTTCATCTCTCTACCCATGGATTCTGGCATAGTCTCCAAGGGTTTAGCCATTTTTGTTTTGTTTTGTTTTTATTTTAAAAACCCTAGAACACTGTGAGCGAATATGAGAAAATACTTGAGTAGCAATTCATAATTAATAGTACTTTCCTCTTAAGTGGCCTAACCATTCATGTTCTGATATGCAAGATCCTTTGATTCCGAAAAATCATTGGAAAACAATTAAAAAGTTATGGTTAGGTGAATCCATTGAGCGCATCATAGAACATAATGTTCTGACCTTCACAATATGATTCTCACCTCAAGCACAAATGTAATATGGTCTGCATTTAGTGGACTTCTGCCATCTACCTTACTCACACTAGACCAGAGCTTCCCATACTTATAAGTTTATGGGAACTTTAAGTTAATTGAACTTTGAGCTATCTAGTCAGCTATGAGGGACCCAGAATATTCTGAGAATAACACTTTTTTTTTAACTTTTGTGCCTATTTTTACTTGACCATATAAGGGAAAAAATGACATGGAACAGAGGCAGCAGGGCATGGGCCTCCACTAATGTTGATGGTTGCCATGAGCATAAGGTTTGTTTGTATAATAATGTGCACATTTTTATATTATTCCTTTGAGGAATGTCCTCCCTGCCAAGGTTAATGACTCCATGGTAATCAGAGACAGTATGTGTCCCAGAGCTGAGGACTTGTCTAATGTCTCAGCAAAATGATAGAATGCTTGACCTTCAAGACTGCCCTTAAGGTTATGGAAAAGTGATGAAAACATGAGTTCAAAAATATACAATTTCTCAACTATGCAAAATATAAGGATGTAATATGAATTGTATAAGGAGCTTCACAGATCTGAAGGATCAGAGGCAGCTACACCATGAGCCAGCTTGTCAGAAAGATACTAAGGAAAGAGATAAAGGGATTTAAGGAGAAGTGATCTCAAACAGGACCATAGCAACTCTTATAAATGACAACATTTAATTAGGACTTGCTTACAGGTTCAGAGATTCGGTCCATTATCATCAGGCCAGAAAGTATGGCAGTGTTTAAGCAAGGATGTTGCTGGAGGAACCAAGAGGTTTACATTTTCTTCCAAAGGAAGCCAGGAGCAGACTGTACTCAAGCAGCTAAGAGGAGGGTTTCAAAGCCAACCCCCAAAGGGACACAGGTCCTCCAACAAAGCCATACTTCCTAATAGTGCCACTCGCTGGGCCAAGCATGTTCAAACCACCATATTAGAGTTCACTAGATTTGTTAAAGTAATGGATATCAGCAAATTCCTGGAGGATTTTAACCTCCATGCGTAGTTCTTCATATTACATCTTACTAAATCTGTGGCAGTAAAGTGGGTCAAGTATGGAATTGGTCCTGCACCTTTTACCATTCTGAAGCCCAAGTGAGCTGCTTTTTGCCTAGAATGTGACACTCAAGTCAGCAGGGAAGGTGGTGGGGGGTGAGCAAAAACACTAAGAAAGTTTGTTAAGCTTCAATGAACTCAATGCTCACAATGCCTCATGCAGAGTAACACAGTGTTTGTGACAAAATGAAGCTGTGCGACCCCAACTAATATAGCGAATATAGAAACCCTAAGCCAGGGGGACAAAGGGGGAGAATGAATATTTCTTGAACAATTTCACATTTTTTTCTTCAATTTTCCTTTTTGTTCTTATTCACTTGTTTTTTTTTTGTTTTTTTTTTTGTTTTTTGTTTGTTTGTTTTTTCCACATGCAAAATTTTCTTTACCCTTTCTCCAAGAGAGACATTAATTACAAAGTGTCACCAGAAGCTGAATGCTGGGCTCTGGACAGTTGCCCCATAGGGTCCAATGAGGCTGCATTTAACTTTTAGGAAGAAAAGAAATGTTCATTCACATCACATTCTTAAACATAATTGTAGGACAAAGCACATGGAACTACATTTAACCCCCACCCTGAACAAGGGAAGTTTAAGGTGTGTGCAAGCCCCGTGTGGTGGCACATGCCTGGCACCCCAACACTTGGAAAGCTAAATCAGAAGGAACAAGTCAGGCCAGCCTGGCCTATATAGTAAGTTTTAGGTTAGCTTCAGAACTGTCACAAAGGAGAAACAAAGGAGGAGGAAGAGCAAGGCAGAGGGTGAAGCTACGCTAGGCAATCTCAGTTCCTATTTTATTTCTTTACTTTGAAACAAGGTTCCACTACCGCCAAGGCGGGCCTCAAACTTGTGACTCACATGCTTCAAAGAGCTGAGATTACAGACATACAGGCGTGCTCCACCATGCTCCGCTGGAGGGTTGTTGTTGCTGGAGGATTTTTTTTCCCTCAAGTTTGACTCCTTGGAATACTTCTACCACTTCTTCTCTTCATCACACTTGAAAACACCTCTGTCTGTCTCCTATATATCCCCCTGGTTATATCTTAAGCTGTTGATACTGAAACTGTTAGGGATGGCTGAAGTGCTTTCTAGACCTTTTTTCTTTTGCTCATAGAACTGGTGGCACACATGTTGGTTTACATCTTGCAGAGACAGTCTCTTGACTACTAGTACTGCTTCCTTAGCTTTGAGATTCATTTTTGTTTTGTTTTGTTTTCTAGAAACCCAGTCACGCCAAATTCTTTTTGAGTTATGTTTCTTTCGACTTAATCACCAATGCTGTGGCAATTCCCAGGGCCTGCTCACTCTTTCTCAGTGTTTTTATTCAACCGAAAGAAAAGATTAGAATACTGAAGTTCCTAATACTCTAAGGAAATGCATACTTAGCTCATGTTGATTCGGTTTAGCTCTGAAGTTAGATCATCACTGTTATTAAAACTTATGGCCCAATATTTCTCACTCATCAAATTTCTCACTAAATGGAGACAAAAATCTTCCTTTATGATCCTACACATTTCCCAAGACTCCATATTTCTTATTCCACTTGGGAGCAATGGATCTTTCCTGAACTTCTTCCTCCTGTACTCCTCACTTATCTAGAAAATGACAACAAATTCCAAATACATTGAGGTCCAAAGTACTCAAGGATCAAATGGAGTTAGCTGTATATTTCCTCTTTACATAATGTGGCTTGTCAGCTTGTTGTTACTGCTGCACACAAAGCAGCCAATTTCAGTCCTTTCTTTGCTTATCACTGTGAAAATGTTTGCTTCTATGTTTCAATATCTTTCTTATTAGCTTTAATGATATAATTTTTGTCACAAAAATTGTTAAATTGTTCAAATCTTCATAACATATCTGCAGCTTGATCACAGTGACAGTTGTACAGTGTGGCTATGCAGGCTGTGGCACTGTCAAGTGTGCCTCAGTGGTTGGTGGATGCTGGTAAGTAATGGCTTTTAAACTGCACTGTTGTCAAAGTGTTGCCTCTGCCCCCATGCCAGACATGACAGAGTCAAGTCGATGTCTTCTGACACTGTTGAGGCAGGAAGATGATTTCTCTCAGTGGCAGAAGTCAAAAAACTATAGTGTTCTCTGAACAATAATAATTTATGATTTGGGCTAAGCTGTTATCGGCTTACGCCTTATTATGATGTGGATAACTGGAGGCAGCAGAGGCATGGAAGTAAGAATTATCTACTAGGACGCCTCTGTCTCTCTGGTGTTTTTAGGATAATTTGTTTTAATAATGTCCTGCTTATTACTCTCATTGTTTTGAAAAAATAAAAAGAAGTTTATCTACCTCTTTTGCCTCTATAAATGCCTCTACTGAAATTGTGGGCTCATCTTCCCACATCCCTGGAGGACATGACATGAAGAAATGACAGTACTGGTACTATACACGTTACATGTGACATATGATTAGAGTAGCAGAGACAAGTGGCAAAACCTTTTCACATCTAATACCAAATGTATCAGTATAAATTTATTGCTGGTCTGGACAAATGTCCACATTGGATAACAACTGTGCAGCTACACTGAACTATGTTTGCCTATAACATGGTAAAGAAATACTCAGCTTTCTTTTTCACTTGGAAAAAGAAATGCTGTGTCCAGTATGAACAAGACACAAAGCAAAACTTCCCCACTTCTAGCCCTCCAGCCTTTCCTCCCGTCATCACTGGTGAAGAGTTTGGAATTCTTTTGAGTTATATGAAATTGTAGCTTTCATCCTTTAGATAATATTTATGTTCAAGGGTCAGGCTTAGAGCAATCATCTTGAAGCTGACTGCCAAGAGGGAAGGGTGAACAAAGACTGTATTTCTCTGATGAAGAATCCAGCTTATCATTCTCAGAACCTTTAGAGACCATATTTTGCACCTGACAGTCATTTCTACATGCTAACAGATTTCTGGCACTCTGCAAAAAAAAAAAAAAAGCCACTCCATTAGAGCAGGCGCCACGTGCACGTGTCCTCATCCCCAGCCATTTTAAGGCTTTTATGCCATCCATCTTTCAGACTTCACAACTGTGAGGATAAGGAGTAAAGATTCAGTGCTTCCTAAGAAATCTTACACCAGCTGCTGATGTTAGTGTTACCCCTGTTTATCTTATAAAGAGCCCCAATTTTGTATGGAGCTAGAACTGCAATGAAGGGAAGGCTAAGACAACCAGAAATTCTTGCTGGTTCTTTATTGGTATGATGCAATTTATTTTAATTGCCCATCACAGTAGTCTGCCCACTGTTTGCATGTTAACCACAAACCATGAAAATAGGTGGAGGATAGTCTTAATAGTGGGGGTTTATTTCAGCAAAAAGTCTTCACCTGAATTCTCTGTACAGGTACAAGAAGTTGGGTGTTCGACTCAAAAGTTGGTGCAAAATATCAAACCATCAAACCGGATGCTCACAAGTAAATCTCAGTTCGTTTCCAGTTCCTTCCAATTTTCACACACAATAAAGAGAGCATCTGTCTGAAAACAAAGTGACAGGATAAAAAGTCATAAAACCCAACGTGGAGAAGAATTACTATAGCCTTGAGATCAGAGTGGCACAAATTCAAAGTGCTGACAGACTGGACTGCAGGTGCAAGCGTGGGGCAAAGAGAAGACTCATTGCTACTGGGAATGCCAGAAATGAGTCAAGAAGATAGTTGACAGTTTCAGATGGAGCAAAATGTATTTGTATCATGTGATATAACGTACTCCTTAGCACTTCACAGAGTCATTGGCATCTTTACATAAGCACATGGGTATTTATAGCAGCTTTGCTCCTTTACCAAAATGGGGAAGCAACTGAGATACCTTTCACTGTAGGGACTGGTGTAGTACATGTATTCCATTGGAGAGCATTTAGAAATAAGAAAAGGAATGTGTTTCTGAGCTATGGAACAACCCATGGGAACGTAATTTCTATAACTAAGTGAAAGTGATCCACCTAAAACAGCTGCCTCGAATACTCCTCTTTAAATACAGAGAAGGCAAAAGTGTGGACAGACTAAAGAGTCAGTGGATGCCTGGGCTTCAGGTGAAGGGAAAGATCATGTGGGATTTTCTTATTTATGACTGTAAAGTATCATTTATTATAATTATGGTCTGCCGATATTTTCACAAGGTTTATATAAAGTACAATATAAATCCTGTAAAGTGTGTATCAGTCTTTCGTTGTTGGGACATTGTGTGCTTCAGGATTCAGAGTAACTGTGGCTTCATAGAATGAATTTCTTCTGTTTCTAATTTGCGGAATAGTTTGAGGAGAATTGGTATTAGCTTTTCTTTGAAAGTCTGATAAAAATTTACACAAAAACCATCTGGCCCTGGGCTTTCCCTCTCCTGCTGGGAAGGATTTAATGACTGCTTCCATTTTCTGAGGGGTTGTGGGAATGTTGACATTGTTTACATGGTCTTGATTTAACTTTGGCACATGGTATCTGTCTAGAAAATCATCCATTTCATCTAGATTTTCCAGTTTTGTCAAGTATAGGCTTTTGTAATAAGATCTGATGAATTTTCAAATTTCCTCATATTCTATTGTTATGTCTTCCTTTTCATTTCTGATTTTGTCAATTTGGACACTGTCTCTGTACCCTTTAGTTAATTTGGCTAAGGGTTTGTTTATTTTGTTGATTTTCTGAAAGAATCAACTCTTGATTCTCTCTGTTTCTCATTGGTTGATTTCAACCCTGAGTTTGGCTATTTCCTGTCTTCTACAAGTCTTGGGCATGCTTGCTTCTTTTTGTTCTAAAGCTTTCAGGTGTGCTGTTAATATAGGTTCTCTCTAATTTCTTTATGAAGGCACTTAGCGCTATGAGTTTTCCTCTTAACACTGCTTTCATTGTATCCCATAAGTTTGGGTATGCTGTGACTTCATTTTCATTGAATTCTAGAAAGTCTTGAATTTCTTATTGAAAGAAAGTCTTTTCTTTCTTTCAATAAAAGATCATTGAACTTAATGATCAAATTATCATTAAGTAGATAAGTTAATCAGTTTCCATGAGTATGTGGGCTTTCGGTTGTTTTTGTTGTTATTGAAGTCCAGCGTTAGTCCATGGTGATCTGATAGAATGTAGGGTATTAGTTCAACCTTCTTTTATTTGTTGAGTCTTGTTTTGTATCCAATTATATGGTCAGTTTTAGAGAAGGTTCCATGAGGTACTGAGAAGAAGGTACATTCATTTGACTTAGGGTGAAATGTTCTGTAGATATCTGTTAAATCCATTTGGTTCATAACTTCTGTTAGTTTCACTGTGTCTTTGTTTAGTTTCTGTTTCAGTGACCTGTCCATTCATGAGAGTGGGGTGTTCAAGTGCCCCATGATTGTTGTGTGAGGTTCAATGTGTGTTTTGAACTTTAGTAAAGCTTCTTTTGCATATGTGAATGTCCTTGCATTTGGGGCATAGATGTTCAGAATTGAGACTTCATCTTGGTGGATTTTTCCTTTGATGAGGATGAAGTGTCTTCCCCATCTCTTTTGATTACTTTTAGTTGAAAGTCTCTTTTATTGGATGTTAGAATGCCTAGTCCATCTTGTTTCTTGGCACCATTTTCTTGAAAAACATTTTTTCCTGCCCTTTAGGCTGAGATAGTGTCTGTCTGTGTTGGTGAAATGTCTTCCTTGTATGCTGCAAAATGATAGATTCTGTTTGCGTATCCAGTCTGTTAGCCTGTGTCTTTTTACTGGGGAATTAAGCCCATTGATCTTGAGAGATTAGGCCAGTGATTGTTAGTTCTTGTTATTTTTGTTGTTAGAGGTGGTATGATGTGTGTGTGATTCCCTTCTCTTGGGTTTGTTGTGAGATGATTAATTTTTTGTATTTTCTTGAGTGTAGTTACCCTCTTGGTGCTGGAGTTCTCCTTCTAATATCCTCTATAGGGCTGGATTAGTAGAAAGAAAATTTTAAAGTTTGGTTTCATCATGGAATATCGTGATTTTTGTGTCTGTGGTGATTGAGAGTTTTGAGGGGTATAGTATCCTGGACTGACATCTACAGTCTCTTAGGATCTGGTGTGCATGACATGTATGAGATGTCTGGTGTAATTCTGCTAGGTCTACCTTTCTATGTTACTTGACCTTCTTTCCTTGCAGCTTTTAATATTCTCCCTTTGCTCAATAGATTTTGTGTTCGATTATTAGGTGATAAGAGAATATTCTTTTCTCATCCAATCTATTTGGTGTTTTGTAGGCGTCTTATACATTTACGGCCATCTTGTTCTTTAGGTTAGAAAAGTTTTCTTCAATAACTTGTTGAAGATATTTTCTGACCCTTTGAACTGAGAATGTTCACAATCTTCTGTTCCTATTATTTTAGGTTTTGTCTTTTTGTTGTGTCCCAAATTTCCTGGGTGTTTTGGGTTAGGAACATTTTGCACTGTGTAATTTCTTTGACCAGTGTGTCCATATCTTCTATGGTATTGCCTACACCTGAGATTCTCTCTTCCATTTCTTTAATAATGTTGATGATACTTGCATCTGTAGTTCCCAAACACCATCATGGGTTTTCCATCTCCAGGGTTATCTCCCTTTATGATTTCTTTATTGTTTCTATTCCACTTTAGGTCTTGGACTGTTTTGTTCAACTCCTTCACCTGTTTGATTCTATTTTCCTATATTTCTTAAAGGAATTTATTTGTTTCCTCTTTAAGGGCTTTGTCCTGTTTGCCTGTATTTTCCTGTATTTCTTTAATGGAATTATTTATATCCTCCTTAAAGACTTCTATCATCTTTATGAGGTGGGATTTTAGGTTGGATTCTCACTCTTGAGGTGTATTAGGGTATCCAGGGCTTGCTGTGGTAAGAGAACTGGGTCTGATGGTGCCAAATTACATTGGCTTCTGTTGCTCATGTTCTTGTGCTTGCCTTTCACCATCTCTGGTGTTAACTGGTCTGGGTGTCTTGAATTGGAACAGGCCTCCTTAGAGACAGGTAAATCTGTGTGGCCTGGATTAGAGCAGAGCAGGCTTCCTAGAAGACAGGCAGTATTATCTGTGGTA
This sequence comes from Rattus norvegicus, assembly GCF_021556685.1. Classification (NCBI taxonomy): domain Eukaryota; kingdom Metazoa; phylum Chordata; class Mammalia; order Rodentia; family Muridae; genus Rattus; species Rattus norvegicus. The sequence continues at coordinate 168,040,731 of NC_141535.1, forward strand.
AGGCAGACCTCTTATGTTTCTGGTTAGAGTAGTCCTCCTGTGTCCCTTGTTAAGGTAGACCTCCTGGGAGACAAGCAAGTTGTGAGTTTCTGGGGGTAGGCATAACTTTCTGCCATGGGTACAAGTGAAGTTGCAGACCAGAAGGGAGATGGGGCTAAGGCAGAGTGTAATAGATCCCACATCTGCTAGACTCTATGGAAGTCCCAGAGGATGTGGGTATTGAGGTGGGGTTCCCACCTGTGTTCCTCGTTAGGGTAGACTTTCTGAGAAACATTAAGGCTATGAGGTTCAGCCAGGGAGGGGGATCATTGAACTGACATACACAGATAGGCACATTGATCTGCCATTGGTTCAGGTGGAGGTGCAGAATGGAAAAGGTTGTGTCTTTTTTTACTTGCTAGCTGGAAAGATCCCAGGTGCCCTTCAACAGAGGAATGAATGCAGAAAATGTGGTACATCTACACAATGGAGTACTACTCAGCTATCAAAAATAATGACTTTATGAAATCCATAGGCAAATGGATGGAACTAGAAAATATCATCCTGAGTGAGGTAACCCAATCACAGACAAACACACATGGCATGCACTCATTGACAAGTGGATATTAGCCCAAATGCTGGAATTCCCCAAGATACACAGACCACATGAAACTCAGGAATGACCCAAGTGTGGATGCTTCACTCCTTCTTTAAAAGGGGAACAAAAATGCCCATAGTAGAGGATAGGGAGGCAAAGTTTAGAACATAGACTGAAGGAACGCCCATTCAGAGCCTGCTTTACATGTGGCCCATACATATACAGCCACCAAAACTAGATAAGATGGATGAAGCTAAGAAGTGCAGGCTGACAGGGACTGGATATAGATCTCTCCTGTGAGACACAGCATGAACATGTCAAATACAGAGACAAATGCCAGCAGCAAACCACTGAACTGAAAACGGAACCCCCGTTGGAGGAATCAGAGAAAGGACTGAAAAAGCTGAAGGGACTTAAGACCCCATAAGAACAGCAATGCTAACCAACCAGAGCTTCCAGGGACTAAACCACTACCCAAAGACTATACATAGACTGACCCTGGGTTCCAACTGCATATGTAACAGTGAATAGCCCTGCTGGGGCACCAGTGGAAGGGGAAGCCCTTGGTCCTGTCAAGGCTGGACCCCTAGTGTACTGGATTGTTGGGGGGTGCGGTAATGGGGGTGTGGATAGGGAGGGGAACACCCATATAGAAGGGGAGAGGGAGGGGTTAGGGGGATGTTGGCCTGGAAACCAGGAAAGGGAATAACATTTGAAATATAAATAAATACCCAATTTAATAAAAATGGAAAAAAATTAAAAAAGATAATTTCAGAAGTACTCATAGTATTTGTCAGCATGAATTTTATTCTCTGATGTCCTGAAATTTTCCTAATGGTGTGCTTTTTAAAAAGAAAATAAATAAATAAACAAATCGTAAGATAAATCAAAAACCATCACATCAAAGTTGAACATCACAAACCTAGAGAAGGAAATGGGCCCCATGGAAGCCACAAGAATCAGAGACCCATTCTTTTACAAATTTCCAAAGCATTACTAAACTGTAAAGAATAATGTATGCACAGAGGACCTGGTGTGGACCTGTACAGGCCCTGTGCTTACGGCTTCAGTCTCTGTGAGCTCATATGTGTTGCTCACTTGGTTTCGAGAGCCTTTTTCTCTTGGTTTCTTGCATGGCCTCTGGCTGACATACTCCACCTCATCTTCTGCAAGATTCTCTGAGCTTTGAGGGGAGGAACATGATGGAGAAATGTCATTTAGAACTCTGTGTGTTCCAAGCTCTTTCTGCATAATGTCTGGCTGTGCCTCTCTATATTTGTTCTCTGTATTTGTTCTGTATGTAAGAGTAAAAGATTAACATGATATGTAACAAGCCAACCAATATGCACAGAATGAACCCTAATGTAAACAGTGATGTTAAATTATAATAATGTGTATGTTTATTATTGTTCGATCGAATGGTATCTGTTCATTAATTACAATGTGTAGTATACTGATAGAAGATTCTGATAAGGCATGCTTAGGGGATAGGAAAATTTCTTGGTTTGAATGTATACTATTCCTATGGTACTATGTGTACGTGGGGTTCTCAGCTGGCTGCGCGATTGTGAGCAGTTGTAGATTCTTTAAAGAGTAGAAGTCAGCTGACAGGGACACGATCTGGAGCTGTATCTTCTCCTGGTCGTGGCTCAAGTCTTCTATGTAAAGGTTTACCAAAGTGTGAACAAGCCTCAGCACACGATCTTGACACAGTGGAGCTGCTTAGCCATATCTCCCCATCAAAATAATTTTATTCTTGCAACTATGAGCCAAAATATACCACCGTCCTGAAGTTGTCCCCCTCGTCACAACAACCAGAAATGTGATTGACACAGATATGTGATTCACACAGGATATATGCCTGAACATTTTGTTCTCTATTCATTTTATATATATTTAGAACTTAACCTCAAGGACCAAGCCCCATTAGTATAAGGGGGGATTTTCAGAAGATATATCTGTTAATGGGGTTAAAATACATGGTGTTGTTTATTATAATTAATTGAACTGATTCTGTAAGCTATAAGTGAAAATAACTCTTATTGTGCATAATATTTTCTCTTGATAATCCTAGTTATTTATGGAAAAAGGTGTTTTAATTTGTAAATGCTAACACAAATTGTTATTTTACATTTTTTATTATTTGATAATTTTTATGTGTATGCTTTGTGTACATGCATGTATGTGTACCACATATGTACCTAGTGTCCACTGAGATCAGAAGGGGCATCTGACCTGACCCTCTGGGACCATAGTTACAGAATGCAGGTCCTCTGCAAGAACGACAGTCTCATCAGCTAAGGTCACATTCCTGTCTCAAAGTCTGATTAAAAAAAAACTTATATTCTGTAATCAATATTAATTTAAGTTTGGAGACAGTAAAAAGTCAACATACCATAAAATATTTATAATTTAAATACTTTAAAAGTAAATGTTCTCTTCCAAAATAATGTTTAAGTTGAAGACATTTTTTGCTGTTCTCTTTCATGGAACGATTGATCAGACATAGGAGTCTGGATTGCCCAGGAGAATGCTCTACTACCTATCTATATACCCAGGACCTGAAAATGTCTTTAAGTATTTACTTTTATATTTATCCATGCCATTGTTTTAGTTACAATGTCTGTTATCTCTTGTCTATAATATTAATTTCCTTGTTCAACATTTTTCAGTACTTAGTTGTGTCAGAGAAAGCCTGTAGTAAAGCAGTGACCAAAGTAGGGCCTGTGACCTCAGGATACACAGTGTAATAAGACAAAGCAATGCACTGTTTATTTCCAGGTGGGATCAGTTCTTCACTCAACAGTGCTAAGTTTTCAAAAGTGTAAGTAAAGGAAGTCCATGTGTGCCACAATCTATTGTGGAGAGAGAAGCACATGATAGGTGACAGAATGTGTTAAGTGGGAGACAACAACTCAGAAAGTCAGACTTACCTATGTATTAGATCCATTCAAGATGTATTCTTAAAAGATTTATCAATTGGAAAGAAGAAAGTGGATCTAGGAGATAGAACAGTGTGTAAAACTTTGGCTTGTAGGCAGGTGTAGCATTTGGTCCCAAACCTAACCATAAAGCAGCTGAGGAAGAGCCATGTGAGAGAAATGAGTTAGGAAAAAGTCTTGGTATGGGACAGCCAATAGAAAGAACCCTTGCATGTGTGTTAATGAAGTAGCACATAAGTGTGGACAATTGATTTTGACATGAGAAGTTCCTAAAATTAACCTCATATAATATACTTATTTTTTTCATAAAAGCAAACATCCCATCTACAGAGGAGGTTCATACTTTAATTTTTCCTTTCTGAATGAATTAGCAAGACATGCCCTGTAGATGTTTATCACCCCTTGGAATTCTATCCATATAACTGATCTACAGTTTAACTGGTAAAAGCATGAAAATTCAGAGGTACAATAACATATGATAAAACACAGCCTAGTAATTCCAATTCACCCATCAGCAGTTTAAGATCACATACAGAGTCACACAGTTCACACTGAGTGTAAGTTGTGAATACCCATCTTCACTACCTACATTAGTGCTAGTAGATGGCGTTTGTCAGATGTTACTGTGACAAATTACAGGAACTGAAGAACATATAAAATGGAGAAGATGTGGGAATCTAATCAGCATATAGTGAAAAGTACAGAGTGGAAAGCACTCAAGCACACAGAGTACCTTACCTCATGGCAATCTAGAGGCTAAAGCAAAGAAAAAGTTGGCCATGGGCTAACACACCCTTATAGGATAAGATAGGTGTCCTGCTTTACTCACTATGGCACCGTTTCTTACAGGCTCCACCTCACCCTGAAACAAGCTTTCAACACATCTGAACTACGAGCACGTTTCAGATCCAAACCATAGCCTGTGGCAGTAATGTCCACACAACCCACATTATTCTCTGCCTAATGGTTTTGAAAGCATACAATTATAATGAAGGTTTTAAAATTGTTATCAGACTTTGTGTCATAATAATAATGGAATGCTACTCAGCTCTGAATAAAAAATGAAGTTAACAGATTTGAAAGAATAATATTTTGCAAAAAGTGACTTATATTGGTCAGTGCCAAAAGCAAAGAACTGGGTATGTGCTGAGCTGTTCAGCACAAACTTAGTTGTAAATCTATTTCAGTGACTTTTTTTGTCTACTATAAGAGGAAGATTGACAAAAACAACTATACTCAACAAAATTTTAAGAAAATACAGCAATGCAGGTTACATAGTATAATCAAAAAATAAACTTCAGGAGTTCTCTGCACCCAAATCCCGTGGGAAGGAGAGCTAAACCTTCAGAGAGGCAGACACGCCTGGGAAAGCAGAAGAGACAGTACTCTGCACACATCTCTGACGCCAGAGGAAAACACCCCACAAGCAAACATGAGCCTCGGGACCACAGGTAAGACCAACTTTTCTGCTGCAAGTGAGCTGCCTGGTGAACTCCAGACACAGGCCCACAGGAACAGCTGAAGACCTGTAGATAGGAAAAACTACATGCCCGAAAGCAGAACACTCTGTCCCCATAAATGGCTGAAAGAGAACAGGAAAACAGGTCTACAGCACTCCTGACACACAGGCTTATAGGACAGTCTAGCCACTGTCAGAAATAGCAGAACAAAGTAACACTAGAGATAATCTGATGGCAAGAGGCAAGCGCAGGAACCCAAGCAACAGAAACCAAGACTACATGGCATCATCGGAGCCCAATTCTCCCACGAAAGCAAACACGGAATATCCAAACACACCAGAAAAGCAAGATCTAGTTTCAAAATCATATTTGATCATGATGCTGGAGGACTTCAAGAAAGACATGAAGAACTCCCTTAGAGAACAAGTAGAAGCCTACAGAGAGGAATTGCAAAAATCCCTGAAAGAATTCCAGGAAAACACAATCAAACAGTTGAAGGAATTAAAAATGGAAATAGAAGCAAACAAGAAAGAACACATGGAAACAACCCTGGACATAGAAAACAAAAGAAGAGACAAGGAGCTGTAGATACAAGCTTCACCAACAGAAAAGAGATGGAAGAGAGAATCTCAGGAGCAGAAGATTTCATAGAAATCATTGACTCAACTGTCAAAGATAACGTAAAGCAGAAAAAGCTACTGGTCCAAAGCATACAGGAAATCCAGGACTCAATGAGAAGATCAAACCTAAGGATAATAGGTATAGAAGAGAGTGAAGACTCCCAGCTCAAAGGACCAGTAAATATCTTCAACAAAATCATAGAAGAAAACTTCCCTAACCTAAAAAAAGAGATACCCATAGGCATACAAGAAGCCTACAGAAATCCAAATAGATTGGACCAGAAAAAAAACACCTCCCGTCACATAATAGTCAAAACACCAAACACACAAAATAAAGAAAGAATATTAAAAGCAGTAAGGGAAAAAGGTCAAGTAACATATAAAGGCAGACCTATCAGAACCACACCAGACTTTTCGCCAGAAACTATGAAAGCCAGAAGATCCTGGACTGATGTCATACAGACCCTAAGAGAACACAAATGCCAGCCCAGGTTACTGTATCCTGCAAAACTCTCAATTAATATAGATGGAGAAACCAAGATATTCCATGACAAAACCAAATTTACACAATATCTTTCTACAAATCCAGCACTACAAAGGATAATAAATGGTAAAGCCCAACATAAGGAGGCAAGCTATACCCTAGAAGAAGCAAGAAACTAATCGTCTTAGCAACAAAACAAAGAGAAGAAAAGCACACAAACATAACCTCATATTTAAATATGAATATAACAGGAAGCAATAATCACTATTCCTTAATATCTCTCAACATCAATGGCCTCAACTCCCCCAATAAAAAGACATAGATTAACAAACTGGATACGCAATGAGGACCCTGCATTCTGCTGCCTACAGGAAACACACCTCAGAGACAAAGACAAACACTACCTCAGAGTGAAAGGTTGGAAAACAACTTTCCAAGCAAATGGTCGGAAGAAGCATGCTGGAGTAGCCATTCTAATATCAAATAAAATCAATTTTCAACTAAAACTCATCAAAAAAGATAAGGAAGGACACTTCATATCAATCAAAGGAAAAATGAACTCTCAATCCTAAATATCTATGCCCCAAATACAAGGGCAACTACATATGTAAAAGAAACCTTACTAAAGCTCAAAACACACATTGCACCTCACACAATAATAGTAGGAGATTTCAACACCCCACTCTCATCAATGGACAGATCATGAAAACAGAAATTAAACAGAGACGTAGACAGACTAAGAGAAGTCATGAGCCAAATGGACTTAACAGATATTTATAGAACATTCTATGCTAAAGCAAAAGGAAATACCTTCTTCTCAGCTCCTCATAATACTTTCTCCAAAATTGACCATATAATCGGTCAAAAACAGGCCTCAACACGTACAGAAAGATAGAAATAATCCCATGCGTGCTATCGGACCACCACGGCCTAAAACTGGTCTTCAATAACAATAAGGGAAGAATGCCCACATATACGTGGAAATTGAAAAATGCTCTACTCAATGATAACCTGGTCAAGGAAGAAATAAAGAAAGAAATTAAAGACTTTTTAGAATTTAATGAAAATGAAGGTACAACATACCCAAACTTATAGGACACAATGAAAGCTGTGCTAAGAGGAAAACTCATAGCGCTGAGTGCCTGCAGAAAGAAACAGGAGAGAGCATATGTCAGCAGCTTGACAGCACACCTAAAAGCTCTAGAACAAAAAGAAGCAAATACACCCAGGAGGAGTAGAAGGCAGGAAATAATCAAACTCAGAGCTGAAATCAACCAAGTAGAAACAAAAAGGACCATAGAAAGAATCAACAGAACCAAAAGTTGGTTCTTTGAGAAAATCAACAAGATAGATAAACCCTTAGCCAGACTAAGGAGAGGACACAGAGAGTGTGTCCAAATTGACAAAATCAGAAATGAAAACGGAGACATAACTACAGATTCAGAGGAAATTAAAAAAAATCATCAGATCTTACTATAAAAGCCTATATTCCACAGAACTTGAAAATCTGCAGGAAATGGACAAATTCCTAGACAGATACCAGGTACAGAAGATAAATCAGGAACAGATAAACCAGTTAAACAACCCCATAACTCCTAAGGATATAGAAGCAGTCATTAAAGGTCTCCCAACCAAAAAGAGCCCAGGTCCAGACGGGTTTAGTGCAGAATTCTATCAAACCTTCATAGAAGACCTCATACCAACACTATCCAAACTATTCCACAAAATTGAAACAGATGGATCACTCCCGAATTCCTTCTATGAAGCCACAATTACTCTTATACCTAAACCACACAGAGACCCAACAAAGAAAGAGAACTTCAGACCAATTTCCCTTATGAATATCGACGCAAAAATACTCAATAAAATTCTGGCAAACCGAATTCAAGAGCACATCAAAACAATCATCCACCATGATCAAATAGGCTTCATCCCAGGCATGCAGGGATGGTTTAATATACGGAAAACCATCAACGTGATACATTATATAAACAAACTGAAAGAACAAAACCACATGATCATTTCATTAGATGCTGAGAAAGCATTTGACAAATTCAACACCCCTTCATGATAAAAGTCCTGGAAAGAATAGGAATTCAAGGCCCATACCTAAACATAGTAAAAGCCATATACAGCAAACCAGTTGCTACCATTAAACTAAATGGAGAGAAACTTGAAGCAATCCCACTAAAATCAGGGACTAGACAAGGCTGCCCACTCTCTCCCTACTTATTCGATATAGTTCTTGAAGTTCTAGCCAGAGCAATCAGACAACAAAAGGAGGTCAAGGGGATACAGATCGGAAAAGAAGAAGTCAAAATATCACTATTTGCAGATGATATGCTAGTATATTTAAGTGATCCCAAAAGTTCCACCAGAGAACTACTAAAGCTGATAAACAACTTCAGCAAAGTGGCTGGGTATAAAATTAACTCAAATAAATTAGTAGCCTTCTTCTACACAAAAGAGAAACAAGCTGAGAAAGAAATTAGGGAAACGAAACCTTTCATAATAGACCCAAATAATATAAAGTACCTCAGTGTGACTTTAACCAAGCAAGTAAAAGATTTGTACAATAAGAACTTCAAGACTCTGAAGAAAGAAATTGAAGAAGACCTCAGAAGATGGAAAGATCTCCCATGCTCATGGATTGGCAGGATTCATATGGTAAAAATGGCCATTTTACCAAAAGCAATCTACAGATTCAATGCAATCCCCATCAAAATACCCATCCAGTTCTTCAAAGAGTTAGACAGAAAAATTTGCAAATTCATCTGGAATAACAAAAAACCCAGGATAGCTAAAACTATCCTCAACAATAAAAGGACATCAGGGGGAATCACTATCCCTGAACTCAAGCAGTATTACAGAGCAATAGTGATAAAAACTGCATGGTATTGGTACAGAGACAGACAGATAGACCAATGGAACAGAATTGAAGACCCAGAAATGAACCCACACACCTATGGGCACTTGATTTTTGAGAAAGGAGCCAAAACCATCCAATGGAAAAAAGATAGCATTTTCAGCAAATGGTGCTGGTTCAACTGGAGGTCAACATGTAGAAGAATGCATATCGATCCATGCTTATCACCCTGTACAAAGCTTAAGTCCAAGTGGATCAAGGACCTCCACATCAAACCAGATCCACTCAAACTAATAGAAGAAAAACTAGGGCAGCATCTCGAACACATGGGCACTGGAAAAAGTTTCCTGAACAAAACACTAATGGCTTATGCTCTAAGATCAAGAATCGACAAATGGGATCTCATAAAACTGCAAAGCTTCTGTAAGGCAAAGGACACTGTGGTTAGGACAAAACGGCAACCAACAGATTGGGAAAAGATCTTTACCAATCCTACAACAGATAGAGGCCTTATATCCAAAATATACAAAGAACTCAAGAAGTTAGACCGCAGGGAGACAAATAACCCTATTTAAAAATGAGGTTCAGAGCTAAACAAAGAATTCACAGCTTAGGAATGCCGAATGGCTGAGAAACACCTAAAGAAATGTTCAACATCTTTAGTCATAAGGGAAATGCAAATCAAAACAACCCTGAGATTTCACCTCACACTAGTGATAATGACTAAGATCAAAAACTCAGGTGACATTAGATGCTGGCGAGGATGCAGAGAAAGAGGAACACTCCTCCATTGTTGGTGGGATTGCAGACTGGTACAACCATTCTGGAAATCAGTCTGGAGGTTCCTCAGAAAATTGGACATTAAACTGCCTGAGGATCCAGCTATACCTGTCTTGGGCATATACCCAAAAGATGCCCCAACATATAAAAAAGACACGTGCTCCACTATGTTCATCGCAGCCTTATTTATAATAGCCAGAAGCTGGAAAGAACCCAGATGCCCTTCAACAGAGGAATGGATACAGAAAATGTGGTACATCTACACAATGGAATATTACTCAGCTATCAAAAACAACGACTTTATGAAATTCGTAGGCAAATGTTTGGAACTGGAAAATATCATCCTGAGTGAGGTAACCCAATCACAGAAAAACACACATGGTATGCACTCATTGAGTACCTGAGTGGAACTGCAATTGCTAGAACTGGGAAGGACGGAGAGATGCTGCTGGCCTTCATATCAGATTATGTACCCTGGGGACTGGCGGCAGGCCTCTCACAAGACTGAGGCATGGCTTTCATGGCTGCCTAATTCATGTTAGGCATTCGAGTTTCATAAAATCAAAAGGGAAAAGACACTGTAAAATTCATTCTCGGAAACCAGCATTACTCTGATAACAAAGCCCACACAAGTACACAACACAAATTCTCATTTCTGCCCATCATCCTGCTGAGGATTGAACTGGGGTTTGAGCATGCTGGGCAAACACTGACTTACACCCTCAGGCTTAAACACTCTCAACAAAATGAATTCTCTTTTCATGAGACATACATCCCTGGGTGAGAGAACTGCAGGGACAAAAATGGAGAAGAGAGTGCAGGAGAAGAAAGGAGATCCTGTGACAGGCCCAAATTGGGATCCATCTCAAGGGGAGGCTCCAAGGCACTATTACTGATGCTATGATGTTCTTACAGACAGGAGCCTAGCATGGCTGCCCTCTGAATGGCCCAACAAGCAGCTGACTGAGATAAATGCAGATAGATACCCAACCAATGGACTGAAGTCGACCCCTATCGTTGAACTAGGGAAAGGCTGGAATTTGTTGAGGAGGGTGACCCCATAGGAAGACCAGCAGTCTCAACTAACCTGGATCCCGGAGATCTCATAAGACACTGAGCCACCAACTAGGCAGCATACACCAGCTGGTTCAAGCCCAACACACATACACCAGAGAACGGCCTGGTCTGGCCTCAGTGAGAGAAGATGCACCTAAACCTGGAGAGAACTGAGGCCACAGGCAATGGGGAGACCTGGCAGGGTGGAGGATGTTGGATGGGGGATATCCTCTTGGAGATGGGGGAGGAGGAATGGGATGAGGAACTATCAAAGGGCAGACTGGGAGGGGAATAATGACTAGACTGTAAAAAGAAAAAAAAGATTAAAGATAATTAAAATAAAAAATAAACTTCAGAAACACAAATAAAAATTTAATAATTGAGAAAATAAAAAAGAAAAATGAAGTGTAAAAGCTATCGGATTAAAACAAAACTCGTTGAGATGGACCGTGTTTGAGACAAACAAATCTGGAAATCTACAATTTTAGCACAGTTTACTCTCCCACCTACACTTTCTACTACTGTCTGTCTTTTGTTTCAATAGGCTTAGTAATTATTCATTCCTTAGTCATAAGACATGAATGAGTGTGCGTGTGTGTGTGCATGTGCGTGTGTGTGTGTGTGTGCGTGTGCGTGTGCGTGCGTGCGTGCGTGCGTGCGTGTGTGTGTGTGTGTGTGTGTGTGTGTGTGTGTGTGTGTGTGTTTGGTTTATCTCATTGCTTATGAGCATCCTGTCTCACTAGAGTTTAGTAAAATGGAATTATAAGTAGAAAAGAACATGGTTGTGAACTGATTAGACAGGCTAAAGGGACAAGGATCTTGGGGCTGCTACTAGACTCAGGAATACAAGACAACCTTCCCTGGTGTGTGGGCATGGGCTTCATTAATTGCTTCAATAGCTTATATCTGCAGACGTTACAGTAATAGGAAGTCTCATTACCACAAATACACTTAAATTCTGGCATCTATGAGGCATTGTTACCATAGTAGCAACAGCTGGGCATGGCGGCATATGTCTGGTTATGTGAAAGTGTTCTACTCACCACTAGCTACAACTTCCTACCATCTATTGTAGGTCATATACTCTAGAGGATTTGTGATCATGCTGTTTGTAAGCTGAGTTAGACTGCCAGGGTTTTGTGGATGTACACATTCTTGTAGGTTTGCCCTAGCAAGAGGAATTGGAACGCTATCCTCTTCCCACCTCTTTTACTTCCTACTGCCAAGAAGTGAGAAGCTATGATTTAACATATGTTTCTAACAGAATTTTCCACTTTACCCTAACCCCCAAACCATAAGTCATGCGTACGCCTACACATAACACACACACACACACACACACACACACACACACACACACACACACACCAGTAACCTGATTATCATACTTTTCTTGGTCCATTTTTATGACTTTAGTGCCAAATAGCAACAACATTACTAGGCCAGAAGCCTGTGCACAGTGAATTGGGATTATGGAAAGGGAATGTAGTAGTTTATGACTGAAGCAAACTTATACATATTCTGAACTTGTGGGGAGAAACTATCCTAAATATATTCGCAGACAGTACATAAGCCTCCTCTGAGTGAGGAAAGTTGTTGAGGCCTCAATTTTTGAGAAACTCAGAAACATGAGAGATTTGAGAACTGTTCCTCATCAGTAACTACTCCTTTATACCAAGGAGAAATTATCTTCTGCATAATTCATAGAAGCAGGTGACAAGTTTTACATGTCTGTTGACAGTAGCTTTGCTCAGTTTCTTTTATAAATTGTTAATAAATTATAATTATGCACTGATATCATAATTATCCCTGCCTTGGAGAAACTAAATTTTCATTTGGAAGAGATTATCAATTGGGCATAGATTCTGGGTTAGGGATTGGGGTATATCTCCACTTCTTTTAGCACTAGAACTCCATTTGGTGCAGACCCATGCAGGGCATGTGCATGCTGCCTCAGTCTCTGTGAGTTCACATGTGTGGGGATCCTGCCTGTTGATTTGGAAGGCCCTGTCTACATGCTGTCCCCCGTTCCTTCTGACTCTTACTTGCCTGTCTCCTCCTCTTTCATGGGGTTCTCTGAACCTTGAGGAGGGGAACTTGATGGCAACTCCCACTTAGAACTGAGTGTTGCAGGGTCTCTCACTCTCTGCATATTGTCCAGCTGTGAGTCTCTGTATTTGTTTCAATCTGCCACAGAAGGCAGTATTTCCAGTGAACAAGGCACTGATATGAGTATAGTAGAAAGTCATTAGACTCATTTTATTGTTACATTCCTTTAGTAGACTAGGATTTGGTTTTACTGTAGGTTCCTGGGCTATCTAGTCTCAGGTTCTTGTGAGAAACTCAGAAACATGAGAGATTTTGTAACCCAAGCAGTGCCAGGTACGGGTTGTAGCCTCCACAGTGGGTCTTAAGTCAAATCAGAGATTGGTTAGTTAATTCCACAAGATTTGTGTCAGCATTGCACTCACAGGTCTTGCAGGCAGGACACAATGAGAGATGGAACGGTTTATAGCTGTATTGATGTTTGAGTTTTTCCTTTGCAAGAGTACCTTCCAACAACATGAACATTAGCTTGTAAGAGCAAAAGCTGTATATAGACACCAGTGTGATGTCTCCATGTTTAATGAAGCATGGCCTTTCTGTTAGTTTGTGGAAAGCAACCTAGAGCATGGGTAACAGCCTAGATTGTTTGGTGGATCAAATAGGATCCCTTTGGCTAACATTTCAATTATATGCAAACCATTCCTTGTACTGGAAACTTTATTTGGTGACAAGAAATACCCAGTTGAGTCTCTGTCTCTCCCATTTTTTTTTGGCAAGGTCATATATATCACCTTCATTTATGTGTAATATTTTAGGAGGTTTTTACCATTTTATGTTTCCACATTATTCTTTAAATGGCCATTTAGTTTAGTGGTCTCTCCTCATATTCTCTCTTTCATCCCTCTCTTTATGCCCCTTCCTCACTGCTTGATCTTTTCATTCTAGCTCCCTCCCAATCCATCCATAATTACCTATTCTCTTTTCCCTTTCTAGGAAGATCTATATATCTGTCCTGCATTCCCAGTCACTCAATACCTAATCGCTGTGATTCTACAGAGTATAGATTGCTTAATATCGACTTAACAGCTAATAGCCAGATATAATGGATACATGGCATATTTGTCTTTCTGGGTCTAGGTTTACATAACCCAGGGTGATTATTTTTAATACGTTTTACCTGTGAATTCCATGATTTTGTTTTTTAATAGCTGAGTGATATTCCATTGAATAAATGTGACACATTTTCTTTTTCCCTCTATCTGTTGTGGGACATCTACATTGTTTCTAAGTATTTTGCTATTATGAACAGGGATGCAATAAGCATAGATGAGTATGTGTTTATGAAGCAGGATGAAGCATTCTTTGAGTGTATGCCCAAGAGCGGTATAGCTAGATTTTGAGTTAGACCAATTCCCATCTTCCTAAGGAACCCACACATTGATTTCCATCGCCGGTGTACAAGTTTGTAATATCACTACCAATGGATAAATGTTCCCCTTACTCAACATGCTCGCCAACATGAGCTGTTTCTTTGTTGATCTTAGCCATTTTGATTGTGTAAAGTGAATTATCAAAATAGTTCTGGTTTTCACTTCCCAGTGACTAAGGATGTTTAATATTTCTTGGCCCTTTGAGTTTCTTCTTTTGAGAATTCCCTTTTTAAATCTTGATACCTGTGGTGGAACTTTCCTCTAATGAATAAAGATTATGAGGGACCAATCACTGGGTGAGTAAGTAGGACCTCCGGTAGGAAGAGGAAAGACAGGAGAAAGGAACGGACCTTTGGACTGCAAAGAGCATAGAGGCACAATGTAGGTAGCCAGAGGCTGTCAAATTGAGTGAAGGATCTGCCAGGTTCCATTACCAGAAGATTTTTTTCCCCCATAGATTCGTTTACAAAATTAGGATGTTAGGTTCTGCACCCAGCGATCATTAGCTGTTGATTCTAAACTAAGATTGGGTGGTGTTAACCTTGAAGCAGAGACATAACTGGATTCCAGAGAAAAGTACAGTGGCAGAGTGTGGTGTGCAAGAGTGCACCCCAGCCAGCCACGGGTATTTGAAAGGACGGGGTGTACATGGCAACAGCCACCATGGAAACTTAGTGAGCCTGGAGGAGAGAGCAATTTCAGAACTCTGAGTCAGAGAATCTGCTGGGCTAAGAACAGGCAGGCCTGTCTGCCAATGCATAGCAACAATAGCATGGGCTGCTTTTTAAAAAAATATTTTATGCTACAGATATCCATTTTTTCTATGAGATCTTTATATATTCTGGATATTAGCCTTCTATTCGAAGTGTAATTAATAAAATTCCTTTCCCATTTGTAGGCTGCCACTCTGTACAAATGATGGTGTCCTTTGTCGTACAGTATTTTAAGTTCTTGAGATCCAATTTATCAATTGGACACACACATTCAATTATTTTGTGAAGAGTGCATATGTACCTAGAGTAGCAAGAAATGCACCTACAGTTCATCTCAGGAGTAAAAAAATATTAAATTAGTTCTGGTAAAGTTTATTAAAGGATGCTTGCCACTACTGTATAAAAGAACAAATCTGTCTTGCAGACTGGCAGTTTGTCTATACTACTAATTCTTGAAGCTTAGTAGACAAAGTATAAAATTAATAATCAAATATTTATTAAAGGGTTCTTGGTTGCTGTGTTTGTCTGTGAGTAGTTTCACTAAGGAAGGATATTACTGAGGGAAAATAGAATGTGTCAGAACACTCAGAGGAACTAGGGCGTGTAAGAGGATGTGTTTCATGATCAACTTGCATTAGACCACGATGGTCTTTTTGTGTTAAACATTGTCCAGAGTTGATGATGGAGCTTGGGGCACAGTTCAGTGGTCTGTATGCTTGCTGTGTGAGCTAGAAGACCTGTGCTCAAATCTCAGAGCTCATATAAAAGCTGGACACAGTAGCCTATGCATCTTCAATCTCAGTGTTCCACCAGGAAGATGGAGATAAAAAAATTCCCCAAAAACTGTCAAGCCCTGAGCCACCTACTAGTCCCACACACATAGCCGTGAACAAGAGATCTTGAAAAATAGAAGTCAAAGACTGATACTCTAATCTTCACACATTCACAGTCGCAAACACACACACACACACACACACACACACACATTCACACACACATTCACACACACACACACACCATATTCAAAGACTTGTTTCCTAAGCAGTGACAATTCAGTGATGGTCTTTGAGTTTCATGGGGAATAAGACAAGATTTAAAGTTCAAAAGTTTGGCTAGAGGTTATTTTCCAGTGGTCTATAATAATATAGTTTCATATGAAATAAATATAGTTTCATAACAGGAACTTCTGATTGGCTCAATCACAGCCAAGGCAAACATCCAGAAGCAGTGATTCTTAAACCAGCTTTGTAACTTAGAGTCTAGGCATTTGCCAAACATTTATTTTCTTATTCTTTTAGATGATCACCAGATCTGTGTACCTAGTCTTAGATAATGGATGTTAAAGCTAATTTGTCATGATTTTTGAGTGGCTTTTCCATAGTGGAGTTGCTTTTGTTCTATGGGTAAGAAAGTGTGTTTTAGAGCACACCTTCACATATCTGACTACATCCAAAACAGAACCTTGCTTATCTCTTCCTCCCATTTCTCTGTCTTGAAACTTTGAGGACTTTTCATTACAGGAAAAGTAACTGTGATATCAGCTCCTACCTCAAAGCTTGTGGACAGACTTCTCTGTGCTATGTGTCTGCTTCAGGACTCTTGGCCTCACTAATGGGAAGTCTTTCACATTTCTGTTTGCATGGAAGCATCGAACACAATCCTTTTAATTAGCGGGGTTACTGCCTTGCCCCGAGGATTCCCCAGTACTGGAATGTCTTTCTCGGCTATTGCGGAGAACCCTTTAGCTGTTGGGCTGTCTCCTTAGAAATTCATTCTAGCCCTTGTATTAAGTGGGACAGTGGAGGTCGCAGCCCACTTTCATACTGAAGTCCAACGGTAATATCAACTATGCCAGAGTATGACCCACAGAAGCTGACATCAAGCTCTTGTCAGAAATGAAAGGGTATTACCAGGGAAAATGCGTGTACATAATAAAGAGTGAAGAAGGAAGAAGCAGGCGGGAGAGTCAACTGATTGTCATGTTAGCCTACAATCTGTAAGAGAAGAAGGCTATGGGGCTGGGCAGGGACTGCTATGGTGCTATGAGAAAATCTAGACTTGGCCAGTGGGATTGTAGCTAGTCCATAGGAAGAACTCCTCTCCCTCCACTCATTAGACAAGTGATAATCTTCACAATGCATTGTTGCTTTATGCCAACTTTGTGATCTACTACTAGGTGGGTACTCATTTCTCAGAAAGTATTTTGCTAAAGCTACTTGCCAACACTTCATGCCTCTCTCCTAGCATCACCACATGTTCCTTAGCAGACCACAGTATGTCATGAGAAACTGGGTGCCTCAGAATGCTCAGACAATCAATCTCTTTGTCCATACTCATTGTTAGGTCTGCAATAGGTCTGCTCATGTACAATTCAGAATATTGTTCAGGATCTTTGTGATGATTTAATATAAAGCACTAACATCAATCATGTTGATGTCGGTCATATCACATCACATGTATACATGTCAATGCAGCAAGGATATTGGTACTGCAGGTTATGGGTGTGACATTCTAAAACAACAACAGCAACTTGAAGTGTCATGAAACCCCTAACTCACATTTGAAATAAACCAAAGGGAAGTTTACTTAACTGTAGCCACAGTCCTGAAAGTATAAAATATACTGTCAAGATGAGTTGGAGATGTGAAACAATCATTTCTAAACTATCAGTAATAAGAAATGAATCTGACTTACCATGACACAGAAAAGATTAAGTTATCTCTCTGTTCTAGCGACTGATGTTAAAATATTGAAAAATAGATAAGAATATTTATCGACATGCCATAGGAAAAACATTACAGGGACGTATTTGGCACTTAATTTATTAAATTTACTGTACAATTCCCTCAGTCATGTTTGTAAACTCTTAATTTACAATAGTTAAATATTATTTAACTGTTAATTTAATATTAAACCTCCTTAAAGGAGGTTTAATTAAGAGAGGTTAAATACTATTAACCTCCTAGTTAAAAATAGAATTGTATCATCTCTGATTTTTATAATTTTGTTTTATTTCCCTTCAGAAATGTTGCAGCTTGTAAAAGTCACATCTGCACAGACTTTAAACCCACTTTTGTAGATTTCTACAATACTATGTGTATTTTATCTTCAATTAGATATTACATGCACAAAAGTGATGATAATATTTAAAATATTCGAGTTCCATGGAGTGAAGTCTCTTAAAAATTACAATACAAAAGTGCAGATTAAATGAAATTATGAATTGAAATAAATTTGTTGGAATAAAATTTAAAACTTTAAGATGGTACTCATTAATTTTATGAGAGGTCGTCAAGCTCTTCAACATGTACCAAACAGTAGTTCCTGTCCCACAGGCTCTTTCCAGCTGGAAATACTGAGTCACTGTAGAGAAGAACAGATCTCACTGAAAGCCATCACAGTTAGAAGGTAGTTTTATTTTTTACAACAAATTAGAGGGTTTTTTGAATTTTCTTTTTTATTTTTGACCTTAAATTCGTCTTTTTCTCTGAAAGTTGAGAGGATTAGGATAGGTTTCTCATTGTTTAAAAATTGGATGAAAATAGTCATTAATTCAACAGAATAAATGGAAACCATCATTACACCATAAACGTAGTCTGCTTTGACTGTGATCCAAAGCCTATGAGAACTTTTAAGTTCTGTAAAGGGCTAGTCAGTGCTTAATATTATCAGTTAGTAACAATGCTTATCAGTGCTACACTTAGAAATATATGATTATTATAATAATTAATTTTATTTATTCCTTAGCAAGGACATAAAAGGTAACTACAGCTACTTAAGCCAGGTGGACTCTATTATAGTAGAGGCAAGGAGTCAAATATTGATGACTTGGAAAGAATGAGAGCGTTTACTCATAAAGAACAAACCAGGTGAGCAATTAGTATAAAAGCCTCATGAAGTTCATACAGCTCTTACTCATTGTCTAGTCTGCTTACTCTAGCAGGGAAGGAAAGACCTAGAATAGCTACTGGATCATCAGCCATCCAAATGGCATGATAGAAGAAAACAGACATAACTTACAAATAATGATGTAGTGTTTATCTAGCATGTTCTTTAAAGTTTATTTCCTAGAAATATCCTTGAATTCTTTGATATAGTACCTTTTCTAGTACATGGTTTCTTGGCTATAACTAGCCAGAGAAGAAATTTTTCTTGGAATGCGATATGTCTTCTGGGCATCACATTTGCTATTGCTGGGACGTTAAGGGGAAGTAGGTAGCCGGATGTGAGGTCATTCTGTACCACAGTGTGCTTGTCTTCAAAGACTTTATTGTCATTATGACTCTATTTACAAGGATTTGATTAAGTTTCACTCTCTGACCTCAGCTCGTTTCTGTCTTATAGCATGAATCTAGTTTTCTGTTTCCAAGGAGACTGGCTGGTGATGTGTTTGGACATCAGTCTTACTTCTCTATTTGAAGACATTCCAATAATATCTCTCAAGTCATTTTTCCCACTTGGATAGTCATTTATGCTTTAGTGAAAAACCTCAGAGCCCTTCTCCGATCATGTCTCAGTCATCACAAGCAAGAACCTAACAGTCTGCTCCTTTCTAGGAGAATTTGTCTATTAATACCCTGAGCTTTCTGTGGAGATTAGAACCCCAGGCAAGACCCTTTCTTAAGCTTTGCTACAAAATAGCTGTTCATTTTCTAGACCAATTGCTCAATAGCCTCATCACTGTATTTCTTCTCATCTTACTCAAATGTGTAGAGCAGCATCTTTGCACGCTGCTTTGAGAAGTAGAAAGCTCCTTTTCCTTCCCACTGACATAATTTCACAAACATTCTCAAGACCTAGTAGTGAAAGTGGGATCCTCAGAGATAACTCCTTTCTCTCCAGAACACTTTGTCAAATAAAACAGGGGATCACTGTGTACTCTCACAATGCCTTCCCAGTCTAATATTTCACGATTTCAAGACAGCTACAGCACATTTCCTTATTTATCTCTGACTTTCAACTGCAGGGTTCACTTCTTGGCAGGTGTTCTTTGGCACTCTCTAGTGGATAGTCTACACACCTTCCAGCAGGAATGGCTTCAAAGAATTATTCTATTTACTGTGACTGATTATGCAACCTATCATTTTTGACAGCCATAACATGACTTCCTGGAATTAGGAGAACACATTGTTCTTAACTGGCAATATGTGAAAGAAATTTAAAAACAAATTCCCAAGAAAATAGCCTATGATGAATTTAAAAGCCATTAAAATTGGTCCTCATATCAAACACTATCTAAATTGTCTTCAGTAACCTAGAGGATACAATAATAGAGAATATTTGCTGCAAAAGATAAAAGTGACCAAATGTTCTACTTAGCTTCAGAAGATCAAATCTATGGTAATGAGATCAAGTTCTTCCCAAGTCTGTGAACATGTAAACTGGATTGTGAGTTTCCATTAATCTCAGACATACAAAGGCAAATAGTAGTATGGGATGATGTCACAGGTGAGGCAGGTACAAGATAGAATGAGGCCTGTCATTGGACGAGAAGGAAGGATGGGTGGGAGAAAAGTCTGAAGGAAGAGGAGGAGATGGGAATGGAAGAGGGGAGGAGAAAGAGAAGCCAAGGCGGAGAGAACATGGAAGCTGACGACGTTAAGATTCCACTCTGTATATTTACAGATTGTTATGAATGTTCTTAAGGGATGGATGTGTATAGGGCTTTGTATGTTTAGGTGGGCAATTATATCATATTAATTGGATCAAAGGTTATTGTGTTGTGTGTTCCTTCATGTAGCGATTTAAATGTAAGGGAGTGTGGGGTGGCTGGTCTGGGCTGCCACACAATTGGGATGTGTGTTTCAGACAAGATATCTAGCAGATATCTTGGGGCATTGTGGTGTAGACCTAGTGGGGATAAAAGATACCCTTTTATTTTTTATATTTTTACAACATAGTAGAAATATGCAAGAAACATTTATTACCTAAAAATCCAAGACGTCATTTTAAAATAAGTTAATTTTGCCTTAACTTTTAGCACACTAAATAGTAGAACATAAAAAAGATCCTTTGCATTGAGGATTGAAACATCTACTCATTCTTTTCTCTCCATTATCATAATTCTGCCAAGCAATAATCTCTTGTTTCTCATTTGATTTCTTTGCCTCATGGTTTCTGTCACCCATACATCTTATCATATGGTATGACCAAGTATTTGATAGACTATGCTGTGAGGAGAGATTCTGAAAATTTAGTGGTTTCACAGATCGATATGTGCACAAATATATGCAGGAATGCACACACCTTCTGTGTGTGGGCATTCTGTAGGCAGATCCCTTCAGCAGCAGTCAGGGCTCTAGTCTACTGCTATCTGTAAGTATAGAATATCTTCATCTTTAGCCATGACAGTCACAGCAATGGAAAAAGAATATGCTGGAGAAGCGTATAGGAGACTTTCTTTACATTATAACTTTGCTAGTTGAGGATAAAAAAGAGCAATGTAAAGCTATTCTGGTGTGTGTGTGTGTGTGTGTGTGTGTGTGTGTGTGTGTGTGTGTGTGCCTGTACATGTCTGTAAAATTTTCCCGTCCACTAGAAGTTCTGCGAATAGCTCCTATAGTGAGGGAAGGTTCTACTCTGTGTCCACACTTTGGATTAACTTTCTACACAATGAGCCTTCTACTTATTTCTTTTTTTTTCTTTTTAATTTTTTCCCCATTACCCCTTCCCCTTCTCTTCAGACAAGGAGATCTCCCCATTGGATACTGCCCCACCCTGGACAAGGCATATCCTCTCCCACTGAAGCCCAACCAAGCAGTTCAGGTATGGGGAAAGATCCAATGGTATGGAACAGAGACCAAGACAGGACCCCATCCACTTTTTAGGGGTTCCACATGAAGAGCAACCTGCTCATTTGCTATAAGTGTGTAGGAGGCCTAGGTCCAGCCCTTTCATGCCCCTGATTGTTGGCCTAGTTTCTGTGAGCTTTCATAGCCCCTTGTTAGTTGACTCTGTGAGTCTTCTTGTGGTATCCTTAACCCCGCAGACTTGGTTACTACTATCCCCTACTCTTCCACAAGACTCCTTGTGCTCTGCCTGATGTTTGACTGTAAATCTCTGTATCAGCCTCTGTCTGCAGCTATACAAAGTCTCCCAGGAGACTGTTGGCAAGTATAGGAGAGTGTCCTTAATTGTGTTAGGGGTTGGCTCTCTCACACACATAAGATGGGTCTCAAGTTGGGACAGTCATTGGTTAACTGTTCTCTTAGTCTCGGCTCCATCTTTATCCCTGCACTTCTTGTAGTAAAAAGGGTGGCTGTCCCCATCCCTCCTTTGGAAGTTCTACCTGTCTACAAGAGGTGGCCACTTCAGTCTGTATATGGTCATCTCCATAGACTTCCTGTATTCTCTCCAGGCCCTGTCCTCCAGCTAGTCACCAGAGATACACCAGCCCTCTGCCCCCACCACTGATTTGCATTCTCACAGCCTTCTCCCGTCAACCATTCCCTTATTTACCTCCTCTCTTACCCAATTCCCTCTCTCCATCCACCTCTGATGACTAGTCTCTCCTAGTGGGTGGAGTGCAGTGAGATTCCTACTATACTCTGGAGTCGAACCCATGCATTTAAGGCAATGCTTTCTTTTGATATGTTTTATAACACCAGGTACAGGGTGAGGCTACATGCTACATATTCAGCGCTGAGGTTGCAGTGAAGCCATGTGATATAACATGGGAAGGAAATATCGGAAACACTTTGTACTCATTACAACTTTTGAAATAATTTGGGGCCATTTCATACTCCAAAAACTGATTCTAGTATTGATTTTTTTTCTACAATTCCTCTTTCAGTTATATGGCCTTGTGTAAGATCACAATTAACAGAAGGAAGACAGAATAGAGGCCAGGATCAAGGGAAAATATTCACTACATCAATTTATCAATAAAAATCATCGATAAACACAAACCAATAAACAGCCATGCTCAAACATACAGGAATTCTTGACTATGATACTAAATTCAAACCTAAGAATCAGGAGGATAGAATGAAAATCTCTGATGAAACTGTCTCAGAAAATCTATTCAAAGCATTGCAAAGCAAAGTTACCCATTTTACCAACCAAAATGAGGTATTCAAGGGAAATTTTTATGAAATCTTATTAAACTATTGGCTATTGGCAATGTATTAAAGTCTATGATTCTCACCATATGGGATAATTCATTTTCGGGCCAAATATGAATGGCCACAGCCTGGGAATACAGATTCAGGTTTCCCTAAAGACTGTATTTTACTATTGAATCTGATGTATGAGCTTCGTATTTGTTACAGAGGAAAGAAAATGTTTACTATATACATTGGTGAGAGCCACAGATAGATTATAGAAACACAGAGGAAAAATTCTGTTACAACTTTACGTGTTATCTGATGACGTTCTTAGCTTTGGATTGAGGAGAGCTGACTTTGATAGTCTTACGACTGTTAGGATCAGACACAGGTATGCATAATGTATTGACTTTTAGAAACATTTAAGACAGCCCAAAATAATTCATCTCTAGCCTATACCATTAATTCTCCATAATTTTAAGGTTTCTTTCATAATTATTATTTTCAATTTTATGTGAAAGTATATGAGTTTATGCCCATAGTGTCCAGAAAGTGTCAGATTACCTGAAACAGAAATTACAGGCACTTATAAGAAGCTGTTTTTTTAAAAAAACATTTTTATTGGTTACTTTATTTGTTTACATTTCAAATGTTATCCCTCTTCCTGGTTTCTCCTCATTCTCCTTATCCTATCCCCCTTCCCCACTGCTTCTGTGAAGGTGCTCCCCCACTCACCTACCCACTTCCCCCTCACTGCCCTAGCATTCCCCTATACTGGAGCATTGATGCCAGATAAGGCCATCCTGTCCTACATATGTGGCTGGAGCCATGGGTCCCTTCATGTGTACTTTTTGGTTGGTGGTTTAGTTCTTGGTAGCTCTGGGGGGTCTAGTTGGTTGATATTGTTATTCTTCCTATGTCATTGCATACCCCTTCATCTCCTTCAGTCCTTCCCCTAACTTCTCCACTGGGGTCCCTGTGCTCAGTCTGAGGGTTGACTGCAAGCATCCACCTCTGGATTGGTCAGGCTCTGGCAGATCAGGTGATGGTAACCAAACTTGGGTCTACTGCAAGAACAGTAAGTGCTTTTCACTAAGCCGTCTCTCCAATGTGGCTGTCCAAAAGTCTTTGGCCTTTGTAGCATCTTTAATATAGGTGTAGCTTTGTCGATGTTACTGTTGTTGTTACGTTGTTGTTGTTGTTGTTGTTGCTGCTGCTCTTGCTGTTGTTGTTTGCCTTTTGGGGAGCTCCTACTCACACTGTGCAATTTGACCAGATATTCTGTGGCAATTTGCCTCTTGGGAGCTATAAATGTTGCTTGGAAATTGTTTTTGCTGACTATTACTGACATGTTTTTGTGCCAGAAGGTAACAAAAGCACCATAAGAGCCTGGGAGGCAGCTATTGTCTTATACCCACGGTCACCTCAGGTTTCAGGAAGAAAAAGACTGATTGAGAAATACCTTTGTGAAAGAGTCCAAAACTGCCCGAAGCTACGACATAATTCATATCTACACCCAAAAGGAGGTCAATTATCAAGCTGGCAAGGCCAGGCCAGGAGTAGTCACGTCCTGAGAAGCAGTGTGTTCCCACAAGCCATCACTTTATAGGGACAGAACTGAGAAAATAATTATCCAGGCTCTGTGCTGCGATTGGCTGTGCAAACCCCTTGCCACCTGCCCACTATTTCCTCTGTGTAAACCTGAAGCTCATGCTAGTAGCCCAGTGATGGACTTGAGCAGGCAACATGCAAGAAAAACAGGAGGAAGCAGATTCTAAGAGTCAGGTTAAGACTGCAATAGCGTTGGAACTGGAAAATATCATCCTGAGTGAGCTAACCCAATCACAGAAAGACACACATGGTATGCACTCATTGATAAGTGGCTATTAGCCCAAATGCTTGAATTACCCTAGATCCCTAGAACAAACGAAACTCAAGACGGATGATCAAAATGTGAATGCTTCACTCCTTCTTTAAATGAGGAAAAAGAATACCCTTGGCAGGGAAGGGAGAGGCAAAGATTAAAACAGAGACTGAAGGAACACCCATTCAGAGCTTGCCCCACAGGTGGCCCATACATATACAGCCACCCAATTAGACAAGATGGATGAAGCAAAGAAGTGCAGACCGACAGGAGCCGGATGTAGATCGCTCCTGAGAGACACAGCCAGAATACAGCAAATACAGAGGCGAATGCCAGCAGCAAACCACTGAACTGAGAATAGGTCCCCCGTTGAAGGAATCAGAGAAAGAACTGGAAGAGCTTGAAGGTGCTCGAGACCCCAAAAGTACAACAATGTCAAGCAACCAGAGCTTCCAGGGACTAAGCCACTACCTAAAGACTATACATGGACTGACCCTGGACTCTGTCCCCATAGGTAGCAATGAATATCCTAGTAAGAGCACCAGTGGAAGGGGAAGCCCTGGGTCCTGCTAAGACTGAACCCCCAGTGAACTAGACTATGCGGGGAGGGTGGCAATGGGGGGAGGTTTGGGAGGGGAACACCCACAAGGAAGGGGAGGGGGGAGGGTGATGTCTGTCCGGAAACCGGGAAAGGGAATAACACTTGAAATGTATATAAGAAATACTCAAGATAATAAAAAAAAATAAAATAAAAAAAAAAGACTGCAATAGCGTACATTTCAGCAAAAAAAATAAAAAATTTTAAAAATTAAAAAAAATTAAAAAAAATTCTAAAACTGCCTCTCACTGCTGAGTTGAAAATGATTCAGTGGAGCTTCTGAAGATTCATCCCTATGGGGCAAGAAAACAACAACAGCAGCAGCAGCAACAGAATGTTCATGTTACAAACTTAGTCTTCCTTAACTACAGCTAGCAATACCCAAAAGGTAGACTCAAAGTAATGAAAGTGGTTACCTATATTCATTTCAAACACTCAGCCTAAGTTCTGGGACATACAGAACATTATTCAATTGATTAAAAAAAAATCTACACCAATAATAATGGTCATGCACAGTCCTTGCAGCAAGAGGCCAAACAGAGATCCCAGAAAAGGACATTTGCAAGCAGTCGCAAAAAAATGAGGAGGATGACGTAGTCCATCCACCACGTTAGGCACCAAGTTGCCTGTGCCCTGGAGAGCAGCTCACTGCCTGAACCGACCTGCCCTGGGGGATTGGGGTTGAGATGGCACAGAGCCAACAACACAGACTCCAGAGGCAGGTGAGAAATGCCACAGCAAATTCTCTGAGCACTGCTGCAAGCTCCTTCTACCTGTGCCCCCAATGGTCCCAAGAAAGCATCTCTCCTAAACTGCAGTTTCTCATTGGCTGGCATTATTTGCACTAGCAATCCTTGGTCTATCAGGCAGTCCAAAGTTAGGTCCTGCTGCAGAAGATCCTTTTGTGACTTTGAGGTCCCCAGTCTTTATATAGAGACAGCTCCTCTGTTCCTGCTACAGTGGTGTATGGTTAATTATTTCTTCCTTAATTGGTCAAAGGAGATGCAGCATGGTTTTGGGCATGCGTAGTTTATACCACCCAGGGCACAACAATTTCCATGGCACACCTTAGCTAAAATCTCAGCAGACAAAGACTTTCTGTCCTTATTCAGCCTGCCTTTTTGCCACGCATTCTATTCTTCACCTGAACTCTAGTTTTATGAAAGAAATTTTAACCTATTTTCTGGGAAGATGTTTTCGGTGAGACATTTCTAACTTTAGGCCCCCGTGTTACTGAAGAAACTGCGATTTTATTTTAAAGATTCTTAATTTCATTAATAAAAGAATTTTAATTTATATGAACAAATTTGAAAGGAAGCACAGAGCAGTCACATTAGAGTCAAAAGGCAAACCACAGGGTGACTGCCTCAAGAAGAAGGGGAAAAGCCCAAACACCGATATGGCAAAAGAAGAAAATCAAAGAAGCTTCCTCCGGCTTTGGTCAGTGTGCAGAACAAAAAGATAGAAAGAGGTTCCTCTTTTCTAATAACTCAGAAAAATGGGTCCCCTCTCTATAGCTATGTAATTTAAGTTCTGTAAACATCTGTTAATGGGAGGGGCTTTGGGGAACCGCAAGGACATTATCTGATTAAGGCTGTAATTAACCCTCCCCCCTCTTTAGCATATCTCTCGTTGACTCAGTTGGGTCTTGGTCAGGTGATTGACAGACACAGCTAGGTTAAGTTTAAAAAAAAAACAAAAAAAAAACAAAAAACAAAAAAAAAAACAAAAACAATAAAAACCCCCCACAACATTATGCAATACCTTGGGTCTCCACTCTGGACCACATGTAGAATTTAGAATTTGGTTCTTTGACCAGGACAGAGTAATTCTGCCTTAATGAGTGTCTTAGTTACCCTTTGCTGCTGTGATGATAGAACTTTGACCAGATAGACTCACAGAATAAATAGCCTTTGGTTTATGGTCTGGAGGAAGAGTCCAAATGGCAAGTAGCAATGCCAGGTAGCCAGGTGAGCAAGCTGAGATAACATATCTTCAACCTCTGTCAGAAAGCAGAGATTGAATAAGAACTGGGGAGAAGTTAAAAGCTCTGAAAACCTTCCAGTGATGTACTTCCTCCTCCCAAAGGTTCATAGCATCCCCAATCAGTCCCACCAACTAGGCACTGAGTATTCAAATGTATGATCCTATGGAGGGCACATCTCAATAAATCCACTACAAGAAACCTCAGGCATAAATAAATGAATGACCTCTAAGGCTACGCTAACACCCTCACCCTTAGGAATGGGTTGATTTTCCAGCTCTTCAGTGACAGTCAGACCCCCTTTATCTGTTCCTCTTCCAGATGTTTAGATGGATTGAGTCTCCCTTCTGTGTTCCTCACTGTTATTGTCTGTGATGGACATGGCCAAGTCTAGTCCAGTGGCACTTGTGGATCAGGAGTTTTAGCATGAACCCTTTTTAGTAGGACTATTTCTACATCACATAAGTGATAACATTATGTTAGATGAGGCTTTTTCCGTTGTCTGTGAGTGTAGGCCAGTTTTCAGAGATAAGGGTAAGGCATGATAAAGACACTAGAAGTGAATGATTTACATTAAAGAATAAAGTGCTTGTCAACTTTCCAGAGACACAGAAGTTGATGTACACCCTGACGGGCACTTTTGCTGTTCGTGCTCTGCTTGCACACCTATTGCATAGAGATTGACCTTTGATCTCTGCTGGCCGATCCTGATGTGGGAACAGCCTGGAGCAGAAGAGACCTCAGGCAGATGCGAGCACAATGAGAACGAACTCTGTGGAGACAGTTTTGATGATATAGGTCATTTAACGGGAAAAAAGTTACTTAAATCTTTGAGAGGTGGCTATGAGTTTTCAAGATGCGTGTACATCATTGGCCAAGGCTGGGATGCTTGGGATGCCTCATTTGCATAGGGAGGAATTCCAGGTGCTTCTAGATATGACCTTATAAGGGGAGAGTTTGTTTTACCTGGCTGCCGAGGGGCAAAGGTGGGGGTGGGGCAGGGCTATGTGCACCCACACAAAAGCCTGGGAGAGGGCATTGGGGAGGGGAGCACTCCTGACAATGTTGGGATGAGATTTTGAGGATTTGGACACCCCTTGACTCCACTCTTGCTCCAGGCGGGTTATCTCTGCTCATATGGCTCTCTGGGCCTACATACTTATCTCAGGCCTTTCCAAGCAGTGGCTGAGCGTGCTGATTATGTGATCTCTGGGGCATGAGGTGAATGGTTGCTGGGACTCTGGGTATTGGCTCTTTTCTAGAAGAGTCAAAGTCTAGTCTAGTGCTGAGGCTGCTTGACAATCAGATCAAAGATTGCAGCTGCTAGGGAAGGGACTGGTCCTTGAAGAAATGGGCCTGTTTCCCAAAGCTGAAGGCAAGAGCCTTGGAAGCTGGCCAAGTATGAATCATCAGGTAGGAGTCATCAGGAAAGAACTCAGCCCAGGAGCACAGGAATACAGCAGGGGGAAAGACCTGAGGGTCCACTGTAAAGAAGCAGCAGAACTTTACTGCCAGGGCTAGGTTAGGAAGCAGGATAGCGCTGAAGCTGAGGGGGAAGGAGAGCAGAGTGGGGAGTGTCCAAGCCCAGCCCTGGAGAAACTGTTTGGTCACTTGCCATGACAGAAAACCCACATTCATTATTGCAAGAGCACCAGTCCCATAAGGACTCATTCTTTTCCTGCTATTCTTGCATGAAGCATCAGCGTGACGGGAGGAGTGGTGGTGGTGGTGGTGGTGGTGGTGGCGGTGGCGGTGGTGGCGAAAGGCAGAAAGGCAGGCAGGCAAGCAGGCAGGCAGCAGCGGAGGAGGGGGAGGAGGGAGGGGAAGGGAGAGGGGGAGAAGGGAGGGGAAGGGAGAGGGGGAGAGGAGGGGAAGGAGGGAGGGGGAGAAGCAAGTGGGACAGGGGACATAGGTTGCCTTTCTCCATTGCCAAACTGTGGGGAGCATGCATGACTTGGGGCCCAGAGACGCTTTGTGAACCCGGAATTATGCCACTAGAGAGAGAGAGCACTACTTTAATAACCGTAGATGAAACTGTGCTGATAATCCAAGAAGGACTTGATGATTGTGGCCTATGCTCAGTGTGTTAGACAGACACCAAAGAGAGAACCCCAAAAGGCAGATTTCTGAAGTGGGTTAGCTGCAGGGTAACTGTTTTTAGCTTGCACCAAAACAAATCTAGCCATCGTTATCAACTATTTTCAGTTGTTACAGCAAACCTTCTGTCTAAAAACAAGCTCACTCTTCCCAGTTACATCCAAAGCTGATGATAAAAATGACCCTATAAACCCAGAGGTCCCAACCATTCTGGATCAGCCACCATTCCAATTACAGACTACGGACAAAGAGGCAGGGAAAGACTTGTGATCAGTGCAGCATCTTGAGGGGAATAGATAAAAAGATCCTGTGTGTCCTCCAGTCCATCATTGGGACAATGACTAGTATGAAGTTTAGGCTTAAATAAAGACATAATTGGAGCAAAGGACAACTAATCAGTCTTGGCCATCCTGTGGTCCAATTGGGCCCTGTTCTGCTTATTCAGTATGATTCCAGAAGTCCTTCCTGCCTGAATGAGTAACTCAGTAAATAACTCTTGCTCCAGGGTCCATCCTCTCCGTCCTGGATGCTCACCTTCATCTAGCTTCTGATCCGTCTCTGTTTTCCCCGGAATGTAGGATTTAGGACCAATGACTGGGCACAAGGGTCCTTGTTTTTGCATTTAGCTACCTTATGACCAATGTTTTATAGGAAAGAAGTTTTTCAGTGGCTCTTCTCGTGGGGTATTGAAGGTTCTTTCTGTCTCTCTGTCCTTTGAAATAGAAAATATAATCAACCTTGTCCATTGGTTATATGAGAGCATGAGTATATTAGTTGCTCTTCTCATGTCTTTAACAAAATATCTGAAAAAAAAGCAGTTTGTAGAGGGAAGGATTTATTTGGACATACATTTTGAGGTATAGATCATCGTGGGAAGGAAAGAAGAGCAAGCCTCTAAGAGCAGCTCTTGCCCACAGTGAGGATCAAACATGCGCGTGCCAGTGTTCCACTCTGTCTCTCTACTCAGTCCCAGTATCTTGCCTATGGCATGGCGTTTGTCATGGGTTCAAGTGGGTCTTCCCTGCTCAGTTCAACTTGTCTGGACACATCTTCATACAGCCATAGACAGAGATGTGTGAGAGAGGCACAATGACTGTAGAGGTGACAATCAAGATAGGCAATCACTATCATATCACTTTAACTTATTTATTGATATATGACTGGAGGATTTGTGTCTCTTCTCACCTCTCCACCTCCCTATTTCATCACCAACTCTTTCTGGCTGGCTACTGGCCTGATTGGAGAAATATTAATATCATAAAAAATGAAATCATAAAATCATAGATACATCTGGGTGCTAGAAAGGCTACTGGTTGAATGATTTATTAATTTCTTGGTCCTAACTCCCCTGATAGCAGTGCCTTAAAAGTATGATGGGGGCAGGGGAGACAGAGATTGCCAAAGGCTAAAGGTTTCCTGGTAAGGAAGGGAAAGAAGAAAGAGGCAGATGGATCAAGGCAATAAACGGTATAAGTGATGACCTTTCAACTGAGCGGAGGTCCTTACCTTCTGGTGGAAGATAATTAGCATCAATTTCCCAGCACTCAGATTTGGTCTTACAATAAATTAGAAAGAATACACAGAAGAACTTGTTTATCTTTCTGTAGGCTTGCATTCCTCTTGTCCCCCCTTGAATATCTATATTTTGTTACAGAAATAATTACGAACGTGAGTTCTCAAAATATCAACTAAAAGCCAAATCTTTTTCTTCCTTTCAGTTTTTAGTGGTCAAGTGGTGGCATTGATGCAGTAGGTGCTTGCCGCTGAGAAGATTGATTTAACATGGGGTAATCCTTTTAGGGAAAACAACCCCCCTGGTGGCTAATCTATAGCACTACATCCCTTCTCAGTGCCATAAAACTTACAGTAGGAATCGCAGTCTCAAAAAGAAGTAAGACTGCATTCAGTCTATATATCTCTTGTTGTATATTAGCAACTATACCTGTCTTCAGTATACCTTTAAGTGTAAAGGGAAATATGAGACGGAGACAGTACCTGTGATGTTTAAATATATGAACTTATTCCTGCCTTGACTCCAGAATGGTGGAGTATAAGTACAAGCTACAATGCCTAGATGCTCTCCTGTATTTTAAAACAGTTTAAAATCTGTATGTGTGATATACCATTTTATCCATTTACAGATGTTTACGCAACACGTGGCCATATCTTATGTCTAGCTCTGGAACACGACGACTCCTACTTTGAATGTTTGACAAGTACAGTTGGTCATGTTTGGGTCTAGATTGTGGTCCTAGGTCCATGTAGCAGAGGCGTGGCCCTCAGACGGTGTCATTTTTGCGGTGGTGAAGCTATTGAGGGGTCAAGGCAGTGGGAAATCATCAGGTCACTGAAAGGCCATGTTCTAAGGGACTCTAGATTGTTTCTAGACCTGAGACAAACAGGTTCTGACACAACATTGAGTACATGGTCTCTGAGATCAAGATCCACACAGTGACCAATATTTCACTTTTACTTTTACTCCATGGTACTGTATATTCTGGTCACTGTTAGGATTCAGGAGGAAGTAGAAATGTAATGAGTGTATTTCCCAGGGCTTCTTTAACAAAGAACCCACAATAACAAAATTTCTTGATGCTGGTCATCCAAAATAAAAATGTTGGGACCGTGAGTTCTCAGAGACTTCTAGATCCTCCAGGTTAGTCTTATCTTTCCCAGATCCTGGTGGTGCAAAGCAGGGAAGCAACGTGGAGATGGGACCTAAAACAGAGACTGTCGGGAGACTCAACTTCATCATTGTCTTCTCTGGGTTGCTTTGCTTGCTTTCTTATACAACCAAGGCCACCTGCTTAGGGATGATATTGCCAACAGCGGGCTGGGCTCCCTCATATCAGTCAACCGTTGTAAAAATTACCAACAGTCATACACATACCACAATCTGTTGGATTCAAAAGAACTAGCCAGTACAAACATCAACTGAGGCAGGGCCCAGATTTGTAACATGATTTCTAAAGGATCACCCAGAAATATGATCAGCATCTTTGGTTTCACATCTAAAGTCCAGAATGTTGACCAGAAAGGCATCCTTAACGTGCAATCCCAAAGGATGGCTGCGGGCAAGAACAAGGTTCTCAGCCTGAACTGGAAAGAGTGACTGCACAGAGGTGTGAATAGCGTCTGTGACCCAACCTCCTAAAGGAATGCCTAGGGCTTGGATTAGCATCTGGAACTCCAGGATTCTGGAATGCTGAGCTACTTAGACTGGAACCAGCAAGCAGGTTAGACTATTCATACTCTCTTTCTGGAACCACCTCTCATTCTTCCACACTGACAGTCTCGCTCTGCTCTTTGTTCCCTACCTCTTCATCCTTCTCTGCTTTGAACTCATATTATCTGCTGAGCCTGGCGAGGCCTTGGTTGGAACAGAGTGAAATCGTCCCTGCCCCAGGGATAGGACCTCGGTGTGAGTGTGGGCAGCTGCTGTCGCATGAGGCTTGGTTGTGTAATACCGAACATATTTTCTGGAGCCACCACTAGTAGTGGAGGACTTTTCCCTTCTGAGGAATGTCCTCCATGTTGATGTTAATGACTCTATGATAATCAGAAACAGCACGAGTTCAGGGTGTGACTATGCCTCAGCAAAATGGTAAACACAAGAGACCTTCAGGATAGCCCTTAAGGCTATGGGAAATTATGAAAACATAATTTCTCAACTATGCAAAAAATAAGTATGGAACATGAATTATGAGGGGCTTCACAAATCTAAAGGAACAGAGGTAGCTACACTAGGAGCCAGCTTGTCAGAAAGACACAGACAGGCAGATACAAATCCAGGCAGATTACTGAGTTCAAGGTTAGCCTGGGAGTCCAGACCCAAGTATAGTGAAAATGGTAACTTCGGGGCAGAGTCCCACTCAACCAGTTTACTGTCTGTGCTTAACAAAGGCAGACAGATCTCTGAATTCTTTTACAATGTTAAGGGAAAAAATATATGCTTGCCGTCTCTTAAGAATCAAAGGGCTGGGGTCTTGGAAGGTTTATTCTTAAGATAATAAAAAAGAGAACCTGGAAGAAATGCCTGGATTGATAGATAAAATAAAAAACTGCACCTGTGTTCTGCAGGACCTATCCAGAGAATATTTTAGGATAAAAAGAGAGAACAACTTGGAGAATTCACACACACACACACACACACACACACACACACACGCACACACACACACACACTGACACACACATGCCCACAAACCCTCCTCACAACTTATTAATTTTAAAATTTATTTTTAATTAAAAAATTGTAAATTGATCAATATATAGAACAAAGGGTCTTTAGTGACATGGATTAAAATCACAGTGTTTCTGACATCATCAAGTGTAGGACAGATAGAAATCTTAAATAATGCCAATATAAATGTAAAATGTTATAAACCTGATGACAATACTTTAATGATTATTTTATGAGAATGAATGTTTGATGTTTGCAAAAAAAATAATAAAGTGTTAGATCCTCTGGAACTGGTGTTTTGTATGGCTGTGTAGGTTCAAGAACTGCATCTGGGTGCTCTACAAGAGCAGCACGTGTTCTTAGCTGCTGGGCCATCTCTCCCCAGCCCCTGAAATCTAGTAAAAATTTAAATGTACATTTACTACACAACCTAACAACTCTATGTAAAGAACTAGAAATGAGACAGATTTTCTTGGCATTTACATTAAACATTATGAGATTGATTGTAACATCGTGAATCCAGGGAGCTGCCAAATGCCTATCACCGAATGAGGGATGTATAATGAGAGAATAAAATAATTATTTGCAGTAAGAAGGATCAAGCCACGACCTCAGTAACTTGGTTGAATGGAAGAATCAAGCCTATGACAGAGGCCACAGAGGACTGCACGTTTCTCTTCTGCACTGTTCTAACCATGTGATGCAAGCTTCTCCGTAGTGATGGAAAGCAGGACGGTGGACAAGGGTAGAGGGAAGACAGGACAGTGAAAAACTACAAGAGAAATTTGAGATGACAGAAATACACTGTGTCTTCAGTGTGTACATCTGATGAAAACATCACAGGGTGCCCTTTCAATGCAAGCAATCACCCGAATGGGAATGAAAATCTAAAGGACTTCTTCGGTGATGGTGTCTCCTTATGTGGCCTAGGTTGGTCTAGAACTCACAAGCCTCCTGCCTCATTTTCTCAGGTGCCAGCATTGCAAGTCTGAGTTCCCATACCTGAACAAACACTAGTTATCAAATGTATAATTTACTCTTCAACTTATTCACTTACAGTTTTCCTTTTTTTTTCTTCTGTACCTAAGTTCTGCCTATGAGATTCTCAAGGTTAATCAAAGGTTCTTCTCCTTTTCCTCTCTACTTTCTCCACTGTGTCTAAGGGTCTTGGATAGTGCCTGATAATCAAACTTAATAGTGTTTTTTTGTTTGTTTGTTTGTTTGTTTGTTTGTTGGTGTGCTTAGAGAGCAAGACACATAGATCAGGGATAGTGTAATTGGTCCCCAGAATGCCTACACACACACACACACACACACACACACACACACACACACACACACACACACACACACACACACACACACACAGAAGGAAGGAAGGAAGGAAGGAAGGAGAGAGGGAGGGGCGAAGGGGAGGGGGAGGAAGAACGGGGGAGGGGGAGAGAGATAGAATGAGTGTAAAGCCTCACAGAGTCTTCGGATTCACTACCTGAAAAGAAGTACCATTTACTAAGTTAAAAGGCTGAGAGACTCTTGAGGCAGCAAAGTGCTTCCCATGCAAGCATGAGTTTGGATCCACTGAACCCATGTGAAAAGCAGGGTGAGGAGGTCAAAGGTAGACAGGTCCCTGCAACTCAGTGGCCAGCAAGTCAGAGATTCTGTCTCCTAAATAAATAAATAATGTTGAAAATGGCTACAGAAGATACTTGGTGCAGTCCTCTGGCCTCCACATGCATGTGTACTCATGTACATGCATATGTAACATACATATACGTGTTTATAAAAACACATGTACAGACACATATGACATACACACATGCACATACATACTACACATACCAAAATGCAACTTAACAAGAGAATTTTCAACTGAACAAATTAATGATTAAATTTTTATCTGTGCTTTCATTTTAAAAATAATTTTGCACTAAACTACATATTATTTATTCCCGCGCTTCTCTGTGACTTTTCCATATTGCAGCTGGCAGTAAGCACTGGATAAGGGTCAAAGCCAATGATTCAAGCCAGCTCTGGAGTTTTCTCAAAACTGCTTACTTAGTAATGACTTGGGAATCTTCAAACGAAATGAAAATTTTATTTTCTTAACAATCTGATTCATCTGTATCTTTTCTTTAGAAAAATATTGGAGAATAAATGACCTTAAATAATGCAATGCTTACTCCTTAACAACTTGAAAGTAGGTGGACAGTAATGTTTTAAACTTGTGCATGCGTCATCATTCTTCTTATAAAATATGCATAGCAGTCACCATAGTAACAGAGGCAGCACCTCCTGTATGTGCCTCCTGGTGTTATCGATGTGCATAACTACACAATATCAGACTCACAGAAAGGCAAAGAACAAACTCACAGCCATACATAGTGCAATAAGTTTTAATAACTGTAGAACTCTCAATTCATAATTAATGTATAGAATACTAATATTCATAATTATATAATTTTTCTAGTAACTGTAGTACTGTAGTTAGTAACTAATAACTAGAAACATTAATATTAGCAGTATACAATTTTCATAAGTATTGAAGAATAGACAGAGCTTCCAATCAACATCCATTTACCCTGGTCTATGGAGTTCAGATAACATGGCCTTGTTACTATTAGCAAAACCAAAGTAGAAAATGACCATTGAAATTTTGTCATACCTATGTATACACACACACACACACACACACACACACACACACACACACACTTATAAATAACGATTAATAGCATAAGAGTCCTAAATTTTTAAACATCAAGACTAATAGATTTTTCTCTATAGATGAATATTCTGTTAAAAGATCTCAAACTTCCTATTTTGACCTTACTTCTATTCTTAGACTTCATGTTGTTTTTCATTTATTCTTTATTTATTTCATATTTATTCTTTGTAGGCCAAAAATATTTCTCAAGCACAGGTATGCTGAGCTTCAATAATTATCCTTCCACAAGAAAAAAAATCCAGGAAGCCTTGACTATTAATCATTTGTCACCTCCCAATCACCTGTCTTACTATCTCACTATCAACCATGTATCAATCTAGATAGAGAAAGAGAACAAAGAGAAAGTTTGGTTGAAAACAACACAATTTGTAGTATGAACTGGAAACTGGGGGAAATAAAAATTCAGCCTAGTATACTTCATTTTTCTAATTATAAAAGTTCTGTACCAGAGAAGCTAGTTAATTGGTCAGTTAGTTAGTTAGTCAGTCAGTTTGTTTGTTTGCTTGCTTCTTTCTTTTTAAAGAAAAAGTCATACTTCTGATATTGAATATTTTCTGTTGCATGATGGTGTCCTGTAAAAAAAATTAATATTCCGGCCCAACAATTGCTATATTTTAAAACATTTCAAAACTTGCAAAACTAAACTAGAAATGAAAATTCACTTCTGGTTTCAAAAACACATGTGACTTTTCTCAATCTTTTGCTCAATTAAATTTGCAGGTACGTTAAGGTGGAGTAGTAGTTGAAACCTCCAAACTCATGCATGAATTATAAATTAAGCATTTAAGTATATAGATAACATGTATCTGGAGAGATCTATAGAAGGATTTAAAATTGATTATCCTGAACAGATTTTAGAAATCTGACATTAAGGTGAGTAAATATTTATGAATTTGAAGTGGTATGCATAATTATATCTTATAAGATCATTAAGTTGTCACCATGCTATTGATAAACTTATTTCTTAGAATAAAATATTAGTGCACATTTACATTTCCTAAAGTAATGAATTGGAGCTTGATAGTTAATAAAAGAAGTCGTATTTGGTTTATTCTATAGCAGTTTGTCTTTTATGAAGATTAATTCAGGCTGCAGAGTGAACTTTTGTAATAAATTAGGTTTCCTAAAGAACATAGAATTCAAATGAATTATTGTTTAACTAGTTTACTATAAAATGACCATTCATAAAGCCATAGCATCTCATATCTTATTATATATCTTGGTGAGTCTTAAATAATCAAGTAGCAGTAATTGAATCATTATTTGTGAATCATTATATGTGAAAGCATGTGCTTTCACATATAACATACATTTAGACTGTAGCATACAAAGTTAAAAGAGAATCACATTCAACATCTTACCAAGGAGCAAAGACACTTTCTTAGAAGTTGTTTGCCAAAATGATGACATCTTGGATGAAACGGTTTGTTAATTAAGTAGACAGACACTTGTAAACCATATGTCCTGTATGATTTCTCAATCACAAAGAATTAACTCTATCTAAACCAGTCACACAATATGGCACAGGCTGTTTGCCAGGCCTCAGAGATAGCCTAGTGATGCTGAAATGGAATTTAGCACCATATTTGCGAAAAGACATACACATTGTCACTTCCATTTATCTGCATGATTTTCACTTAGGTATAAGTGTGAACTTGGGGAATCACTCAGTTTGACTGCTGTTTTCTGTAAGTTAGCACTTCCTTCTAGATCCCAGGTTTGACTGACAGCCAAGGAAGAAAATGAACTCCACATGCTGCAGTCACCCTAGCGATGTCAGAAGTGGCTCTTTTTCCATCTGCGTTTCTTCCTCAACATGAGCATGAGTGAATCTGCATCTAGGAACTCAGGACTTTGTTAATTCCCTTCAACAAGTATTAAAACATGTGTTAAACACGTGTGATGTATGGCGCACTGCCGCTCCCAGCACAGACAGAACTGTATATTGGAACAGGTGTTGAAACACATGGCCAACAGAGACAAATAAAAAAGTAAAATACAAAATTTCTTCCATCAGAAGTCATAACCAATATCCAGAAGACTATGTCAATCTAGAAAATTCACCCATTGATGTTGGGTGTGGCAAACCTGTGGGTTTGTTCTGCAAAGCTTTTAGAAGATGAAACTCAGTCTGGTATCAGTGATGGGAGGAAACATACGAATTGCTTCCTTGGTTAAACAAATGTATTAGTCTTCTCTTGAATTTGACTACACTTGCCATGAATTTGCCTATCAAATTAGCAATCACCTTATGAGGGAAGAAGAAAGAAATGGCTTCTGAGTATGCTGCCAATTAGTTGAGATGTCCTTCGTTTGCTTTCATAAATATTAAGATACAAAATGTTGATTTCATAATTTTAAAATGCAGCTATGCACCTAATTATATAGATTAAATGTTTTAAAACAGGCAGGGCACTTCACAAAAGACCTTTCTTTCCTTGCTTGTATTTAATCCTGTAGATTCAGAAGTAGATTCATTTGTTGTTTATATGTAATGATATATAATATATATAATATATTATGTATGTACCCATATATAGATAGTAGATACTAGGAATGTTTGATTTCTGTCATATATATATGTATATAAAATAAATACAATATATTAGTTATATATACGCATATAGTAGATATGGGAAATGTTCAATTTCTGTCCATGTTTCCTAAGCTAGTTAAATGTACAAGACGCTCCAATTCGGACGCTATTTCTTGGAATATTTGGATATCCTCTATTAAATGAGAAAGAGTGATGTAAAGATAAGAGCATGGAGTGTAAGTCTACAGTTAGCCTTCAAATAACACTTGAGCATGCTGGGTTACTTTAAAAGACAGCCAGGCTACCGCTGCTTAACATCTGGGTGTTACTGCAGCTGCAGCCACTCAGCATCTTCAGGATATCATTATGGTTTTATACTTTAGATACTGCGTGCTCTGTTGTGAGTATAAACACACAGAATTCTCCCAGCAGAGGGTTTCATACGGGAAGGGTTGGTTATTACTAGTAAGTGCTATGTGTTAAGTACTGGGAAAGAGACTATAAAAGCCAGACAGTATAATACCCTGTGTTAAGTACCTACAACTGTGAAGAGAGCATGAGAGAAGTAGGAAACCGCACTGAGCATGGTGTGAGCACGCACAGTATACTGGGTCTGGAAACTGTGTAAGACACGGGGAGCTTGAGACTCGGCTGCATAAAGAGAAACAGATCATTGATCAGAGGACAGAGTAGCTTTGATCTTGCAGGCAACCTGGCCTGAAACCCTGTAGCATGGGGCATCTAGATCTAACTAGAGCAAGCTGGTGCTCTGATGACGGTGGAGGGATAGGGGAGAGCACCAAGCAGAGAGCAGGTGGGAGGACTCTGTGTAGGGAGTAGATAATTGGAGAAGACGGGGTTAGACTGGAGGTGGAAACTAAAGCAAGTGCAGAGACACTGGCTGGGCCAACTGAGAGAGAGCAGTTGAAGGCTGCAATAATTTTTACTTACTTTGTAACTCCTCTGGCCCAACTGTTTGCTATTAATGGGCCCGAGAGATAGCTATTTTTGTAAAGTCCAGGATAATCTCAGTGGCAACGGAAAATATGTCTCTCCCACTTGTAAACTCTCACTTTCATAAGACAGTAATCAAGTCATTGCAGCAAGCTCTTTGCATAGCACAGTCCTTCGGAACCGTGTGTGACTCTAGCCTGTATGTTTCCTTCATCTTAGTTGTCAGAACTGACCACACATTTAATGGGGATCTTATGGCTGGGTTTTATTGTGATGAAAAGAGCACTAATTCTTTATCTTCAGTGTTGTTTCAGAAGATCTGTCTTTTGCTTCCAGTCCCATTAAAGAGAGTATTCAATCAAGATGCTGGGGCAGTTTCACTGCCTGGATACCTGCTTCCTGTTTTGCCCGAGTCACCATCCTTTTGATAGCAGACAAAAAAATCAGGGTTATTTATATTTTCTTAGGGACAATAGAATTCTAACTTACCTATCGATGGCTGGAATTATGTAGAGTCATAAACACAAAATGCTTATAGGCTTACTAAGTTTGAAGCACTTTCCTGTGGCAAGGTGTAGTTTTCACTGAGGAAATGTTTTGGGACAGCAATGAGAAAATGCTTAGGCAAACCTGCTCTAGAACCACTTCAAAATCTGCCTTCAATGATTAAACACCCCAAGACCTAGGTTACAAAATCTTTCTGCGGTTCAGTGTCCTTGGGGAATGTGGAATGAAACCACAGGGAGACACCATCTTATACCCTTGGAATACCTCCTTTAAGAGAGAGAAGGAGAGGGAGAGGGCCGGGGAGAGGGACAGACAGACAAAAGAGATCGTGTGTTGGTGAGGATAACATGGATGATAGAGGGAGAGGATACTTACACTTTGGGTGGGAGCATAAACCAATGAAAGCATCTGGAAAACTCAATGAAGCCTCCTGCAAATGCTCACACTGCAGTTGTCATCTGAGCCAGCCATACTCTGCTATCACGATTTTTACTGAACAGAATGGAAATACGTTTATCAAATGGATATCAGGCCCCTCATGTTCATCGCAGAACTG
This sequence comes from Rattus norvegicus, assembly GCF_021556685.1. Classification (NCBI taxonomy): domain Eukaryota; kingdom Metazoa; phylum Chordata; class Mammalia; order Rodentia; family Muridae; genus Rattus; species Rattus norvegicus. The sequence continues at coordinate 168,081,754 of NC_141535.1, forward strand.
TACCCAAGTGATGGACACAACTCACATGCCCATAAGTAAAGAGCACACAAAGAAAATGTGGCATATGTACACGATTAAATACTTCATGGCCTTTCAAATGTTGATTTGTGTCCTTTATGAAAATATGGTAGAAACACTAGAATGCTTGCCAATGGGAATAAACAACACATAGACAGAAATACTCCACCCTCCCACTGGTAGACAGACAGAGTGACAAGGTGACCACATGGAGCTTGAGATATGAAATGGGGAGGTAAACTTTCAGGGCTTTAAGGCCTCAGGAGGAACACATTTTTAGTTTATTGCACAACGAGGTGAAAAGTTGACAACAGGGATTTCAATGCTTCAAAACTACTGGGAAAGCGAATTCCGAGTTTCTTACCATAGGATGGCTAAGTATTTGAAATGATGGCTCTGTTAACTAAATGTATAAAAAATACAATGTCAGTCTATGATCAAAAAAAAAAAAAAAAGAATATTAGGGCCAGAGGTGGAGGTCCGGGCGGCAGGGTGGAGAGTGGGAAATGTGCCTAACATGAATGAGGCTTAGGTGTGATCTCCAGCATTGCAAAAATAGATAAATAATTGAACAGACAAGCACATGATAAAGTGATATCAACTTTGTGTGGTGTCACATGAAAATAGATATTGTGCCTTGGATCTATGCCAGGCATGATGAAGTTTTGTACCAGACTAACATGGCCTTGAGGCATGAAGAGTTTCTGTCTCTTAGCAGTGCTGACAAAGCTGAATGCAGTTGCACACCCAGATAATAATCTTTGAACAGAAGTCTACACAGACAGCAAGAAGCAAATCTAGATGGGTACAGAGGAAGGGCTATTCTGAAGTGCTTTGAATTCTTAAAATAGGTTTCTTTTCTTTTCCTTTTTTTTTTTTTTTGTTAGAGGCAGAATATCATTGAGTATGAAGAGTTGCTATAATAAATTGCTGGTTCTTGCATTTTTCTATCTGTTTCACATGTCTTAAGTAATTTGCGATTCATATGTACACCACACACACACACACACACACACACACACACACACACACACACACACACTAGCTGCGGGGTGAGACAAAATAGGCACTGCCTAGGGCATTTTATAAGTTGCTTGCCCTCAGACACCAATGGAATTTATCTATGGAGTCAGAACTTCAGCTGGAGACTTGGCTTGCCTGAGGGCTTAACCAGTCACCAGTCCAAGCATGAAGCAGTCTTTGTGCTTGGAATCCCTCCAACCAATCTAAAATACCTCTGAATTGTTATCAATGGAGATGCAAATTTGCCTTACCAAACAGCTTAAGAAAACCCTCCACCCAGACTTTTAAATGAGAAACATATGACCCAAGGGAGGAGATGTGCTTATAGGGGTTCCTGAATGATTCTGACATCCACAGAGGAACCTAAGTCGATTCCCCAGAAGGACTAAGATAGAGGACTGGAGACTTCGTCCAATCATGGTGCTTCAATCCAGTGGCAATCATGAGTAGCAAAAGAGGAATGATAATTCATTCCCTTTGTCCCTAAAGCGCAGGAGACAGACTCTGGCATAACTGCCCCCAGATGGGCTAAGCCTCGGCAGTCACTAGATGACTAAGGGTGGCCAGCAAGCAGGCAACTCTGTCCAGCCCACACTTTGGGTGGGCTGTACCCAGACACTGACTGCTCGAGGCCTTAGTCACCACCACTGCCTCCAATGATCTACCTTCATTCTTGTCTTTTGTATTTTCACCTACGATTAGCTGCCTGCAGCTGTATTAGTATTCCTGAACTCATGGGAAAGTTTTCTACCTCGCCTCCAATATTCAGTGTAGAGGAAGATAGAGTCACAAAGAAGAAAATCGAAAGGGAGACTCTAAGAAAGTTTCAGGTAAGGTGACTTTTGTCCATGGTCCAGGGCCTAAAGGACTAATGTCACCAAGAAACCATACACCCAACTCTGTCATTATTGTGTCCCTCTGGAGATATTAAAGCTTCTTTCATTTCCCTTTCACCAGAGCTAGTCAGGCACAGTGCACACACCTTTAATCCCAGCACTCAGGAGACAGAGGGAGATAGATCTCTGTAAGTCCGAGGCCAATCTGGTCCACATAGTAAGTTCAGGACAACCAGAGCTTCACAATGATACTGTCTCAAATAAACAAAATAAAATAGGGAAGCTATGCCCTGCCTGAAAGGATTGGTGGGAAGGTTGACTGATAATATATGTCTGGATGCATCTACCATTTCCTAGGATACAGCAGACACTTCAAAAACAACAACAACAACAACAACAACAACGACAACAACAACAAAACGGATTGAACAGAAATATGTTTTCATTTTTTCTTTGCCTTGCTTTTACAGGTTTTTCCCTGACTACCTGTAGAAGCAGTTCTCACTTCAAAGGCAGGTAAACCATGTATGTTTTTGTTCAGTCAGATAGGAGTGACTGTGGACCACGACACATTTGCTCACTCTGGACTCCACAGGGGCTTTGGTTTCCAAGGGTAAAAAGTGCAGGTGAGAGATCCACAGACCCAACATCTTGACGATAGAAATCAAACTTTTTGAAAGGAAATGAATATATGTGTGTGTGTGTGTGTGTGTGTGTGTGTGTGTGTGTGTGTGTGTGTTAATGTTCACATACTATATGTATTTACAGGCTAACATGTGATACTTCAACTTGTACGGGAAAATCAATGGCACTTTTTAAATATGTACTGTGAAGTAATGACCTGAGACTACAAAGGCTTGTGGTCAGGAAAAGGATTGTGCTTAAAACAACGGTTACAAAGTAAAAGGACTCTTCTCCCATGACCTCTGAAATAAGAGGGTCACTGTCTGAGAAAAGAGGGTCTGTGGTTGTGACTTGACCTCTTTACTATGATTTGTCATAATGAGACAACGGCTTTCATATTCTACAAGTGATTGCAAGCGAGAGAAAAAAAAATGACATCATAGTGACTATACAGCGGGGCCAAGAGATGTCCTGGGTTGTGCTCCGTGTTTTATGGGCTACTCCTTGCTCTGGGGTTGCTTCACATTCCACCAGCGTGACTCTATAGAACAGTATGAGATCAACCTTCTGTCCCTGGCTGACAACACTATTATTTCCCGATTATTTACAAATCGGTTTTTATGCTAGTAATTTCACTTTACCATGATATAGACTTGGGACCAGGCTTCCTCTTAGAGTTCTTGTCATACCAGCCCAATATTAAAAATTAAAATGTGGTTAGCACACACAGTTTACTACTATCCTGGAGTGCAATAAAATTTGTGATTCTTGCTCTAGCCAGTGATTTCCAAACTCCCATCTCTCCCTTCTCGGTGATTAGCTGAATATCATTCTAAAGCATAAGGAGAAGAATAAATTCAATAGGACTATTTTGACTGGGCAAGTCTAAACAGCAGCATGGAGTCAGCATTTTTTCTAGCCAGTCATGAAGATATCTGAGACTATGGCTAGGAAATCTCTGTTCTAGTCATTATAACAGAAGCACACAAGGTTGGAAATATATTGCCATCATTATCTATAATCACTCAAAGAATCAAAGAATTTGAAACCAGTCAGGGATCTGGGACAGAATCCAGAACTGATTTCCTAGGAAAAAGTAAGCTGTGTATCAGAGGTACAGCCAGGCTAAGAGCATGGTGGCCCAGCTCCCAGGGAAGTGATCTTTTGTTGTTGTGGGTCCGAGGTTATCAAGCCTCTTCTTTCTTTGGGGATGGTTGCTGGCTGCCTACTTTCTCTGAAGTCCAAGTTAGACAAGAAGTTCTGAGAGTTTGCAAAACTCTGTGCACACCCACTTTGATTTCCAATAGGAAACAGCAACTGTATTTCAGTGAGAAAGGGCACAGAGGGCCATTTCAACAACTGTCCTTGTCACCTGTGTCTCCTGTCTTGGACCACACACGTCTAACTTCTGACCCCTACTCTCTGACCCCACCTCAAAGTCAAAACGAACACATTTCCACTCCCTGAGAGAGGATCCTTAACAAATTTGTTTTCATTCTGCTGTTTTACCTAGATGGCTCTGAGAGGAAGAGATACCCGATGCCAAGAGAGAAAATGTAAGAACAAGTACGCTTCATTATTCCTAGATTGGAAATCCAGTCTAGTAATTGTTGTTGTTGTTATTATTATTATTGTTATTATTTTAAAGAGCTTCCACAACCAATATGAGGTGGCTGGAGAAAGCAGATCACACCAAGAAAAGCTTTCAGGCAAGTGTCTCATTTATTTATTTATTGCTATTTTTCCCCAGGAACAGATATTATTTCTGTTGTGGTCTGAGGCATTTTCTTTGCTTAGTAACAATTTCCTGGGCTGAGGCTTTTCCATATGTGGGCATAATCGTTGCTTGTTAGCATTCTGGAAACAGGATTGATGGGCGTTTATGAAGAACAAAGGTTTCAGAGCTTTAGGAACTCATGCTCAATTGCCTACAACTGAAATACTGAAAAGGTCTGTGAAATGTCTTAAAATAATTGTGTGTATGTGTGTGTGTGTGTGTGTGTGTGTGTGTGTGTGTGTGTGTGTGTGTGAGAGAGAGAGAGAGAGAGAGAGAGAGAGAGAGAGAGACTGAAAAAGGACAATGCAATCAGTATTATTTGATTTTCTGGTTCAAAAATAAATTTCTACCATCCCTTTCCTCCTTCCCTTCCCATTATTTTAGAATTAACTGGTGGACTATCTTGTCAGGAAGTCACATACATATCCTCCCCTCACGCATGTGGCCATCCCAAATCAAGTGCATCCTGCCATAATTTCTGTTTAGTTTTACATTGCACTCACTGCCAGTGCTTGGAGCAGAGAGCAGGATCACTATGCCCACAGCTTCCTACAGTTAAAAAAAAGAAAGAAAGAAAAGAAAAGAAAACCGCAAAGAATGTTTGAAATTATTTTTTTTTCTTGGTTGGCGGCATGGATGCCGTTCCTCAAGGAAAATGCCTTGGGCTAAAACAAAGCCATATTCATTCAAAATAGATTGTTTAGTAATTACAGGACTCTGGATTTTGTAAAACTGACTTTCATTTCAAGGGTTTTACTTTCCCGGGGAAAGTTTAAAAGCAAAAGAGAACCAAATACCAGCAGAGGACAAAGTGTTAAAAAGAACTTTGCCAAGGGCAAGAGTAGTTCAAACAACAACCATGTGAGTGCATTGAAAAGAAACCAGCCAATGTGGCTGTGATTTTGTCTTGGGGTCACTCAGGAGCACCTGGCCGGCTTTATTTATAAGGCAATTGTCAAATCATTCTGTAGAATATGGATGAGGTGAAACACAGAGGTGGCGTGGTATTGTAGATCATCTGTAACTTTTCAAATACAACCTTCTCTGAAATTCCAGGGAGAATGTGAGTCCAATAAAGAAACCTGTCAGTCAGTCCAATGTGTTTATTTATGATCCCGGTGTGCCAGGCACTGTTCTAGCCAATCTGAAGTGATACAAAGTAAAGCTTAGTCATCACTCCGTGCAGTCTTTGGAGTGCAAATGGATTAAGTCTGAACACACATGAATCCTATGTGGGTGGTCAAGAAGGCCAACTGAATGGAGATGCAAAAGGTTCATTTAGAAAAACCAGATCAGAAAACTAAGTACATTAAAAAAACTGGACCATGATGGATTGGATTGCAAAGAGATCTACTCATTAGGCATGCCGTGTGTGTGTGTGTGTGTGTGTGTGTGTCTCATTTCGATTAAATTTGGGAACTCTGCTTCGCACATTCAGAAACATACAAAAGAGTTTGGAATGCATGTATGTAACATGCATACATGTATGGAATTGCATTGAAGATTAGGCGCTGCTAACTTGAATAAAGTAACAATGCTTGTACCATTAATGCACATACACTTAAATCTAAGTGACTTTAAGGCTTACCTGTCTTTCTATCCAGTACCGTGAACATAGAAATCCACAGATAAGGATGAATGAATGGAACAGGTTTATAAATATTTCACAGGAGAACGACATCTTTCTTTGGTCCTGGGGACTACCTCGATGCCAAACAGGAGTTAGCTATGATAATGAGCAACCTGTCAAGTATCCATTTAGAGGAGGAGAGACAAGGACTGAGACCTGGCTAGAACAGGGCTATTTGGTAGGCTCTAGTGGTGTCCAAGAACAAAGAAAAGGCTTGACGTTTTCATGTGGACGGAAGCAGTATTTTATATCTGGCTCCAAGTCATGCCTGGTTTCAGCAATGTTTACCGTGGTTCTGCGGTTGGAGTGCACGCACTGACTGACTCAACTAAGTACTCGGTGATGCATCTATCTGATGGCACACCAAGGCATTTGCTTGATGTATTATGTTTATTTTTCTTATTTTCATTTTCTTTTTTATTACCCCCCCAAAGATGCATCTTTTGTTTAGATTTCAAACCTTACTGTGCCTTCAACACATTCATGAGGATTTTCTGCCCCTTGATAAGCACAGCATGTTGGATCCTGTCACAGACACATGCCTTGCACATGGAGCGATCCTAGGCCCTGCTGACATGTTTTTTTCATTTTCGATAACCTCATAGGAACTTCAGGTCTCAGCACGAAGCACTTGGTGCATAAAGGCAATCAGTTCAAATATCAGGGGCTCCAGAACAGCCTGTATGTGAGTTGCCACACTCTGTCCCCAGATACTCTAGGGTCTGGTTTTCACTGTCAAGCAGCACCCAGGTGGGTGGAAGGCAGGGACCCCACTGTTTAGTGGTTCTCTCCAGTTCCTCTCCAAACAGGGTGCATTCGGATACAGTGGTGTCTGGCTTCAATTCATATTACAACTTGGACCCTTTATCTTTACTTTTGCTTTATCCTGGAAGGATCTTGAGTTCAACTACTCTCCCTCAGGGCAAAACTCTGGCCACGAGTCCGGACAAAGCACTTTGGGAGCGGGGATCCCCTTAGGAATGAAAGACAAGTCACAGCCAGGGAGAGCCAGAGGAGGAGGAGTGACTGTCTTCTCCAGCTTTCTTTTTTTTTCCTCTCGGCGTTTGCAGCACCCTTGAACAGCCCGCAGGCTCCTTATTTGGGGTTAGGGGCGTCTAGGGGAAAGGAAGCCGGGGGCCGCCTGGCCGCATTCCTCGCCGCAGTGTGGGCTCCGTCTGCCGCGAGGCCCGCAGTACCCCCTGTCTGCGTCAGCACCTGTTGTCCCGCCAGCTGGCGGCCCGGGCCCCCCGCGCCCCCCACGCCCGCCCGGCCGCCCGCCCCGCGCCCCGCGCGCCGCCCGCTGGGGGAAAGTGGAGACAGGGAGGGGACAAGCGCGGTCCTCAGGGCCAGCCAGGCCTTCCCTGCGCAGCCAGTGCTAAGCGGCCACTGCTCCACAGCCCTGCGCCCTGCCCTGCCTTAGGGCAGGCATCTGAGCGAGCGCTCGGAACTCCGAGCGGCCCAGGCTCTCCCGACTTCCTGCAGCGCTTCGTCAGTACCCCAGGGAACTTCGGTGGCCGCCGACTGCAGCAGGGAGGCGGCTACGCGGTGGATCTGGGCCAGCTCCGAGTCGCCCCCGCGGCCTCCCTGCCCGCCCGGGACCCGCGCGGCACTCGCAGGGCACGGTCCCCTCCCCCCAGGTGGGGGTGGGGCGCCGCCGGCTGCCCCGATCCTCAGCTTTGTCATTGATCCCAAGGTGCTCGCCTCGCTGCCGACCTGGCTTCCAGTCTGGCTCGGCGGGATCCCGAGTCCTCGCCTGTGTCCTGTCCCCCAAACTGACAGGTGCTCCCAGCTAGTCGCCACGACTCATCGCCGCTCCTCCGCGTCCCCACCCCCTCTTTCCTCCCTCGCCTCCCCCCACCCCCCGCACTTCGGCACAGCTCAGGATTTGTTTAAACCTTGGGAAACTGGTTCAGGTCCAGGTTTTGCTTTGATCCTTTTCAAAAACTGGAGACACAGAAGAGGGCTCTAGGAAAAACTTTTGGATGGGATTATGTGGAAACTACCCTGCGATTCTCCGCTGCCAGAGCCGGCCAGGCGCTTCCACCGCAGCGCAGCCTTTCCCCGGCTGGGTTGAGCCTTGGAGTCGTCGCTTCCCCAGTGCCCGCCGTGAGTGAGCCCTCGCCCCAGTCAGCCAAATGCTCCTCCTCGGCCTCCTCCTGCTGACATCTGCCCTGGCCGGCCAGAGAACCGGGACTCGGGCTGAGTCCAACCTGAGCAGCAAGTTGCAGCTCTCCAGCGACAAGGAGCAGAACGGTGAGTCTCGCCCCCTCCTCCCACTTCCCGCGTCTCTCTGTGCGTTCCGATTGGCATTGTGCGGTGGCATGTGGGATCCTCCAGCCCTGGAGCTGATGGTTGCGTCTTTGGCGCTGCAGATGGGAGTCTCGTGAGTCCGCCTGCACTTTTGGGGAGTTGGGGGGTGTGGGATTTCAGGAGTTTGCAACTTCAGAAGCTCACTGAGCAGCGGGAGCGGGAGTGCCCCCGCAACCTCAGATTGGAGAGGACGCGTGGGCTATGGGAAGGATTGGAAAAGTCAGCTGTGACCACACTGCTAGGTGGCATATGGCCGGAGTTACAAGTAAAAGAACTGCTATTAAGAAGAAATCCCAAAATGAATGAGTCGTGGCAAGTTTGAATTTACACAGGTATGGGGGGGGGTGGTTTAAGAATGGAGAGTTCAGGAAAGGTATCAGACTCCTTAATTGAAACACTGTATATGGGAAGGCAGACGCCAATAAAGAATTAGGTGAGAAATACAGAGGTCAAGAGGCCACTTGGACATTTTCAAAGGAATTGGTTATGGTTTTTCTCTTGCATTTTTTTTTTTTTAAAGCGTGCCTTTGTGCCCCGAAGCCCTCACCTTTTGGTGGTGTATTTTTTGTATGTGTTCATGAATGACTATTTTGTATGTGTTGGAAGCGATTTAATCCTGCATAGGAAATGAGAATTACTTTCAGCTTTCAAGTGTACCTGAAATGTTTAGAAAACTTTCAAATGCAAGTTCCCCTGGGCTGGGATTGCAAAGAGCTGGAGAAAAGCTTCTTTCATAAGTCCAGGGAAGCTCCGGGTGTGTAATTTGCTTAGCCTCTGAACCCCATATGATTCACATCATTCAATTTCTAAACTCTTTTGCTCTTGATCTACCCATTATAAAGCCATTTTTGAGACTCTTTTGTAAGTAGAAATTTTATACCGCACATGAAACCACAATGTTAATGTAGGCTGTCTAAAACTGGAATATTAAATACCCTGTTTACAAGCAGAGGTTCTTGCTGCTATTTAAAAAAGAAATGTACATGTTTTTCTACTTTGTCATCTGTTTACAATGCAACTTCGCCAGCCAGGTAAGATGCCTGCAAGAGACATTTGGAAAATGAGGATGGAGTTCGAGCATTGTTTGACACACAGTGACGTTTTCTATATATAGGGGATGCTTCAAGGCTTCACATCTGGATTTCAACTCTATGACGTGCTCATCTTAACATGCATATGCACTCTTTATCATCCCTACTCTTTGCTGAGTCAGGATATAACATGGCCTTTATTGTTATGCTTGCTCCTTCCTTACCCCTGGCTAATGTGATGGCATGTGGCACCTTAAGGCTCTTGAACTACTGATCAAAGGGCAGCCTAGTGATCTATCTATAATCATAGGGCCTGCAGAGACCTGAGAGATCAAAGGAGCCACCACACCAGCTATACCCAGGCGGGAAGCAAATCCAACCAACCTTTGTCCTTTCTAATACAAAATAAACGTCTAGTTTAAAATATTGCTTCTTACTGGATCTCCATAGCAACATAGCTTCTTATCCCTGCACAGTGCTCCTTTCTATTTCTGGTCCCTCATCTCCTATTGCTGGGCCCTAGCATACCCCATACTCCTTGCTACATTTGCATTGTTTTGCTTTTTTCCTTGCAGCCCTTTCTTCTGATCCACATGCTACCACCACCTTGCAGTGAGCGCCAGAGCTTTGAGCTGGCTGCAGCTAGCTACTGGGTAGCTTCACATCCTCAGAAGACAGGAGTTCAGTAAGCCAGGCCACACACATTCTGGTGCCATCTGATGCTGGGCCATTCTCATTCCTAAGATGCATGATGCTAAAAATAGCCTAGTCGTTTCCTAATCTGTGGGCAGAGGATCTGGCTATGTTTAGCTCTTTGGAGGGTTGGCAGCAGGAAGTAGAGAGCAGAGGAACTACTCACCTTAGAGTTTTCAGACTAAGAGAAGTAGGACTAGCCAGCACTAGGGGGCAATGGAGAGCTGTCTTTCTGCACATGCTCAGGTTGACTTTTACACTTAGGGTTTCAGGGTTTGAGGATAACAGGTGGGCAGTGGAAGAAGAGCCCTCTGAAATGTGACCAGACTTCTTGGAATAACAACAGCTTCCTTTTCCTTTTCTTTGACTTCCCAAAGTGCCACTTCCTTACGTTGGTTGTTTTTTTCCTAGCCTCATACTGGATTGTGTTTGAGTTTTGAGGGCCCTGTTGCTCTTTGAGTTGATGACTGTCTGGTTCTGTAGGCATGCACCTTCTTAACAGTTAGTTCCCTTAGACAGTTCCAGGGGTCAGCTTGATGCATGTAAAGACCTTCCGAGGGCCAAACGCAAAGTGTCCAAGATGATCCTGTTTCACGATCATAAGAGGTTGGCTCTGTTTTCAAGGATCCCTTCTCTCCATGATGTCCATATTCTTAGGACTGATTGGTTTCCATGATAATTTGATGTCATAAGTAGAAACTGGGTGCTATATCTGTTCCATAGCGGAGCAAGATATGCACAATTACTTAGAACAGAGCATATGGACATGACTCAGAATGAGGAATTAAGACCACTTACCCAGTTACGAGTTACTTGATTATTGTTCGTTTGTTTCCCATTTTAACATGGTAGCTCTTGCTATTTGAATGTACCTTACTTTTATCTTTTCTTCCCATTGTTAGTGATGGAACTCAGGCCTCACAAGCATTAGATAAGCACGATCCCAGTGAAACTCACCCCAGCTCTTCTTCATTCCTACTGTTAGTTCATACCCTGCTGACTCCCATATGAAGCAAAGCCTTTTAAATTTTCCTCAAGGAAATGAATTGAAAAGTAACTTTTACCTACTTGGAGGACATCTGGCTGTTAAACACTAGGAGGAAATACTTATGTTGGCAAGCACTGGCCTTAGATAACAGCATCTACTATGAGGTGCTGAAGGTCTTCTTCTGAGTTCCAATAGGAGGAATTACATAGATATCCAGAAGCAGCAAGAAGAAAGGCTCAGTTTGTACACCAGACATAGCAAAGAGATACCAATCACAGTGCTATTGGTGGAGGGATGCTTCACTTGTTTTATGTAAGTGGTTTTAACTGACCCCTAATCTGCAGCTTCTTCTTGCTGTCCTCATTCTCCCTAATCACCTTGGGTTTTGACTAGAGTTTGTCTTTATTAGAGCCCACTTATGATCAACAATTGCTGCATATGTTCTTTCCTAAAGGCAGATTTCGTGGTTCTTTGGACCACTTCCCTTGGGGAGAATGGTCCACTAGAAATGCTTTTGAATGTTTGGTCCCTCTTTTAGTGCTAGCTCTTTACACTGCTGCCACATGCCTGCACTTAATCAAACAGAGCCCACATTTTAACCTTTAGATAGGAGCCTGGAAGCTCTTTTGTGAACAAACTGATCAGAGTCTTTAGAAAGATGCCCAACAGTACACAGGGTCCAACAAGGGGCTCCAAGGACTTTCCTGCCAGGCAGTCCTTAAGTTTTGAAGTGTGACCTTTGTAACATTTATTTTTGTTATTTATGAGCTTTAAGAAGAAACTTCCTCCTATGGTTCTGTTCTGTATGAGAGAGCTGAGGCAGCTGAATAAGTAAAGAACAATTATGTAATGATGAGTGGGGTTCTTTCTTTCCAATAGATGGATTGTGGAAGCCCTGTACCAACTGCTACAGTCTATGTGGAACCAGCCATACATTACATTAACTTTGAAAGGTATTCAGAAAGTATAAAGGCCCTGTAGAAGCTTTGCAGATGGGCTTGGATTGTGTTAAGCCCCTTTCAACAGATGCTGGTTTGGGAACTGAGCTTTCTCCATAGTTCTAGCTTGACTGAAACAGTCTGAGTGGCATAGCTTTCTCAGTCAGCTAAGCCACGCCCTATGTCTTGTCTTATTTACATCTTGAAATCTCCTCACCTGTCTTACCCTCACTTCTACCTTTGTGCTTCCAACTTCTGTTGTGCTAAGATTGTTAGTTCTAGCGATAGAGTGCAATGTCTCTTATATAAAATTATGATAATCTGATGTATATTAATTTCTATAAAACACCCACCCACAAATCAAATATTTCCAAGACCACTAAAGTTGTCTCCATAGCGCTTTGTGTTGTGTTAGTCAAAATACCATGTCATAATTGAGGTTCTTTCATTAGATTATTCTCATTTCCATGTTTTCAGTCATTTACTTGAAACTGTTGTCTGTAGCCAATATCTCTGTATTCTTTGTGTAATTGCTTATTCACTTCTTAAACAATCTGTGCTGTGTATTTATCTCCATACATGACTTCAACACTACCCTTTTCCTTCTCCTGTGAATCTGTCTAGAGGTTAATTTCCTGTTGATGTGCCCTAGTACTTATGCTATACTGTTAAAGTGGGGAACTGTTTGTAGTCACTCTACTCTTCCACCAGCCACTCAATGCTGCCTGGCACAGTCCCAGGTCTGGGAAAAGCTCCTTCAACTGTGGGTCTCAGAGCTCTGGGTCAGTGTCTCTCTCATGCCAACAGTAAAGCTTTCTGACACTGTACAATGTAGCAGAGATTGTAGGTAAACTTACTGGATGAACCTAGAGTGAACAAGGGGTTTGGTTTCTTTCCGTTACTCCTCACCTTCTCGGCAACCTTTTGGCTTTTTGTTTCTGGAAGACATATGGAGGCAGACATGGGCACTGCAGTGGCTTAAGTGTCTGTCTGTGGCTCTGAAAAATATTAACCACTATCCTTTGTGTAGCTGGTAACTTCCTGTTATGGATATTAGAAACAGCTTCTCCCACGACAGGTTTTTCTGACCCTTCAGTCAAAACTAACCAATCTTTCTGTCTTCTCAAATATAATAGTATAATTAGCTGCATAGAACTTTCTGTGCTTTGAAATATTCCTCTTCTTTCTTGATTCTTTTTCCTTTTCTTTTCTCTCCTCTTCTTTTAATTATTCTTCTCTCTGAGTTTTCTGAGAACATGGGCCTAGTCTGATTTGTTCTCTGTAGGAGCTATATCCTTGAATCAGGGTGTGGAAAATCCTGTATTCTCACTAAATATCTGTGAAATGTTCTGTATCTGAGGTGCCTTTTTATAGCAAGGCTGTGATATCTTCTACAGAGGCAAGTTCTTTTGAAAGATGCCTTCCATAGTGTTTAGTCCTTTCCATAGGAAGATAAACTTGGAAATGGTGGGACAGACCAGAATACTACTTGACGATTGATGTTGTGAACCTCCCAAATCCCCAAGTGTGGTGTACCAACATTGGGCAGGTTTTCTAGATATGATGTTGGTTTCTCTCTCACAAGTACAATTTGTTCATGTATATGTACTGTGTTTGCTGAGGATGGGAGTTTAATGTGAACCAAGACTTCTGAGAATGGTAAGTAGATGAGAAGCCACCAAAATTGGAATGCTTTTTATTCTACCTTAAAATGCTAGAAATCTGCAAGCAGTACTATGCTGATGATATCTGATCTGGGAAGATCCTAGGATCCACTGATAAGAAAACTGAGTGAGGCCTTACAGAGAAGACAGCCCCTGTAAAGGCATAAATGCTAATTTGATGACGCAATTTTCCTTATATTAGAACCAGTTAGGCCAATGGCACTGTGCTGTCCGAATGAGATACATTTTAGAGCATGTTTCGTGTAAGAAAGTATTGTGTTTTGCATTGTTCAGTTCACAAGAACATTAAAGAAACAACTTCATAATGAGCACATTCAATTCATAGATCAGCATGTCTGGCCATTACATACTGTGGTAATTCTGGTGTGTAAACACAGCACAGTTTGGCAAATGATTAAAAAGGCTGCTTTTAAAAATTCTTACCATTCAGTTTCAGAGTTTCACAGCAAGCAAGTAAACTGCTAGTTGGGTTTTTAGTATTTCAGTTTATAATTCAGTATATGTTCAATTTATAATAATTTAGCTTATAATATTCACTTCAGTAACTGACAGTAATGAATTGATTTTTGACATTAGCAAGCTTGGTTCTACAGGAGAATTGTATGTTTTTTTATTATTTTTCTTTTTTTGGGGGGTGTCAATCTTTTGGTGAACTATAAAAAGCACAGTGTGTTATTCTGTATAAAAAGATTTCGTCTATTAAAATTTTTGTTTTGAAATTACTAAATTTGAACACAAAGGCTCTGAAAACTATAAGGATGAGATGTTGGAATGATAGTAACAAGGAAGCCAAGTCCTTAAATGTGGAATTTTTGTACATCCTAAATGTTTTCTACATTTATGCCTTTCCCATCACATCACCTTACATGTCGGGCCTCACTGATGTTATTCTGGTCCATAGGAGGTGGTATTGCCTCTTTTTTGGAAAATGGTCTCGATTGTCACCCAGTTGTCATTCCCAAGCTAGCTTTAACTGCTTTTGCTTCTTTGAGTGTGTTCTGTGGTAATTCCTCTAGTTTCAAACACCGACGCTTTTGTACCTGGCTTCATCCCTCTCCACTTGTAGTTGCGTCATTTCTTAGTCAAATGAGGTGTGCTCTTGAGCACCTCACGAAGAGTCCAGTCTCCCAACTCCAAAAGGCACACTACTGTGGGTTTAAGGTCATCAGTTTCCTCTGTGTCCATTGTGCATTGATAAGCCTACAAGAGCCACCAGAAACGCACAGAACCCACGGTAGGGGGAATGGGCCTTGGAGGCTCTGGATGAGTCCCTCATGTTGAGAAGGTTTATGACTTCTCAGGTGTGCCTGTCAGGGAACATATTTGCGTTCCATATTTACAGAAAGTACACAGTCCATCTGCAAGCATCCCATGAGGTATTAAAGAAGTAGCTTAGTGGAGTTCCCACAGCCGGGGAAAGATTCTACTTAAATCTAACTCCAAGACAGGCCTTGGGGTCATGTGCCTTGTCTTTGTGAAACAGGTCCTGCATGTTTTATAAGGACATTGCTTTCAATCAGCGAATAAAATGAGCATGTGATTTGTGCCTCCCCTGGCCCCATGTGCTGGGGTTCTGCTGGGTACCAGAAGAACTTGTTGCTCCTCCCCCTTGTCCTTCTCCCTCTGCCTTTTAAGCATCTGGTCTTGCTTTGTAGTTCATGCTGGTCTTGATCTCACTCTTGTAGCGCAGGCTGATTTTTAAGCTCCCTATCATCTTGCTCCACCTTTCTGAGTGCCGGGTCGTTATTGCCCTTAAAACCTGCCACAGAAGGTTGGCAGAACCATCCTTTACCTCCTGTGTCCTGTGTCATGATCATATAGGGATGAAGAGGACCGAAGATACTCAGTTTCTTCATCTGAATGACTGATTTTGTCTGGATAGGAGGTTCAAGGAGAAATGTTCCTTTAAGGATAAGCTGAATTAATTTGAAATGAGTCTTGGGGATACAGGAAAACATACTACAGAAGGACAAGCTTGAGCAAAACAACAGAAGCAAGAACAGTCTAGACTCTAGAGCAAAGGCAGGAAGGGTGGGAAGTTGTCCTGAGCGCCTGTATTTGAAGCCCGAAGCTCTTCTCAGTGTTTGCTTCCCACAGGACTGGCAGTCAACCCAGTGAGAGACAAAGTTGGTGTCATGTTTACAATTCAGTTGAAAATCAGTGTTTTTCATTATTTTCTCAACAGGCACGTAGGGACGGTCTACTTTGGTGCTCATAGTTATTTGCTCATTGCCTCACGTTTGCTGCTTTCTCAGTAGTCAGGCATATTGCAAATCGGGTACATGAGCAAGCTGCATAATCTCTGTTCCAGCTCCCAAGCCCTACCCACTTCACACTCTTCTCTGTTGCCTCCTTTATGTAAACAAAGAGCTATTTTCACACTTCATTCATGAAATAGAAGGCCTGCAGAAGGCGGCTGGGGGAGGGTTCCAGAGGTTGACAAGAGGCGGCTTCTGTTACAGGCCACCAGTGTTGTGAAGTTGTTCCTTAAATATGGACCACAGCCTTAACACTTTTAAGGGAACAGGAATTCAAGTTTAGTAAAACATTAATCCTTCCGAGTTGTCCTTGCCAAATCAGTTCTCTGGTGAGGTTCATTCTGGGCCCTGTATGTATAACAATGCTTACAACATCTTATGATGGTTGAGGACTAGAAAGGACTCAATTATGGTGGGTGTGTTGTGTTGGTGTGTTGCCACTATTTAAGGCTATACTGTTTGCACTCCAGGAAATCCTTGCTTCTGACTGGATGCTATTTTAAACATTCCAGTGTTTGTAAGATGGAGGGAGGCCTCTGGCTTAAGTATGGCCAGCTGTCCACTGCACCTGCCCTTGCATCACAAAACAGATGAGATGTCATCAACCACAGAAGCTAGACTTCCATGACACTTACACCGTTTCTGGCTGTTCTGTTTGGCTGGCTATTTATAAGGACATCTGTCTTTAACAGTTGTACCCTTTATCTTTTTCTCTCTAGCGAGGGATAAATCACAGCTTATAGCCCATAGTGCCACACATGCTCATAGCTAGGGTGATTAGACATGTAAATTGGGAGGCATTACGGTGCCATCATTTCCCTCTCTATGGCAGCAGAGGGTGTTTACAATCAGTGCATTGAGGGGAATTTGCTTGAGATGTGAGCAAGATGTGAACAGAGGAGATGAAAGAAAATCCTCATCTTTCTTGGGGGGAGGGTGCGAGACATCATTTTTCTCTACAGCCCCGGCTGACCTGGAACACATTGGCTTGAAATGCCAACTTTCTTATCAGTGGGTGCTTTCTCACTGATTTTGGGAAACAGGGACAAATCAAAACGTTTACTTCTGACTTGGGGTCAAGGTTCGCATTATTTAAGAACCTGGGAAGCACTGTCAGTCCACAGTAATGCTTGGTAAAGATTGTCCTGCTATTAGATCACTGGAGAATAAACTTAGCATGTGTCAGGCTCCTGTTTCCACTAATAACACTAAAAAGTAGAGTCACTGATAAATCGATCTGAAGTCATTAGAGTGATTTTTAGGTACTGTAAAAAGATTTAAATTTGATCCATTTGAATTGAAAACCATGGATCTATGCATCTACAGCCAAAGGGAGGTGACCTGGAGGTAGAGAGAAGTGTGTTTTGTTGTTGTTGATGATGATGACTACGACAATGATCTAATTCAATTGGATGCAATAGTGTCTCAGTTAATAGCGTCATACAATTCTCTGTGCTGTTGCTGACATTTCACCACCACACGAAGAGCCTCACAGTACCAAGACCACACGTCATACGCAGCCCAGGCACGTTTTCATAACCTCTGATGCAATTTTCTATTCATTAGAGGTACAGAGGATGACTGCAGCAGAATCTGTGTTGGTCATTGTGGTCGAAATCGTCTTGACTAATTTGCAGGCATCTAAAAATAGCATAGCACTGCAGGTTGAGATCTGGCCAGGATATTGAGAGGCTAATCTAGAGACTTAATTGGTGACAGTAAGTCATTAAAGAATAACTTTCATTTCTGTTTTCTTGAGCATATTTGCAGACTTGAGGTTTAAAGGCATGATTAAGCACATGAAATAAGGAATTACATAATCACTCGGCTTCTTAAAAGGAGTTTTTCTTTCCTGGTAGAAATTCATTTTTAATCTTACCGATAACTTTTAATAGGCATCAGTTGGGCACCCCATGAAGCTAACTGCTTTAAAATGACTTCCTTCTAGAGCCTGCATTTACATCTTAGGAAACCAATTAGCTTGTCTGGATTTCCCATTTCCCTCCCAGTTCTCTTCTGCAGCCTGCTCAGCATGGTTAGCCCGGCATAGCAAAACTCTTAGAGGTGTGGGCCTGCTGGAAGTCGTGCAAATGCCACACTTATCATTGGGGAAAAACATACATGGGGAAATGGGCCTTGTACACTATATCTGCTGACCATTTAAAACAGCATAAAGCACAGGAAATAACTTTTGGCGTGTGGGAATGTGTAGCGTTTTTCCAAACTACAAACACTGTTCTGCAAAGTTCCCCGGTAGTGGTGAATTATATGAGACCATGTCCGTCTAAGCAAGGCTTCTTTAACTACCTTGTGGTTCTGGGGCTCATTCAAACACTCTCAAACCAAATAAAGGGAATGGATGTAATAACTTCTTTATGGAAAGTCCATAAAAAGCTAGAGGGCCATGTAAACAAATTGGGTCATTTACTAGATGTTTAAGTGATAGATCTGCAGTCCAAATTTAGAGCTGCATGTGATGTTTTATAGGGTCGCGCCTGTGTTCTACCTTGAGATTAAGGGGACAAACTTGGTTGTTTTTGTGCTTGTTTTTGTCTAGCACATGAAATGCCACTATTGCTAATTTTAGTATAGCTAGAAAACACCTAAGATTTGGTCCATGCATCTTGCCTATTATGTTTGAGAAGTTGAATTGGTCCACTTTTTGGTAACACAGGGTTCTATTAAAGGAAAGTATGATGATTGAAATTGAAATTTTCCTTTTGGGCTCAGACATGCCTAAACTAATTATAAAATAATTGTTCTGGCTCACAAGAGTAGACCTATAACAGTTATGTAAAATAGAAATCCAACAGCAGTTATGATTTATGGTCACTGTAATTCTGCTTGGCTTGAATTTAATTTCTTATGACCAACCTTATATGACACTGTTTTTTTTTTTTTTCTTCTTGGAGAATTGGAGCTTAGATCTGTTCCTGGTTGCCCCACTCTCAGCAGATGATTCTGCATTACAGTGTTCCTTTTCATTCTCCGACTGGTCCAGAACATGGGGCCTGGAAAGGTGGTGACATAAATCTTTCTCATTTTGATAGATAGCAGAAGCCAAGCATCTTGGGGGGCATCAGAGTGAGCAAAAGATGTTCAGTAATTTCTATATCGATTCTATAGCATATCTTAATTCTCTGGCATCCGTAATTTCGCTTGTTTTTTGTGACTTTAAGTGAAGTGATTATATAAGTAAGCCATCATAAAAAACAAGAAAACAAACAAATAAACATATACAAACAATGAATTAATGAACTTTTCTAGCTTTTAACAACTGACAGCTTTATACCATACTGGCCACTCTTTTAAGTGTTGCAATTAGAAGTTTGACAGATGAAATAAGTCTTCTAACTCCCAGGTTTACAGAAAACAACAGACAATGGTGGATACTACCATGTCTATGTTGTTTATAACCAACTCTTCCTTCCTTCCTTCCTTCCTTCCTTCCCTTCCTTCCTTCCTTCCTCCCTTCCTTCCTTCCTTTCTCTTCCACCCTCCCTCCCTCCCTCCTTCCCTTCCGTTCCCTTCCCTTTCCTCCCTTCTGTTCCCTCCCTCCCTCCCTTCCTTCCTCCCTCCCTCCCTCCCTTCCTTCCTTCCTTCCTTCCTTTCTTTCTTTCTTTCTTTCTTTCTTTCCTTCTTTCCTTCTTTCTTTCTTTCCTTCTTTCTTTCTTTCTTTCTTTCTTTCTTTCTTTCTTTCTTTCTCTCTTTTGTCTTCTCTTTTTTTAATGAAGGTCTTAAGTCTGAAAACAACAATGTCAAAAATCTCTGGAGATTTTCCACTTAAATTGGAAATGTCTATGATCTTGCACACAACAGCTGAGGTGTGGACTCTGCTCTTTGATGCAGTTGCATGCCGTCTGTGGAGACAAACTTTCTGGATTGAGATGTCAATGACAGAGCAAGGCCAGGTCCTACTCAAACTCTAAAGCCTGGTGAAAGGCGAAAAGGTGAAATAGCCTTTGTTACTCAACTTTCCATTACTAAAATAGTTTTCTACATAACAATGAAGGTTCCAGTTTTGTCTCATGGATTTAGGATCTTGTCTCATGGATTCTCACCAATGATTGGGCAAACTCACTTCTTCAGGCCATTGCTAGGGAGCAGTACATTATGGTGGAAGTGTATGTCTGCAAAGTAGAATAGAGGGAAATGCAGGTGCTTGTTTCCTGCTGTATCATTTAAGGGCATGACCTCGGTGATATAAAGATTAGACCCTGACAACTTACAGGTTCTAGCTCCATCTTCCAAAGTGCTATTCTGGGGACCCAGTCATACTTGCATGGATCTTTGGTGGACTCCTATGATCCACATACCTTACTTGTTGCCTCCAATTCATTTATACTCAAAGGAAGACATAAGATACACATCCAAGGCCAGTCATGATAATGCATACCAATAATGTCAGGACTAGGAGAGCTGAGGCAGGGGATTGAGTATGTTCAAGGCTACTCAGGTTGCAGAGTAATGCCTCAAAATACAAAACAACAGCAAAAAGAAAAGAATAAAAGAAAGTACAGAGAGATTTGCCAGGATTGTTTATGAAGGGTAAACATTGTCATAGTGTTTGGGCACACTTGAGAGAACAGCAAGCTTGTTTTTAAATGGAGTTAAGTTGTTGAAACAGGCTATGAGTAGAAGGCCTGGGATAGGTAACTAGTGAAAATGAACTTGGGAACAAAAATGTGAGTACTTCAGTAAGATGAGAGGTATTGGAGAATGGCCAAGTAAGGTGTGAGACCTGGAGGTTTAAGATGGAAACATATCAGTGTGGTACCAGAGTGGAGGGAGAGAGGGGAGGTAATGTCTTATTTTTTTGGGGGGGTTCTTTTTTTCGGAGCTGGGGACCGAACCCAGGGCCTTGCATGTCTTATTTTTAAACTGGCATACTTTTTAGGACTTAGGAGACAGGCAGAAGGGAGGGGCAGATTTCATACATAGCAATGGACAAGATTCTGGCTTTCATAGTGGTTATGCATCAAGAAATGCTAGGGACTCTGCATTCTTGCTGATCTTGATTCTCAAGCTCACTGTCAGGTGATGCACATTTTTGTTCTGTACAAACAGTGTGTGTGTGCATGGGTGCGTGTCTGTGTGTGTGTGTGTGCGCGTGAATATGCTTCTGTGTGTGAGTGTGGAGGTCAGAAGACAACTCTGTGGAATCAGTTATCTTCTTTCACCTTCACATGGGTTCTGAGGGCCAGACATGATGGTGATGGCACACACCTATAATCCCAGCACTAGGCAGCTGAGGCAGGAGAATTGATGTGAGTTTTGAGGATCAAACTTATGTTACCAGACTTGAGTCCTTAGCCCGAGAGCTAAATCAGTGGCCTTGACATATTCTGAATAGTTTTCTTCAGTCTATTGTAGTCTATAATAGACTTCTAGACTTCCCCAGACCTGCTTCTAACTGGAGGGGCAGAAAAAATGGGGTCCTTGATTTGTCTACAAGAAAAAATAGAACTGAAAAGCTATTTGCTAATTATGACATACCATGACAGTCAATAGGACATCTGTGGATGCTATTGAAGAGGCCCTAGCAAGCTATTGAAGGGTTCTAGCCTTTAAATTTAGATTAGGTTCCTAATGCCTAATCTGCTTGTGTTTTAAAATACATACTTAGTATTTTTTCATACCATTATCTTAGCATCCTATATTTTCCTCAAATTTATCAAATGTAAGTGATAAATTTAAAAAAAATCAGTGTAGTGTACTTACTATATTCAATTCAATGTTTTGCTATGTGTGTTTACTGGAAAATCACTACCACACAGCCGCTAGCCATTCATACCCTCACATCTTTTTGTGAATATGATGCTACCTTTTAAACTTGCATTTCCTTAATGCACATCTGTTTGGTTTTTATTTGCTAAAGGATCAATCTATCAGGGTGATTGTCAACAACAGAGAGACTGGAGCTGGACAGAGTACACACCACAGTTCAGCAGCCAGTGGCTGACAATAGGGCCCGTTTAGTTAGTGCCTGGGACTGGAGTTGTTCACATTTCTTCACAGCCTCCAAGCATTAAGGCCTATTCTTCTTGAGGCTGTGCTACCAGGCTTTCCCATTTTTCAGTCTGCCTTTCTTGGTTTCTGAGCTCCCAAAGTCACCACTTGTACTTGCAGATTTGAATTATCAATGGCTCTTATCTGCTATAACTCTTAGGGGTCAGTCAATAAAACATTGACTAGTTGATAGCACAGTGCTTCGGACAGTTAGGTCTTGAGTAAAATACGAATACCACAGACACAGCACAGCCTGCCCTGCTGCTATGCTGCTGGCTTCTCGGATCCTAAGCCATCATCTATGTATGATCTTTGTGTCATATGCCTGATTTCACAACTGAGAGATGTAACTATCGTCTGGCTTCATTTTTGAGGAACTAAAAGGGGACCCACAGGATGACCTCAGTCTTTCTGCTTAGACTGAATAAAATTGATGAACAAAGAACCCGATGGGCAGATTATAATGATGACTCCTTAGAATATCATTTCCTCAACCAGAAAACAGAAATGCATTATTTCCAGGAAAAAAAAGAACACTTTTAAACCGTGAACTTCGTGATGATATTTCATTACAGTTGACTTGTTCAGAGAAGAGCATGATCTACCGAAAGTCTATTTGCAAAAAAAAAAAATATTAACTTTTGGATTCTCTTCCATTTCTGAAGTTTCCAGTTAACCTAAGATGCAACTCAGGTGTTTTCTTCTTAGTGTTGGTTTTCTCTTCATGTCCTGGGGTTTTGAAATTGACAATTCTAATTTATCCTCTGGAATGCAAAACTATTGTGAAAGCTTTTGATGTTTGTTTGTTTATTTTAAAGCCTCTTGAAGGATATGTTTTCTTCCCCCTTGGAAATGAAGTTGATTTCCTTAGCTCTGAGCCTAGGAGATTATGGGAAAGTCTTCTGTAGCTCTGGTATGCAGACAAAACAGAAGCAGACCCTGGAGAGAGAGTTCGGAATTCATGGCAGGAAGCACATGTTCAGTATGCCAATATTTATGGTGTCTCAAGCAAACTAAAAGCACACACTGCTATTTACGTAAGTGTAGTGCCTAGATAGCACAGGCTTCTGCCTTGTGGAAGGCAGCACAGTGTTTGGGATCCATAAAACTTCACATTTATTTCCCATTAACTTCCTTTCTGTATGAGAGAGAATCGTAATTAATGAATTATGTTCGGACCTGAAGTCAGTCACAGTTAGAAGCTGTGACATTTAGCGGAGAGGTCGACTGGCTTTGTGCTGCCTTGGGAGTTGTGTATAGGTAGTTGAATTCCGGCCTTCTTCAGGCTTGGGCTAAGTAAGGAGTTAGATGTGCTGATTATCCACTGAACATGGACTGTTTCACAGACACACAGGTAATTCTTGGCTGTTTGTGTGTTACATCATATTTAGACTCTTGGCTTGTGTCTCATCTCCTTGCAAACACAGCACTTTGGTAAGAATACATATTCATTGCCATTTTTATGGCAAATATCTGTATAAGTTACCTTCTGGTAAATTTCTAAAGAGGAAAGTATATGAGAGGTATTATTGGGTTCTTTCCCTTCTCTCTGCTTTTATAAGACAAATGCATGTAACAATTTAAGCAAGAATAATACCGTACTGAAAAGCATGGCACCAATACAATGGTACTGGAAATATTTTCCTTAGAATACAGTTTGTCACATCTGTGGGGGTGATGTGACATCAACTGTGAATTCTGACAGATGCCTTTCAGAGGTCCACATTCTTCTTGGAGTCTTTGTGCTATTACCAATGCCTTAGCTGACTCTAGTATAAATCCCTCTGGCAAGTATCCAACATACTGAGCACTTTAACAGTTCGTCTGCTTGATCTTGCTCTTTGAGGAGCTCCTTCTCCACACAGTTGTTGCTTGCAAGTGGTGTTCTTTGGTCTGGGGGACAAGGGGTTCCTCTTGAAGAATAAAATAATTATGAAGAATAACTTCCATGAGCCAGTGGAGCTTGACTGTGTAAATCCTTCAACGCAATAGACAGAGCCTAATATATTTAAGAGCCACCTTTCTGTTTTGAGCTCTGTAACTTAGACATGGTGCTTTGGCGTTTTGTTTGTACTCCACACATCTCATTCTGAAGATTTCCTTTAGTGTTTTCATAAAGAGACAAAATTTAATGTTTGCTTCACAAATAATTATCTTCAACATGGATCAAAGACCCAAAGAACTGTTTTCATACTAATTAGTCAGTGTTCTTTACACACAAAAAAATTGGAAAATGATTATAGATTTTCCATCCCTGAGCGTTTTATATCTAATTTTGATGTTAGAAAAGCAAAACAAACAAAAAAACCAAAGTCAACATATAAAACAAAAGTTCTGTGCAGTTTATTCTGAGAATTTAAGCCAATTAGAGATTAATAAACAAAACCAAATTTCTTTTGTGGTGATTAGAAAGTTGAGAAATGGTGCCAGCTTTTTTGTAAATTAATTTGTTAACTATTTCATACAGGAGCCTCTGAGGCTTGGGAAAAAACTGCCCTCTGCTATTCTCATGCTAGCCTAGCCACCAAAATTGATTTCCGCATTTTGTGTGACACTTAGGTCTTTGTACTTGAACTGACATCAGGTTAAACAATATGTCACATCTTAAAACATTAATAGGTTTATCTTAACTATGGCCAATATTGTCAGTGAATCCCAAAAGTGCAGTGCACTGAGACAATGTAAAAGGAATCTAAGCTCTAGGAAATGGTTAACTCTTAGGCTCTTCCCCAGTGGTTTAATACCAACAGATAGGTATGACGTTCCTTAACAAACTTGATGGGGTCATTGAATATCTCTGGAACAGCGGACCTGTAATGCAGCCTTGCTCTCCTGCTATTCTGACTTCTAGTTTCTGTTTCTGAGTCTTTTGTGACTCCTGCACACATGTGCAGAGAGGGTTTCGGTCTAATCAGAGATGTAGGCAGAGCTACAGAATAACGTTTGGCTTATTTTAAAAGTAATGAAATTGGGCAGATGTTCCCTTTTGATGAATTATTTTGTCCTCTGTTGTAGATCCTTGACTTTAAGTATGTTGTCATACTTAACTTTATGTAAGCCTGCATGTTAAAAATGAGTCACCTTCTAGAGAAGGCGGTATGATCTGAGTTGGTATTTTACTCATTTTTGGGGAATGAAGTCCAGAGCAGGATATTGCTGGGAGAAGAACATTGTTTTCCTTTGCATGCAAGCAAGTCACTGGGAATTTCCTTGTCCCTAAAATTCACACTTGGAAGCACCTAGAGATGTTAGATGTGGACTGTGTTGTTATCTGAGTTTGTCTTTGGCTCTAGGAAGGACTCAGTTCAATGTCTTGTAGGAAGCCAGGATTCAACTGTTTCTAACCAGACAGAGGGTGGATCATCAGACCGAGGTTCGGTTGTTGAGACCCATTGTCTCCAATCAAATCGAAATACAAAGAATGCTTAGGACTGCTTCCTTAGTTACGTGCAGTAGATATTGTACTCGATATACAGTATGATCTCTCTCTCTCTTTCTCTCTCTCTCTCTCTCTCTCTCTCTCTCTGTGTGTGTGTGTGTGTGTGTGTGTGTGTGTGCGTGTGTGTGTTGGGACTTTGAACTCGACCTCTGGCATGGTTTCTTAGGTACCATCCACTCTTTTTTATGAGATTCACAGTCCTCTAACTCACCAGTTAGAAAGGATTGGTTTGCTGGAAAATCCTAGGCATCTGCCTGCCTCTACCTTCCCAGCCCTGGGGCACCTACCAGAACTAGCTTTATTTCATTTGACTAATGTATTGCTTTTACATGGCTTCTAGTAACCAAGCAGAACCTTGTGCATACAACTCAGCAGCCCACCTGCCAACTGACCTAGAGGCTGGGTCTGTGGTATCTGTCTGAATCTGGAGGCCACCCAGTCCTGCTCACTTATTTTTTTTTTCTTTTTTTGCCTTGTGACAATCTAGAGGAGAAACCTTTCAAAACCCACTTAGTAATGTTATAGTTTAATTATTAAAACTTTCATGCTAATGGAGATTTCAAAATTTAACAAAATCCCGTGTCATATTCATAGGCAACCATCTATAAAAAGCAGCACACGTGTATTCCCTCACTCTCTAACTCTGCTCTCGTGGATTGCAGGGCTAACTCCATGGGATGAAATCTGATTTACATTAGTAATAAGTGGTGCTGTATGATACTTTTTGGAAGGCACCTTCATGAATGAAGTCCCTGAATGCCCACCACTGAGAAGGCCGGGGCTGGTTGTTAGTAGTGTAGGTCTGCTTCCCTTTTCTCTGCTATGTCTCCTGTACCCAGAAACTCGCTGCAGGCAGCCAGTAAGTGCTCACTGTCCAGAGACAAAAATCCTGCGTCCCCCTTTTTTTCTCCATGCTTAAATACAAGCCATCACACACACAATGCCATGTTCAGGGCTTGGTAGGCATTTAGACAATTAAAAAATAAACATTTAAATCTACCGATCCTGATTTCTTATAAATTTAGAATTTTGTTCTGATACATCTGATAAGTACTGCCAAAATTTGGTTTTTATATTACATAAATATAACTGCTTAGCAATTCACACTTTAGAAATTTTTACATTTACAACATGAATATCCCTTTTTTTTTTCATAGTATGTGACTACCTATTGTGCCATAGGAAGGGAACAACAGCTTGGTAGACAGGCTTTTCGAGCTGAGGTGTGTAAATTAAGCCGAAAGTGACAGGTGGGAAAAAAAAGACATAGAGATTTTATTAATATTTTAAATTTTAAAGACTGATAGTCTTTCGGAAGGATGTAGAAGCCCAGTGAAGTAGCTAAGACACTGGGCTTCATGGGCTGTTATGACTAAAGACAATAAATTGCAGAGAGGGAAAAGGTAACACAAATGGGAATAAAGTAAGGCTTTGCACAGTGAAATCAGGTGGGAAGCAGCAGTACTACCTGAGAGATATTGCAATCCCGTCTGTTTATAGTACTCCTGTAGACGAATGGAAACGAGAAAGGCAAAGGAAAGGACATGACAGCTTCTAGGTGTGGTGGAGGGGAATGTTTATTACAGAGCAAAATGGGAGCACACTCAGAGGCAATCCAGAGTAGACATTGACCCTGAGTCCTGTAAGGAGATGGGCGAAGGGAAAGGAACCATGTGCAGCAGTCCAAAGGCCAAAGTGTAAAAGAAAGTGGGCAGGTAACAGGAATGACTGGATTGTATAGGGAAAAGCCTTTGAGGCTGGGGAGCTTAGGCTAGAGGGCAGGGTATGTCCGCCCTCTCCCAAAACAGGGAGTGAAGGAGGGATTCTGGGAGAATCTGGCTCCTGGGTCTCTTTGCGTGTTAAATAGGTAGCTCAGCATTTGTCCAGGGTTTGAGCCTTATCACTTGTTACCTTCTCTTTTCAAAGTGTTAAGGGTCACATTCATCCTGATTTGGGGACAAGGGGGGTCTCCTGCCATCTTCACTTTGAGAAAATGGGCCCCATATTTGCAGTTTCACAGGGGGTAGAGGACTTTTTCTTTACTGTTGTTCTGCTCGGGCTGAGTGACTAAAAGTTCTATTCTGGATCCTTCAAAACCATCAGTTAAGATGTTTAAACTTTTCTAGTGGCAGGCAGGCCTAGGAAGAGAAGGTTTGGCCAGTGCTGGTGTCCTTGCAGCATGCCCGGGCTTGTCCAAAGAGAATAGCCACCCCAATTTCTGGCATGAGTCTTTTTTTTTTCAGTGCTGGAAATAAAGCCAAAAGTTACAAATCCTGTGTCATCCAGTTTGTAATAGCATCTGGCAGGAGCAAACC
Organism: Rattus norvegicus; assembly: GCF_021556685.1. NCBI lineage: Eukaryota > Metazoa > Chordata > Mammalia > Rodentia > Muridae > Rattus > Rattus norvegicus. The sequence continues at coordinate 168,109,328 of NC_141535.1, forward strand.
TGTGTCATCTCAGATGGTCCTCCTGCTTTCGTGGTGCTGGGGGAAGGGGTAGAGGGACTGGATGGCTCTTTAATTGATGGTGCCCTTGACTTCCTTAGGAATTAGATGTCATCCCACTAACACACACTTAGGAGATGTGGACTGTTATGACTCATTTGATTTTGGCTTTGCACGGTATAGAAAAATTCTTGCCTAGGGAGGAATTCCTTTCTAAGTGCCTGTCTTCCCCACACAGCCCTCAGCCACTCTGTCTGAATAGGCAGTTCTCTTTGCATAGGCATTCTTGAGGGCTTAGCTGCTCTGTAACCTCTTTGCTCCTCATTAATAATTTCCTGAGGCCAGGCCAGTTTGTTATAAAGAAACATCACCTTGAAAACTGTGTATGTGTGTGTGTGTGTGTGTGTGTGTGTGTGTGTGTGTGTGTGTGTGTGTGTGTGTAAGAGAGAGTTTGAGAGAGTAGGAGTGTGTGAGTATGTGAGTGTAATTGTGTGTACATTTGTATGAGTATGAGTCTGTGTGTGTGTGTGTGTGTGTGTGTGTGTGTCTGTTTTCTGCTTAATGACCAACCCGAGTGATATTAATGCTCTAGAGAAGGAACATCACATTTCTCATTACTCTGCATGTCAATCAAACTGTCAGGCCGGATATCCTGAATGCCTTATCTTCATTATTCAAACCACGTGCTTTAGGTTTCTACTGTGTTCACCTTGGAGTGATTTGATTATTTAAAAGAATAATTAAGCTACCTCCCTAGACTTCGTCATTACTAGGAAACCACAGAATATATTGATCTTTTTGTTGCTGTTGTTGTTGCTGCTGCTGCTATTGTTGTTGTTCTTCTTCTTAATTTAAACTTAGAAAAAAGAAAGGAGGGAGGGAGGAAAAGAGAGGAAGAGAGAAAGGGAGGAAGAGAAGAAGAGGGAGAGAAGGAAGAAAGGAAAGAAGGAAGGAAGGAAGGAAGGAAGGAAGGAAGGAAGGAAGGAAGGAAGGAAGGGAAGTAGGGAGGGAGGGGAGGTGGAAGTCTTCTTGAAGCACTCCCTGAAGGTCTGGGTGAATTAGCAGAGAGATGCTGGACCTGGTACCCTCTGGACTGCAGTCCTTTCTATCTTTCTTGTATTGGTACACATGTCATCACTGAACCTTGTTTGGATGTCTGGCCCCCAATGTAGTAAACCTCCCATGAGAAAAGCTGTGAATAATACAGTTGCCATTATTCCTGGGATTCAGAGGAAGGTACAAATGACGTCCTCCCCACTGGAGAACCCCCACTGCTCTTACTAGCATCTTAAATATATTTCTACATGTCTCCATAAGTATTTCCACAAGTGTAAAAATGTATATCACTAAAGTGATGTGTGCTACAGCTTTGTAAATATATTTTATTGGTAAGGACCAGGGTAGAAAGTGGTAAAGATACTGGTCATTTTCTTCCTAAAATTAATTTATTCTTTTCTAAATGTTTTTCTTCAGTGAGCCCACATTACATTAGAAACACTTCTGTGTTCACTGTTAACTGTAACCCAGAGGCTTGGGTAAGAGCAAATACAAGCCACATTTTATTTCATTCTAAGAGGCGGCATCTAAAATGCAGGATATGGGGTTAGAAACGAGGCCTTGGAACTGCTGAAGGTGGCCCCTTAGTGTTAATATTTTAAACTTGGCACTGACTTTTATCCCCAGAGTCTAGTGTGGCTACAGTCAAAGCAGGAGAGTGCATGCCCCATCCACACAGCTGAAGCATACCAACAATTATCTGTGTTGTTGTTGGCACTTAGCAAGACATACTGTTTTCCTAAGATCTAAGGGTTTGGGAGAAAGAAAATAGCTGCCAGCATTTGGCAACATAAAGGGATCTTTCCTTCCTTCCTTCCTTCCTTCCTTCCTTCCTTCCTTCCTTCCTTCCTTCCTCTCTCTCTCTCTCTCTCTCTCTCTCTCTCTCTCTCTCTCTCTCTCTCACTCTCTCTGTCTCTCTCTCTCTTTCCCTTCCTTCCTTTCTCTTTTCTTTAATTTTCCTTTCTTTTCCTTCCTGTTTTTTTTCTTTCATTTCCCTTTCTTCTTCTTTTCTTTCCCTCTCCCCCATCTCTTTCTGTATTTTCCTGACACTTATTGGAAGCATTGGGAATATACCATCTGGTTACATACCATTATAGACAAATGGGTATGGGAGTATATAAACTGTAGGGAAATCACTGTGTTTACAGCTTGCTTATAGCATGACAAATTAATTTATAGTTCTCCAGCCTGCCAATACAGATAAATAGATTGAGGGAATAGAGAACTATAAATTAATTTGCTTTCCTCGATAGGATAAATCCTCCAGGCATATTGGCACCTACCTCTTACTGAAATAAACTGCTTTTACTCGATCCAAATGATGCCTGCTCAAGCTTTCTGCCCTGGACATCTATACTTACATATTTGTGACCTTCCCTTTGGAAAACCAAGTGAGAGCTCTCCAGGTATAAAGAATAGTGAAAGTACAGCTCTAGGGTACCGTACTGCCATTTGAAAGGAGCACTATAAATTAATTGCATTTATGATACTAATCTCACTATAAGGGCTGTGTTGTTTTTTTGTTGTTGTTGTTTTTGCTTGTTTGTGATTTTGTTTTTGTCTGTAAATGCAGTTCTACCTCAATGAGAGTAATCACTTGGGACATCACTGATCATTACTGTGTCTTCCTGTAGAGAATAAGCAGACGCGCAGCCTGCCCTCTGCCCTTTGGTCTTCGATCCTCTTTAGATCCTACTGACTAGGAAAACTCTGGCCCCCTTCAACATTGCAGTGGCAATGGTGACTCGGCTGACTGTCTGAAACTGTTTTTTTTTTCCTTTTTTTTTTTTTTAAATTGAACATTTTATTTATTTACATTTCATATGTTATACCCTTTCCTGGTTTCCCCTCTGGAAACCCCTTATCTCATTCCCTCTCCCCCTGCTTCTATGAGGATACTCCTCCATCTACTCATCCACTCAAGCCTACCTGCCCTGGCACTACCCTACACTGGGGTATCAAGCTTTCACAGGACCAAGGGCCTTTCCTCCCATTGATGCCCAAGAAGGCCCATCCTCTGATATATATGCAGGTGAGCCATGGGTCGCTCATGTGTACTATTTGTTTGGTAGTTTAGTCTCTGGGAGCTCTGGTTGGTTGATACTGTTGTTCTTCCTATGGGGTGGCAAATCCCTTCAGCTCCTTCAATCCTTTCTCTAAGTCCTCCATTGGGGACCCCGTTCTCAGTCCAACGGTTGGCTACAAGCATCCACCTCTGTATTTGTCAGGTTTTGGCAGAGCCTCTCAGAAGACAAGTATACCAGGCTCCTAAAAGCAAGCATTTCTCGTATCTGCAATGCTGTCTGAATTTGGTAGTGTCACTATATGGGATGAATCCCCAGGTGGGGCAGTGTCTGGATGGCCTTTCCAGTGTCTGCTCCACACTTTGTCTCTGTATTTCCCCCTGTGAGTATTTTTTCCCCCTTTCTAAGAAGGACTGAAGTATCCACACTTTGGTCTCCCTTCTTCTTGAGCTTCATGTGGTCTGTGAATTTTATCTTAGATATTCCAAACTTTGGGGCTAATATCTACTTATCGGTGAGTGCATAGAGACTGTTCTCCTGGCCTCCAGCCACAGGAATAGATTGTGGGCTGTCCCCACCTCAATGTCTCAAGCTGTATATAATTGGAGGTGTCCCTTTCCATTTTTGCTTAAGTGATGTCTAAAAGTCTTCAGTGCTTTCAAACTGAAAGATACATTCTTACTGCTTATTTACTGGGAATTTTCAGATTAAGAAAATCTTTTAAAATATAGAGACACACGATGAGGGTGACTTAGATGCCACAGTGTCCTGTCTAGCCCTCCTGCCTTGCAGCAGTGAGGTCATTCTGGAAGTGATGAGGTCAGTGTCTTACTCATGTAGGTGTCTGGCAGGGGGGTCTGGAAAACAAACTGACTTTCCTCTGACTTCTTTCTCATGATATGCCTTTCAGCTTATATAGGCCACAAAATAAACAGAAAATCAAAAGACCCCCCAAATAAAGTATTATAAATCAATATAAAAACCTTTTTTTTCTTGAAAAATGCATTTTTAATTAAAAAATGAAATTATTCCATGTGGTGAGGAAATGCAGTCTCTTCTTTAAAAGACCTTGGAAGATTTGAGCTCCTTCAGGAAAAGGAGGCCTTTGTAAACAAATAAATTCAGAAAATGAGAAAAATCAGACTTTCTAATATCTCAGAGCTGAGAGCCTTCTTCTTGCCTGACACATTTGCTTACGGTTTCGTTGTGACTGCCCGTTAGCCAGAGGGAAGCAGCGGGTCAGACCGCAGTGTTGGCACATCTGGAGTTACAGGCTTTGGCGCTTCTGGTGGCTCGTCTGCTGGGAACTGTGGGGCCAGAGCTGTTGTTTTTCCATAGTACGATAGCGTGTTCCATATTCCAGACATTGAACGTGTTCTCCTCCACACCTTCTGTGCCAAGTACAAGTAAGCCATTTTGTTGGTTCCACTCCTCCTTTGTGTATTCTGTCGACTTTCAGAACAGTATCTGACTCTGCCGGATGGATGACATTTCCCTCCTAAAGGTAGAGACTAAGTGGTTGGTTCCCAGCTGGTCACAGCGTTTTTGGGAGGTTCTGGAAACTTAAGGAGGTAGAGCCTCGATACAGGTCTTGGGCAGAGCTTTGAGGTGGTGCCTGGTTCCCAGTTTCTTCCTTGTTCTTGCTTATGTTTTCTATGAGATGAAGAAAGTTCACTACAAACTCCCCACTGCCATAACATTTTGCCCAGACACGTGGCTACAGTTCACTAAGATTCTCAGCCATGGGCTGAAATTTCTGAAACTGTGAGCAAAAATTCTTGCTTCTTTTTAATCTATTTCTTTGGATTATTTATTACAGTGATGAAAAACTTTTCAAACCCATGAGGATACACACACACACACACACACACACACACACACACAATACATATATTGCATATATGACATTATAAATATATTTTATATATACATATACAAATACATATAAACATATATAAATATATGTATATATATACGAATACATATTTAAATGCACATATACATATATATAAATGCATATATATAATATATATTTATGGTATTCAGGTTTCACATAAGCGTGTAGTTGTTGAAATGACAAATATTGTCAACCCTAATAGAGGTTAGATTATGAATTTTTGCCTTGTGACTTTTTTCAGCTCATAAATGTAGGGTCTGAATGACACCGAAAGAAAAGCTGAAAACTTAATATCATGAGCCTTGTGATTGGGGCACCAGAGGGGTTCATGGATGAGTGGCCCCATGAAGAGGGATTGGTGCAGCAGTGGCTGCTGGCAGCGGAGATTCAAAACTAGACTGTGGAGTCTGTGTGCTCACTCAAATTTCCAAGGTGCTTTTTGACAAGATCACACGTGCTTAGCCACCACCCCAGCGTATGTTAGTTGCCACTGTGATTCCACTTGTACAAACCAATTGCATGTCCTTCTTGAGCTAAATGGTTGTATTTAGGAGAGAGGGCATCTGTTTGATTAATAAACTCATGCGTATTAATTTTGTCCTTCCTTTGGAAGAAGAAAAGTTTGTTTAATACCTAAGAAATTGAGGGTTTTCCGTTTATTTATTTATTTAACGCCATCTCTGGGAAAGACTACTGGTGTCTCATACTTTTCTGATAGATGTGAATTTATCAACAAATCTAGACATTTCTGCAAACATTTAGGCCATCCCTACAATCTCTTATTCATTAATTTTTTTCAAGAAATATTCTTTAAATGTTTATTACTTAGGTAATAGGTTACTCTTCACACATGACACAACAGTCAGAAGGATACACGAAGCCTGACTTGAAGTTCACTTCCTAGGGAGGAGAGAAATGACCAATCATAAACATGAATGGATTCTTTCTGTGGCGAAAATCAGTATTGGGGTTTAGGAAGTGTGAAGACAAAGGTCATCATTAAGTGTGTTAAGGGTCACAGAAGACTTTCCTGATATGAGGAATTCTGAGCATTGGTTGTGGAGAGAAAGGGCGGTCTTTTTAGGCAGAGGCAAATACAACACGAAGACTAGGAAGGAAGCTCCTGGCAGGATGTGACTGAAGAACCAGAGAGTGGAGAGTGATGTTGTGAATGTCGAATGTTGTATAGAGATTCCTCTTTCTACAGCTTGAGAATACTTTATAGTGACACAAGGATGTAAATGTCACAGTAGTGACCACGACAGGAATGAGACAGACCAGAGGTCAGAGTCTGAACATGTTTTGACATTGCAGCTCTTGAGATCTGTGGACTGACCGGAAGGAGGAGCTGCATGGATTGTGGGTGGTGGACTGGAGTTCTTTCTCCTACAGCTTTTAGCAGATTTGTGCTTGGAAACTGTTTCTGTCTCATAATTTGTCAGGGGATTTGTCAATATCCCTGCCTTGGCAACCCTTACACACCTGAATTGATCAGGACAACGGCCTTAGGTAAGGGATACAGATTAGAGAGGACCGTTCTTTTAGTCATGATGATGATGGGAGTAAATCAGCAAAGAGGAAGGAAACAAAGGATGACCTGGAGGACTGTCGCAATTGCCTAGTCAGGTGGAACTCTGCGTTGCTTTTAAATAGAAACCGTTATGCCAGGACAGCTTACATTTAATAATACAGAAAGGCAGCATCGATCAAATGTTTAGAATATACTACTTATACACTTATTTACTTTGCACTTCTTGATCCCTTTCATCCTCACTAAAATCCCATTAGAAGAATTACGAGTATTGGTCCCAGGCTGAGAAGGACCCACTTAGCCAAGATTAGGCAGCTGAGGTAGGTGTCCGAAGTCTTAGAGTAGCCAATGTCTGCTTTTCAGTCATAACCCTTTATTCTTAACTCACATTGCCTCTTAAGAGAACTTTAACTAAGTAGAATTGAGACCTGGTTTGGTTAGGTACTGTGGAGACTTGCTTAGTTTATGGTTTCAGATCTTATATGTAGACATGTTACAGAATGTTCTTAAAATACTTTGGATGGTATATATAAAACACCTCAACTTTTTTTTTTAAAATTAGGTTTTCTGACTTTGGTCAGAAAACCTGCTAAACAAATTCTAAAAGGGCTATAACTTCACCTCAACTTTTAACATACCATAGTCTCAGCTGAGTTCTTTCTGACAGTTTTCGTTATTGTTGGCTGCTGTGACTGCATCCCTAGTACAAGGTGGGTAGACTGTATGTTTGAACCCAAAGATGAGGTGAAGTCACGTGAGGCAACCCTAGTGTGCGCTATCAGAAAGCCCTCAGATCTATCACACATTTGGTCTTCAATTCATTTTATTTTTCTTGCTGTGTGTTCAGAAACCTTTCCTGTTTCCAGGACGCACATGATGGAATGAGAAAATGAACACTTGCCAACTTTTGTTTTTATGAACTCTGCATTTTTTCTGAACGGCCACATAAAGAACTGTGTTTTAGAGAGAATTTTCTGAGCAAGAGGTGACCATAAGAAAGAGCCTGGGTTTTGTGGCATGTCAAAATCAGATACCAACCAGCTGAGAATCATAATCTGGGTCCTAGGTAATATCCATTACTGAACAGAAACCCCAGAATCCTATCAGAGTCTTAAAGAGAAGCACTTGCTTATTGTGGCACCCATTCTCTTGAAAACCCTATTGTCGCACCACTCCTGGACAGCATCTGTACATGTGTGTGTCTGCTCAGTGCTCAGGACTGTGTGCCTCCAGGATCACGTCTTTAATTTGTTGTTTACCTTTTGCTTTTGACTTGTGGCTCATTTCAATGATTTATACACCACCCGCTCCTAAGAACTTTCAAAGCAGCTTTCTAAGTTGCCAAGTAGTTTAACTGCACAGCCCCATTGTTACTGACCACAAATACATTCTTCTTTATCCCTCATTTTCCCTATGGGTGTGTTTTCTGCCCTTATGAGGAAATTTAAAGCCTTCTTTTGAGTATTTCTAAAGTTTTCACTTGTTAAATTATAGTGAGTCTCTCTCTCTCTCTCTCTCTCTCTCTCTCTCTCTCTCTCTCTCTGTGTGTGTGTGTGTGTGTGTGTGTGTGTGTGTAAAGAAGCTAAGCTACAAAAACAAAATACATTTGATATTGGGAGGGAACTCATAAGAGGTTTTGAACGCTGTTTGCTTTGAGTCCTGGGACTTTCCTATGCCAGCCCTACGGAGTGCCTGTGAGAACAAAGCCATGGGCTGCATTGTGAATATGATCCTGTGTGCGGTCTGCTGAGAACATGCAGACAGCCCTTTTATGGTCAACCGGGGCTTCCCTCTGGCCCTCAGACAGACCACAGGACTGCATGTTTTAGTATATTTTTGATACCATCTCTAAAAGTAGATTCATAATTCTGGCTCTCTTTTGTGAGAGCTTGGATGTATTTTTTCGATATGTGCCTCTAGTCCATAAAAGATCATCCAGGAACTTTTATGAAGGGTTTTATAGGGAAAAAATGCTATCGTTTTAATTCTTTAGAAAAAACCCATCCGTGTTTCTCTTCAATTTTGCTAATAACATCTATTTTGAAAGTGGGAAGTCATTTTTTCCCTGCCCCCTCCCCCCTCTCCCCTTCCTTCTTTCTTTTTGAGCACGCTCTCCATATATCATGATTGTTCATGTTCTGTCAAGAAATGCACTGCTTCTTACCTATTGCTTAAGTAACGTCTGATTTGAATTTGAAATGTCCTCCATGAGCTCATGTTTTGAGCCCTCAGTCCTCAACCCATGATGCAAGTTTGAAGACTAGGGAGCCCTTAAGGGTGGAGCCTAAGTGGCATTGGTTTTGCTACTTAGCCACAATTTCATGATCTCAGAGAAGTCTCCTAGGATTTATTTAGCTGATGACTTTTCTCAGGACACTTGGAAACTGACTTAAGTACTTAGAGTAAAGGCTATCCTGACATCACAGAAGAGCTGATTTAATGTAATAACAAGACAGGTTCTTTAAAGTTCTTTGGCTGCAAGGTAGTTTTTATTTCCTTCAAATAGCTGTGCTAGGTATGCATTTGCAAATTCAAAACAACATTTATAAATATGTATTGATTTAGTGTGTGTGTATAGGAGTGTGTGTGTGTGTGTGTGTGTGTGTGTGTGTGTGTGTGTGTGTGATTTCGCATGGCACACTGATGTATGTCAGAATTCAGCTGCCAGGTGTTAGTTCTCTTACTCTATCACATGGGTCCCACAGATTAAACTCAAATTGTCAGGCTTGGCCTTAAGGGTCTATACCGAATCACCTTGTTGAACCTAAATATGCACTTTCGCAATTCACATTGTTAGGTAACCTAAAGTCCATTTGCATGATAATATCCTATCTTAATCATTGTTTGCTATAGCATGGCCCACAGTGAGTCTTTGTCCCTAGCCCAGGACTGTGAGTTGGGAAGAGTGATTCTAGAAAGTGTTGTTGCATAGCAACTACATGGCTCTCTCTCCAGTTAGCTTCAACAGCTGTATATGTGATAAATTCAAGTAATTACATCCCCATTCCATTCCACCTTTGTGTCCTCTGAACTGGATCTTTCTCGGCAGTTTTGTGTAATATTTAAAGAGTAAAGCTTACAGAGAGTTCAGAGTTAAATCTGAACTCACTGTGGAATGCATGTTTGAAATTAAGTATTCTCAGAAGAATGTTTTCACCCCATTCCATTGGAAGGTGCATTTACATCAACAATGATGTTGAGAGATATTTTGTGCACACAAACCATGATTTGTTTCTCTAATGCCAAACATTTATTTCTTATATTTCATTTGCACCAAGCACAAGTCTCTTGTTACTTCCTCAGTGCGACTGAAATGAAAGTCCAATGTTTTCTTAACAGCTCAGGTTGTGTGGGTAAATTCTCCAAGTTCTCACTGATGAGCCTGGCTTTATTTCCTAGGTTTATGAAAGAACATTCAGGCAGTTCCCATTTACTTCTTGCTGACTGACAGGTTTTCTCTCATGAACAAGAAAAACTTCATGTTCTTTCTTGTTTGTAGATCTAACTCATTGAGTTATGTTTTCTAATGAGTTCACATTGTTCATGATGTCAGTAGTACAAGTTGTTATATAATGTAAGGTAATATTTGGAACCAGAATCAAAAAAGTCACACAATATAAATAAGCGTTTTGATGTCTACAGTAGAGGTCAGGTAGGCAGAGTGTGTAGCTTAACAACCTTCAGCCTACACTCTAGTAGTATATAGTTTGAATATCAAATCTGTTTAGCTAATAGTATGGGTATGGTTGTTATTTATTTAGAAGAGAAGCCATTGTATTCAAGGAGAGGACTGAGCAAGAAACCTCCATTCCTAAGGAGGATTAGAGTCTTCCTCGGCTATGTCATCTACTCAGGAGGAATTCTACTCTGCTATTTTCCATTAACACAATCTTTATCTCAAATCAATACGATCTGAATATTTTTAATTATTGTTCCTAGTCAGCATCTAGATTTCTTTGTCTGAGTATTGAAAAGGTTAAGTGAGTTGCACTTTTATTCTTAAGAATTTCTTAGTATACTCTGTTAGGTGTGCCCTGTTATGACATAAGCAGCATGCTCACACAGACAGTATTGATTGTGTGGTCATTAATCATTTCCACAGTTTTCTTCTGAATAAAATATGCTTAACATTTGCTCACAAAAACTATTGTTTCCTTGGATAACATTTGCAGTTTGTTACCTGTGAGGTTATAATCTAACTAATTTTTTCCATAGAAGTAACGTTTCATGTCTAGTATTTTAACGTTGCCTTGTTCATGGCATACACTTTGGTCAGTATTTTTCTCTATAAATATTTGTTCAGCTCTAGAGGTTCAGTTATTGGGTGTGCTAAAAATATCTGTTGAGTATTTCTTTCTCTTATAAAAATTTATTCACAAGAGAATATTATATGAAGTGCTTAGAATGTCTGCACTGTAAATCTCTCTGGGTAGCACCAGACTGTTTCATTCTTTTCCTCTCCACAGGATTCCTGCCTCTACTAACACTTCAGTTTTGTTCAGTCAGCACGTTACAGCTCAATTCTAAGTCTGTATTAAATTTGGGCATTATAACAGCCCTACAATAGGTATCCAGGCAATCTGTCTCTTTTGTACATGATGTCTTGAGAATTTCATTGCATGCCTTCCTATAGGTCAAAATTTTATTTTTAACTAATATTAGATATATTTAAGGGAATGTGTAAAACACTCATATGTAACTATTGGACATAAATTGGTGGATGTGCCCTTAAATAACTCAGTTTTTGACTTATCTCACATGATCTTCTTACTCAATCCTCAAATGTTATTTTCTTGTGAATTATACTGTGTAGACCAAGATAGTATTTCCGGTAGACTGTTAGCTTCAGAAGTCTGTACTGCTCTTCTCTTCCTCATGCCTTTATTTACACATTTAACAAAATTTTTTGTTCCTACTATCCCTAAGTGCATCTTAAACATTCCATCAAACACTGTCACTTGGTTCAGGATGACAGTATCCCCATAGTATACTATGGTCTCCTCTCATTTGAGGTTCTCCTTAATGTGTGTGGTCACTCTGGCCATTAGAGTCACCTGTGAAATCCCTCTACAGCTCTTCTGTGGCCTTGGGGAAGGAATCTCAGTTCAGGTCCTCAGTGTGTCTTTCCACCTTTCCACTTTTCTAGTTGTCTTTCTCCCAAGTCTTCTTCCCCCTGTTGGAAAGAGTATATTAACAGTTTAGCGTTTATAAGGCAAAAGAAGTCTCTCAGTATACCGGTTGATGCTGATTCTTCCTCATCTCTCTTGAGTAGCAGTGAGCCTGGGTCAGGTTTGAGGAGATGGGGAGTGTGTAAGGGAGACACCAGGAGTATAGAAGAAACTCTCCTTTGAAGGTTTCTGGTTCTACCCCATCAAGTGATGCTTGCTTCTGTTGTGCTTCTTTTCACAAACACGGCATTTAAAGTGTTCTGCTGTCACCGGGATGTCCTAAGAGGCTTTGCCTTTACAGATTTTACTTAGCATTCCTGGCCACCAGTACTGTGCCTGCTGCCTGAATGAAGCCTTCCTGGCATACTTTTGTCTGTAAAGCTCTCCTTACAATCTGCGTTCTTGTGTTTAGAAGCAGTAGATGGGACTTCAGAACTTTGCTTGGGACCATTTTACATAGCATGTCTATGGATAAATATCCAAAACCTAGGACTAACTGTCCTGCACAATCACACGGTTTGCAACATATTAGGACTGAAGATGAACATCTGCGGCGTACTGTTACAGAGCCTGGGAACAGGATCTGTGGAAAACAGTGCCCCTGGGTCACTCTATAGTATCTGCACGTGTTCTAAGCATCACACATGGAGTTATAAACTAGGTATTGATTTGCTTTTACAAATAATATTTACTGAGTAGTAGGCAAATGTATCAATACAGACTCTGAATAAAGAGACTTTAGTTTAATGAGTTCAGATACATTATTAAATACAGTAAGCCATTCCCTAAGGATGAGGTCAGTTCTGAGGAATGCATTTGTGGGTTATTTTAATTTGAACATTTATAGAGGGTGTTGGTAAAATCTACATCACATAGGTCAATGGCATCATACAGTCTTTTGATGCAATTAAGAGATGCAGGAGGCTGCTGCTGGTTTGGCACCGTGGACTGATTTAAGTAAACAGGCCTGTATGTAGGAGGATCATGATCTATAATAACAATTATTGAGAATGAATAAATCAGTTTAATGTTAAGTTTCATGGTTCTACAGACTACATTTGAGCAGCTTTACTTTCCTTGTTATTTGGCAACAGACATTATATCTAGTGACAGCTACTACAGACCAGCATTTATTACTTTCATTTCACCAAAGCCTTTAAAAGCCATATGGATTCTCTGTAAGGGTGAGATTGCACAAACGTGGGGATGCTCAGTGTGGAAACTGTCCTTGGTCCACAGTTCAGTGGGAAGTGCCACCACCAAGAGTCTCCAAAGGCCGGACTGCTCTACTGTAATGGCTGTCATAATTCTCATTCCAAACTTTTTTATTTTTACTCTTTGAGAACAAATGTAGTATATGTGTCTTAGCCTTACTTCTTTTACCATTACCGTAAGGTAAATATGCCTGTTTTGATTTGCGAATGCTAGCCTTAAAAGCATTACTCTATAAAATTAAAACACAAGACTCTGAAGAATTCCAGTTGAAAAGGCCAGGCGCTCAGTTGGTGGTGCTGTGCATCTGTAATATAGATGTTGGGGAGTAGAGGCAGGAGGATCAGAAGTTCAAGGTCATATAGGCTTATATACCTATCACCAAGTTCATCTAAGATATATGAAACCTTGCTTTGAAAGCAATGATAAGAAGGCTGGAGGCATTGTTTAGTGGTTAAGAGCAGTGCTAAGTCTTGTGCTGAATCACAACCAACTATATTCTGGTTCCAGGAGACCTGATGGCTTCTTTTGACTTGCTTAAGTATCAAGCAACGATGACGTATGATGGTACACATCATACATGCAGGCAAAATAATCAGACACATAAAGCAAGCGTGCATGATAAAACCACTTTGAGAAATGGCTTGGAGGTTAAGTGCACTTACTTTTTTGTATAGAGGACCAGAATTTGGTTCCTGTAGACCAGCAGCTCATAAATGCCTGTGACTCAAGATACAGGGGATTTCAGAGTCTCTATGGCCTCTCTGGGCATGCACACATGCATATCTGTGCACACACACAAGCATAAATGAAAATAAATCAAAATAACTGAAAACAATATAAGAAATACATAGAAAATATGAAGTTAATCTCTACCATGTGGGTCCTAACCAAAACAAAACTTACTGATGTTACTATTAATAGATTAAATTGGTCTTGTACCAGAAAGCAAACATCCCTGTCTTATCTCTCTTATTTATACATTTTCTAACAATTTGAGCTATTTTTAAAAGCAAGCATGTCATGGATGGGTGTTATAGATGTTTTTAAACTGTTGATAAGATGTCCTTTTGTGAGAAATGTTCAGAGCAATTTTCAAGGGGAGGAAAGTTCTAAACTAAAACCTTGAAGAATGCTTCACTACCTGAGAGGTTTCTGTTCAACAAATGTTTAAAAAAAACTTCTATAAATGTAAAGTTTAAAAATCCTATAAACGTAATGTTTAAAAGTCCATGCAAATATCCGTCCCAGTGTAAACATAAACCATAATTCTGAATAAATATCTCCACTTTGGTTGAAGAGGATAGTTAGCATAGCTAATGTCTGGGTGGTCCAAAGCTTCAGGAGACTGGAGCATGCTGAGGTGTCAGCCTGGCAGGCTTCCCCTCTTACAGGAGAGTCTTGCATTTGTCCGTTCTTGAGACCTTGGCCATTCTAGTGTTCATAAATGGCTAAGGTGTCTGATGAGTGGCAAGGTTTCTGTGTGTCTTGCGTTTTTGTTTGTTTTTAAACTGGGAGCGAGTAAACATTGACCCTCCTCAGGCAGACAGCCTGAAGTGGAAGCAGTATCCAGAGGTGCACATCATCCAGGCAAACATGAGCCTCCTTGGATCTCTGCCTATTGTTTAAGCCTCCTTAGCAGTACAAACATTACACTCTTTGTTCTGTAGCTCAGAGACATCTAACTGCCTTTGTAGTGTCACTGTTATCTTTTCAGATGCTTCACCATTAGTCTTGGGAAGAAAAGGCAAAAATGTTTACTAATAGGAGCTACGTGCTATTGTATCCACCCCACAGAAGGAGTCATGCTTACTGATTTTTAGTTCTAATGGTCAGGATTCTAAGGCTGTTGTGTTCTTTGCTTTCACTGCCCCCTCCCCACCCATGTTCAAAATGCTCTTTTGAATTCCATACATGGGTGAGCATCACCTCACTCAAAAGGAGTAGGAGAAGGTGTAAAATCAGCACTGGGATTACTATGCAAGGAAATTAAGCCCAGGATAAAATGGAGACTGGTTTATGTATATTAAAATCTTAAAGCTATATTCTCAGTACATAATTATGATATGTTAGTCATTTACACAAGGTGTGTTTCAGGTTTAATTTTTTTTCTTCACAATTATACGGCTGTCATCACAAGGCCACAAAGAAATGTCTTTTTAAAGAGTCTGCAAGCAGTTCACGTTATTTCCCGTCTCCAAAACCATTCACAGTTTGGGTAGGTACACAGATCTTCCATTGATCTGGTCAAGTCTCCTGTCTTTCAACCCTAGTTACACCGAGGACTTCTCTTAGCTCTGGGCTTTGGTGGTGATTTTCCATGATTTTTGGATGTGTGTTTTTAATCTACTGTCTGACTTTGCTCTACCTGTTGAGCTGGAAAAAAGATGGATGTCAATAGGGTGTGGTATGCAGAACTGTGGGAAAGACCTTGACCTGTGGATGAGCTTAGCTCCTACAATTGTCATTTTTAAGCAGTATTTGTAATTTGTACACTGTGAGTGTGGATTTCCTGGTGTTCATTGAACATTACCCAGTAATATGCTTTTGAGGGCTATCAGAGACACACCCGTAAAGCGCCAAACTAGCCGAGTGAGCAAACCAGATCTCTTGGTTTAGAGCCATAATTTAGTGACTGTCGATTCTGTGTTCTAACATCTGGTATATCACCATGTGTGACCTGAGGAATTTTTTTTCAACATCTCTACTTGTGTGGGCTTTGGTGTAGGGCTTTATGCTTCTCAGGACATTGCAAGCTCTGGCTTGTCAACGCTAGTATCTTCAAAGGACCGTTTGAAATGCACGAGAGCAAACTTTTGAAATCCCCCAGTTAAAAGTGTTATCAATGATTGCTGATGTCATAAGCACAGGGCAGAGGAAGCAGGGACTCTCTCCCATTTTTCTCTGCATTGACTGGGAACAGAGACTCCCACTTTGTTCTTAGCTGACTGGAGCTAACCGCTTTTGAACATCAAGCCATTAACTGATGGAGGCAGAGGAAGAAACAGAAATAGTTTTTTTTTCCTCTTGGGTTAATTCCTTTGTCTTTGAATACTTTTACGAGACTGAGAGATTGGAAATTTCATGATCAGATTTCATGGAGCAAAACCAGCTGTATCTTGTGGAACTTAGAACTGCTATTTTATTTTGTTTTTCAATGAAAAACTGGTTTTATGAACTATGGACATCTTATGAGACCTTATAATTACATTTTATCCTTCTACTTCCCATTTTCCTCCCTTGCTTCTCCAACCCTGCCCTAGACTGCTGAGCGGAGGTGCAGTTTTCATAGTGTGTAGGTTTTGAAGAGACGATGCACCGTATCAACATACACAGATGCTTGAGTATTGGATTTACATATCTTAAAGGGTGCTTTTTATTCTTATATTATTATTTTCCAAAGGCTAACTCATTTGCATGCTGTCTCACAGGCTTCTCTGTCTTCTGTCAATTCTGAAATGATGGATATGTCTCAGAGGACTTCATTAGTAGTCTTGTCACAGTGCTCTGTGTGTTGCTTTCTCTCTTAAGCTGCCCCTCACGGATTTATGGATCAATCTTTTTTTCTCCTTGTTTTTCCTACCTTTTTTGAATTCCTACTTTTTTCTCTATTCTATTTCTTTTTATTGATTTGCTTGGCTCTCCTGGACACGTGCTCATGTATTCGTTATATGGCTGTCCTCTTCACAGCAGTAAACTGTTCGCTGAACAAGCAGAGGACTGTGAGTTTGATCCACCCAGGACTTGTGTAAGAAGCCCTATGTAGTAGCAAGTACATATAGTCTTAGCTCAGGGGAAGTAGAGATGGTCAATTCTCCATAGTTCCTGCTTGTCAAATCCAGCTGACTGCTCAGCTCTGGGTATATTGAGAGAAATTACTTTAAAGAAATAAGGTGGAAAGAAATCTAGAAGACATCCCATGTTAACCTTTGGACTCTATGTATACATACATGTATTCATGTGCATGAGCACAGGTACATGAATACCTTCTACATCCACATGCACTAAACTAAACAAATAAAAGAAACACAGAAAGAACCATCCAAGAAATTCACACTTAGTCTCAGTAACTATAAATTTTATTATTATGAGAAATGAAAAATGTGGTTTATGTAGTGCCTTGTAAGGAGTCTACTACATGAAATTCTTTTCTTCAAGAGTTGTGTATTATAAACTCCTCCAAGACTACCATAGGAAGACCTCCCTCAGAGCTTTTTAAAGGATGGGAAAAAGAAACCAAATAGTGGGTTTAGATGGAAGGATACCTAAAGAGACAAGTGAGAGCATGCCACAGGGGTGTAAAATCTCTTTGTGGTCTGTGTGTTGACCTAGCCCCTCCTGGACCATTTGAGCCTCATTCATTCTTCCAAGCAACCTGACCCTTGTCCTTCACTGCTGGGCCAGCTATTCTGAGGCTGGCTTTCATTTTTTCCTTACTCAAACAAGATCTTTTCCTTTTCCTTCACCCAAATCCAGCTATTTCATCCTTGGGTGCACATTATGTATCTATGTATAATTCATGATATTTCAATTTAGGAATAAATGTAGATCACTGTCCAGATGAAACGTATTAGGAACTGACCTATGGACTGGAAAAATCTAAACAAAATGAGCCACGTGGGTGAAAAGCAAGTTACTCAGTGTCACCTTTGTTTTCTTGAGTTCAAACTAACAGTTTGACACCATAAAAATTAGCTATTTTTAATATTCCATTTTTGAAATATATTTAATTGTTTTAATGTTGTACTAATAGTTAGTGGTGACCCTGTTTTTGCACTCTACCACAGAAGAGACTCAGCTACTTACTGACCTATAAAGTCATTCCTCATGAAGGCCTACTGTCAGACTCCTTTTGGTTTCTATGCATTGCTCATTCAGAGTAGGTCCACATCTTGAGAACTTCTAGGCTAGATATTAAAAGGCCTTATCTCTTTAAATAGCCTTGGGTTTTTAATTCTTAAACTTTTTTTTGTACCATGTGAGAATCACCCTTTTTCTGAGTGTTCATGGACCTTTATCTGCATCTATTATAAGAAAATCTTTGATCAGTTTCGGGTCTCAGCACTAAAATTGAGAATTGATATAGGAAATACCGTTACTCTCCCACAGGTCTCTGCATTTGGTGGTAATTTCTTTGATGTTCAATATTTATAGAACGAATGAAAAAATATTGAGCTAACAATTTAGTGATTTATAACATAGTGAAAGATTGTGGACACAACTTTATCTCGTTTTCCTTGATTAAATTGTGTCAGGAGATCCCACCTATCGCATGCCTTCAGAATGCCATGCAGTGTACAACTCTTGAATGTGCATCCGTGTGTGTGTGTGTGTATAACAAATACACATCTTAATTTTAACACGGTTTAAAACAGTCTTCACTTTATTATCACACATGTGCCTTCTTCCTCCTCTTCCTCTTGGTAGGGGCCCCTGTCATTACCTCATAAAGTTGCTGCTGAACAAGGGAGGCATGACTGAGCAACTCATCTTTCTGCGTACAAGCTACCCAAACCCCCTTCCAAGAATTGCAGTCTGGTTCATGGAACCTTTGCAATCTGTTTTTATTTATTATTATTTTTGCCTGCTCTGTTCACCTAGTTTCTCATGAAGTTCTACTCTGACCGTGTAGTCTGACTAAAGCTTTTTTTAAGGCAAGTACACTAAGCTTCATCCAGCTCTGAGATTGCTTCTGTCTGGAATCCTTCACCAGGTTTGCACTGAGATTCAGCACTCACATCTCCAGTTCTCCGCTTGGGTTCAGGCTGCTTCCTTGCTTGGCATCGAGTAACGCCTGCCTTAGGCATCTGCTTTTTGCTAGCTCTCCTCTTGCAGCGTCACAGAGCAGGAGAGGGGCTTCTTCCCTCCAGGGCTTCAGAGGACTTGCTATATAAATGCTAGTGAACTCTTCTGTCCTTTGGCCGCATGTCTCATGGGCAAAGAGCATCTCCACTGGGAAGTGACAGACATCATTCACCGTGAGAGTTGCTCTTGTGAGGACTTCTTCCTTGGCTCTTTCCTTTCACTGTGCTAGCTCTCCAGTTCAACCATTTGAATAGAATAGATTCTTTGCACTTAACCTCCATCCCAAAGTCTATGTCTAGGGATATCACACTTAAGATACTTTCTGATATCTAGACTTTTCCAG
Organism: Rattus norvegicus; assembly: GCF_021556685.1. Taxonomy (NCBI): domain Eukaryota; kingdom Metazoa; phylum Chordata; class Mammalia; order Rodentia; family Muridae; genus Rattus; species Rattus norvegicus. The sequence continues at coordinate 168,128,361 of NC_141535.1, forward strand.
GTCTAATCATTTTACTTCTCTGAATAACATTTGCTACTCTAATATTTCCCAAGAAATTTTTATTGAAAAGTTCTACCCATACTGGATGTTTTCCTTCATTTCATAAATGCAGAATAAATACAAGTACTAAATAAATTATTGATGAATAACTGAGTAAGGTTTTCACATATACACATATGTATACATTACATTATTATATTTACATAATATATTTACACAGATTTACACACACAATATCTATCTATATCTATCTATATCTATCTATATCTGTCTGTCTATCTATCTATCTATCTATCTATCTATCTATCTATCTATCTATCTATCTATCTATCTATCTATCTATCTATCTATCCAAATTCCCAGTTTCAAGAATTCACATTGGAAGACAAAGCAGTTAAACTACCACATCAAAAGACACTTGGGTGCATCTAATGAAGCCTTAGACTGTTCTAAGGACCACTTTCGCACAGAGCACAAGTTTTAGCTATTCACTGGGACAACATCTTAAAAATGTCTCTTTTGTCATGTTTAGGCAAGGCTGCTTAGGTAAAGTGCCATATTTATGAATGTCTTTAAAAGAATAATATTGTTAGGGAAGAAACATCAGCAGTTCCCAGCAACACTGCTTAGGCATCAGCAGCTCCTTTCTCCTCCCCATCCTGCAGCGTCTGTCTTCCCTTCGGTAGCTCTAGCCATGTCCACCTCTACCTTCTGTGCCGAGTGGTTTGTGTCTTCCGGTACACTGTGAGCACAGGAGTATATCAACTTCATCTCCTGTCTCTGTTCCCAAAACCATGCCTGTGTTAGTAAAACACAGAGAAATAGTTGCTGGCCGATGTGATGTGCTGCTGCTACATCCAGTTTTAGCCATTTTCCTGGACACTTTTCTTCTGTCACTTTAAGTAAATTGGGCCTTAACAGCACCCCTAATAAATGGCCTTTTATTGGATAGCACATGTCTTATTTGCCCTACCATGCTATAAAATATTTAATGCAATTCTCTTTTTAATTAATTAAATTATTTCTTTAGTTTTTATTTTATTGAAAATGTATCCTGATTATGGTTTCCCCTTTATTATTCTTGGTTTCCCCCACATCCCCTCCCATCCAGATCTACTTCTTTTTCTTTAGTATTAGAAAACAAGCAGGCATCTAAAGGATAATGGGTAACAATACAATATAATACAATACAATAAAATAATGAAGTGAAATACAAACTAACACATTGAAATAGGACAAAACAAGCAGAAAAAAATAGCCTAAAAACACATGAAACAGAGACCCACTTGTTTGCACACTAAGGAATCCCATAAACATTAAACTGAAACCCATCATATATATGAAATATATATGAAATATATATGGAGGGAGGAGGGAGGGAGGGAGAGAGATAGAGATAGAGATAGAGATAGAGATAGAGATAGAGAGAGAGAGAGAGAGAGAGAGAGAGAGAGAGAGAGAGAACCTTTAGGGTAAAAAGAGAAAAGAAAAAATAAGAGGTAAAATTAAAAAAAAATATAAAAAAGGCAGAGCCCTGTCATGACATTATGGGACAAGGAGCATCTAAAGACGCCATGCAGTTTGATTTTGTTGGCCATCTACTGCTGGACATGTGTCTTATCCTTAAAGAATGATTTGTTTCCCCACCGAGACTCCTTAGGAGGAAACCAAATTTTCATTCGGGAGTAGTTATCAGTTAACTTACGGGTTAGGAATAGGAGCATGTGCCCAGTTGTCCTTTGAGCTCCAGGAGCCATGCAGATCCTGTGCATGCTGCCTTAGTCTCTGTGCACTCGTACATGTTCATCCATCCTCATGATGTAGAGTGCCTCGTTTCTCTGATGTCCTCCATTCCCTCTGGCTCCCTCCCTCTCTCTGCCTCTTTTGCTGTTCTGTTCCCTGCGCCTGGAGAGGAGGAATTTGATGGAGACATCCTAGTATGGATTAGTGATCCAAGGTCTTCACTCTCTGCATATTGTCTGGGTATAGGTTTCTATTTTTCCCATCTGCTGCCCATAGGTGTGTTGATTAATTATGTCTGGGTCTTCAGATTGACTCTATTGACTAACACATCTCTTTTTGTGCCAATTCCTTTTATTATTTCAGCTCTGCAGTAGAATTTGAAGTTTGGAATGGTAATACCTCTAGGAGTTCTTTTATTACTCAAGACTGTTTTAGCTATCCTGTTGTATGTTACTTTTCAATTTTTGTTTTTGTTTTGTCTGGCTATTTTTAAAGTAGTAGCAAAAAGATTGTCATTTGAATGACTTTGAGGATAATTTCAAAAACTGAATCTTTGCTTTTACATTTAGTTTTTATGGAATGGCTTGAAGAGGAAAACAGCTTTTGCTTTTTCCCTTCTTTTTTGCTTACAAGTTAATTGCTTTCATTAGCATTTTCCTTCTGTGCTAGCAATTAGCAATATTTACAATTAATTGCTAATGATATCCCGTTCTTAGTTTTCTGTTGCTATGTTTTCTTTTCCTTTTTTAATTTGGTTTTCTGAACCATCTATTTTTAGGATTTGAAAGACACTTTGATTTGTAGATATGAATCTTTTCACTTAGCTTTGTGGTGTGTGACTAGGCGCAGCCTTTTTAATGCAGGCTATCTTTCAGGGGGATAATGTTAGATTAAGGTGTGTGTGGATTAAAGATATTAAAATAGTAGACCTATTTATGAATTGATGTTAATTCCTACCATGAACTTAAGTTTTCAATCTTTTAAATTTTTAATTCTTCTTTAAGACTTTTGGCCATACTAAATGATCTTAAACAGATCGGATAAATACATTTTGTTATGTTAAAGCTGAAGCTCTTCAGTGTTCCTGAGGCATCAAGATGGATTCTAGAGTTTCACTTCTATCTTGCACCTGCTTCTGTCTTGTAGAGCTTCTCAAAGTGGCTTTCCTATGAGAGAACCTAGAATTAAGGCTGTATTTAAAAGCATCTCTTCAGTGCCTTGCTCAGGGTATTGTAGGTGTTTATCACATGTTTGAAAAGTAAAAAAGGAGTTGACTAACTTTCTTCAGTTCTCACTTCTCTCTCTACACAGGCAACAAGCACTTGTGACCACAGACTGAAACGTATGCAGTTAATGAGCACAAATAACCCTTTCTCCTTAAATGTTGATTCCTGTGGGTGCTGGTTTTAGCAGAAGGAAGGACTAGATAATGTGTGTGGAAGGAAGCTGCCCTAGCTTCCTTCTATGGAATAATTTTTTTCATTTGGGATTTGCTGAGAAGTAAATAGATTTGTAGACTGACTGCTTTCTCCACACACCTCTTCAAGAGCCAACATGTTCTTTGTTCTGATGAAGTTTACAAAATTTCAGGGAGTCATTGAGGACACTTGCAGTTGCCTGGACGTAAAAGCACATGGATTTTCTGGAATTGAATTGTTACCTTAAAAGAATAGATAAATAAACCGAGATAGTTAGCAAGCATGGCTTGTAGAACCAGCCTTTCATAAAATGAAGCTTGACTCTAATTTTCAGATATCTTGATATAAAGATCTTTTAAAATACATTTTATGTTCTTCATTTCTAAACCCATGTTTCTATGTAGAATTAAATGCGTATATGGAAAGAAGCCAACATTTTCATAGGTTTGGGAATAGTGGATGGAATAGATACTGTTGGAGACACAGTCAAGCTGGATACAAAGCGTGAAAAATGTAATTCTAGTATATAGCTTTACATGTATGATACCGGAAAACATTAAAGATTACACACTCAAGTTCTTTGAGAAAATTTGATGCTAATTTTTTTCATATTTTTATAAATCTTAGCTTTCAAGGGGGTTTCAAATGGGGCCTGATGTATACTTGGGACTTATCTGATTTCTGACGTCTTTTTTTTCTTTCTTCATGGATTGTGTGAGTTCAATGCCCATATTATATTGTTATATTCTCTCTCTCTCTCTCTCTCTCTCTCTCTCTCTCTCTCTCTCTCTTTCTCTCTCCCTCTCTCCCCCTCTCTCTCCTCTTTCTTTTTCTCTCTTCTCCATTCTATCTCCTCTATACATTTCTGTCCCACTGATTTGTTTTGGTTCTGAGGTCTAAATCTAGGACCTTATGGCTATAAGTTATGAAGTTTAGCACTAATTTATACCTGATCCTGTTATATCCTTAGAATTAAAGTGATGATAACTTAGAATAAATTCCCTAAGAATGGGTTTTTGTATATAGATGTATAAGGTTAGTGTGGTGCTTTAAATAAGATTGTCCCCATAAACTCTGATATTAAAGCACCTGGTCTCTAGCTGTCTGGGGAATGGGTGCAGAGTGGGAGACAGAGTGTCACTAGGCACAGTTCACAGCCACTCTCCACTTTCTGTTACACCTTTGTGGTTGAAGATGTAACTTCTCAGCTCCATGTCTGCTGATTGGATTGATGCCATGTCTCCCTGCTATGATGGAGTATTAGGGCCTTTAGAACCAAAAAGCTAAGATAAACTTTTTTTTTTTTGCAAACAAGTCTCATCTGGTCAGTTTTTGTTGTTGTTTGTTTGTTTTGTTCTTGTTTTGTTTGTTGTTGTTTTGTTTGTTTTTGTTTTTGTTTTGTTACAGAAACAGAGAAGTAACCCATACATTAGAAAAACTAAAATTAAATATAACCTCAATACAATTAAAATAAAAGGAACTGTATTTAGTTATTACTTAACATGGTAGAAGTGTTTGACCTTAGCATGTCAGCCTTGTAGGGTCTTAGCAATGTCCAGCTTCCAAGGAAGTGAGCTACACACATGCCCAACTGAACTCTCTAACAACATAACAACCCCCCTGTCCCCAGCACCACTGACAGAATTTAATTTGATTTGGAACAATTTGAAACTTCTCTGGGTACCCAAGAGACAAGTACTGTTGAGCCTGAATCAAATCGAGTAACTCATGAAAACAGAAAGAATTTTTTTGTAGTGAATGGATTTTATTTTAACACTGGGAGTTTGAAAGCTTACAAACTACAGATGTTGCCTTAAAGATGGATTAAGTTTATTTCTTTAAGGTTTTGCAAGATAAGTACTCTGAAGCTCCAATTTAAAAACTGCATTTAGGAAGTCTTACATTATAAGAAATTAAAAATAAGAAAAAGAAAGATCAGACTCAAGATAGAAATGGAAATTGCTTCAGGCTTAAATTTCTAGCATAATTTATGGTCAAGTGTGGCAGGATTTGGATGGTTTTTTCTGTGACTTTTCAATTATGTTCATATCCAATTAACTCTGAATGTAGAGAATTTGACAGACTTATTCTTGGCCCCTAATTTTCATGTGATACATTAAATGTGTGGCTTTTGAATTGGACCTGTGTCTCTTTGCCACTGACTCCTTTTGGGGAGTACTTTCCCCAGCTGTGTGGACACAAAAGGGAGGTAGAAGAGTGCAGAATTTCTCAGCTCTCTACTGCTTTCTTCAGCTTTAGCTTCCTTAGTGACTCACCCCAGGGAACTTCATAAACTCAAGTTCAAAGGAAACAATTAGAAGTCAGTGTTACATGTGGGTGACAGGTATTAACTCTTTTTGAAGAATCCTTACTTCAGGAAGGTGAGGTGTTATTTTGACACTGTCCTAAGTGTTGTATGCTATTATGCTAAGAATAAACGTAGTTTTAAAAGGATAGATTAAGAAATGGTAACTACTATTGCCAACTTAATGATATAGTTAAGACATTTGATTTCATAGCCCTTGAAATTCACTAAAATTGTTGAATGGCACATTTTCAATGGGTGAATTTTTATGGATGCATTTGCATATCTGCAAGACTGTTTCAAAAGAGAAAAGCCATTGGTCCACCATGTTGGAGACTTCTATGAAAAATAGTCTATGCTGCTGAAGGATGAAGTGGGATTCCACACTGGGGAAACCTTTCTATGTTGTAAGTTGGTACCCAAGGAGCATATAAAGTCTTTTGAGAAAGACTTATTCTTTCAAGAGAACAGCACAAAAGAGCCTAGGTTTCACCTTTAATATAAGTGTTGCATGGAGGCTTTGGTGTTAGTGGATCACTGGACACCAGATTCCAGATAGAAAGCCTGTATTTGAATAAAATCAATGGATGGGAATATATGGAATATATCTCAAAACATGGAGCTCACAGAGATGAAGGGAAAATACTATTTTAAATAAAATTTTACTCTTTTAGTCTTCCAGAATTCTTTTTTATTTTATCTATGTTATTTATCTACTAAAGCAACCTAAAAATCTATGAGTAGACCATGTTCTATATCACTATGTAGGTCTTCCACAAAGTCAGACTATTCAGATGTTAAGAATTATGGGAATTCATATAGTATTGGAAGTATTCTTGCATTTCTTTTCTTAAGACTGTAACAGATTTATGTGTCAAAAGTTTGTAATCTCAAGTGAATACAGAAAACCAGCAGGCTTTTATTTAGAGCTGTCAGTCTCCAGACTTTAATGCTACTTCTGGGGTTTTGCCCTAGGCACACATTTCTTCCCAGAATTGCCTTGACTACCAGAAAGCAAAGATGGAAGGAAGGAAAGGAGACAGAGAGAGATGGAAGGATGAAAATCGTGAAAATCGGGGGTAGCATAGGGCTCTGCCTGGAACACCCTACACATTGCCTAGAGTTAAGGTTGACAAACGTTTGCATATTAGAGCACCTATTATAAACTGAGTTCTTATAGCTGATTCTATGTCAAAAATGTCAGAGTTCTTAGCCTTGGACTTTCAGCATACTTTCAGAGGGCAGACAGAGGCAAATGCAATACACCGGGTCCATTTACTTTCAGTCCTCAGTATCTGTCAGTTTCCTCGCCTCCGTATTGACATTTTGATCATCTGATATCTGTAATGCAGACTTTTTCTCTTGCCTCCCAGAAACAAACAAACACACAAACAAAACAAAACCCATATCAGTTTCCAGGTCCAGACTAAATGTGCCTTTAATATCTTCCGTATTTGCTTTTCAAGTTGAGAGACTCTACGTTTTCTGCTTTTAAGTTGGAGTCTTGATCAAACTGTTTAGTTGTGTATGTATTGGATAGTCACAATTAGTTATTAGTTGGCTCTAAACACATTTCGGTTTTCCTTTGTTTACCCTGTGATGAAGTCCTTTTATATTACATAAAACATACGTGTTAACAAATGTGCAATTTATGAAGAGACTGTCGAGCTACTTTTATAAAAACTGTGGTGACAACATATAAAATTATTTTAGTTTTTATGTGACAAAAATATTAGTGTTTTACTCAGTCTATTAATTTAAATGTTTACCTTTGCCAGCGACACCCTCTCAGATGCACCTCCTAGTAATATCTACTTTGCTACGTGCATTGATCTCTCTGTTCCAATCAGGTTGTCGTGTAAAACCAGCCACAGTGATTTACACAGTAAAGCATGCGAATAAGTCCGAGGCTTGGCAAGAGCTGCATGGATTGACCCAAGTCAGTCATTACCTCTATAGAGACTCATTTTGAATCCCGCCACTGTTTATCCATTTTGTTTCTTCTGAGCTTTATTTAAACATAAAGGCACAACATTGCTCTACTGTTTAAATAGAAAAAGCATACCCCTTCATAGGGTTTTCAACCCAGAGTTAGTTTTGTTTAATTACCATCTTCAAAAGGTCACTTTAAAATAAGGATGGATAGATAGGCACCTGTGAAATTATTTATGTAAGGGCTACAACATTATGGTTTTGAAATTTTGTGGGTTTTTCTCATTTCATTGGATTGAGAGGTTTTTAAAATATAATTCTAATATTTAATATATTAAATATTTTATCTTGCTTTCTTCATTTTTGTATTATATTTGAGGAAAAGTTTAAGCTTACAGGTTTATGTTCTTATAAAAAATAATCCATTTTTTCATCCTGACCATTTAGTTCCCAACAATAAGGACTCTGAGAATAATTATTTACTAATAAATGTCTAGGCCCTAGCTTTGGTTCAATCCCCCAGTAGCTAAATTATTTAACCCATTCAAACTATTCAAGTCTTCCACATGGTGAGTTGCCTGTTCTTCCTGTGGTTTTTCCGCAGTCCCCCCCCCCACCTCCCCCACAGTGTCTCCTTAGAATCTCCCTTTATCATCTCACCATTATCCAGAGTCCTCTCTCTTCTTTCCAGCATCTCACCTCCTATTTCCTGCCTCAGATCATCTGTATTAGGCTTTTTTTTATTGACAGTTGATACTCATAAGTGTCTCTCTACATGTTCCTATGGAAATATATTCATGTTAATTTTAATACTTGATTTTGAATTTGATAGATGTCATCATCATAAATTAGAAGAGAAGAAGCCACTAGGGCTCAGGATTTAAACCAAGATATAGATATTTAAGTCACTACTCTGTGGTATAGTCTAACCAATGACTGATTTAGGTGATATAACACTAACCATAAGTTTTCTTAGTGCAAACAGGTGGGTCTTTTTATAACACATTTTAAAATAGAAATTAGAAGAGGACCAACATGGAGGGCTCTTGATAGCCACAGAACTTGTTATTGAAATCCTACCATGTCCTATAATGTAGACTTAAGCACAGGAACTATGTGACATGTACATCAAACCTTACATGTAAACCAATGCCCCAACCCATGTGAATAAGTATTTGAATAGAAATGAGGGGGAAACCACACATTTCACAAGCAGAAGGAATCCAAGTTCTGTGCATACACTCCGTCATAGAAGAAGCAGGGCTGATGGCAGTAGTAGATAGCAGTCAAACAATAGAGCACTTGACCCATTCTCCCTTAGCATGGTGACTTGCAGTGGCACTATCAATGACAGTTTTGTGGGTAGGATATTCTCTTAATATGATATGATAATAACCAAAATTTGTTGGTCAAATCTCTAGACTGTGGTCAGATTGTGAGACATAGCAAAATTTAAACCGAAAGACCTTTTACAAAACATCTTTCCCGCACTCTTCAATACTATTATGCTATCCAGAAACAAGGAAAGGGATCACCAGAAACAAAATGAAAGAAAACAAAACAAACCTGTGAAAAACTCCACAGTCAAGAGAAACTTGAGGCAACCAACACATTGACCAGGTGTAAATATATTATTTGGAACAGAAGAAGGACATTTTGGCAAGACTAAGGAAATCTGAGCAAGACGTTGGCACTGCTTAATAATAGTAACACTGTTTAATTACCTGGGACAGATGGGCGTGGGGATGCTAATTGGCTAATGAGAGACAAAAGTAGAAACAGGATACAGAAGTACTTGGGCTATTTTCACAGTTTTACTACGAATTCAAATTTCTCTGGACTAAAATGATAAGGTTGTGTCTTATTACATGTAACAGAGAAAAACATGCAGTTGCCAAGCTTAAGTGAGCTGCCAGCTCACCCTTTGTGGAGTTCTTCACATCTAACCTTCCTCTGAACAACGGGAATTCCAGGTCTGCAAAAGAAATGCTCTCATAACCTCAGTAGGAATCAAAAGACTATTTACACTTTAATTATATCCCAGAACTTCAAAGATAAATGTTTGCCCATGCTCAGGAAATTTTTAAAGTACACCATAAATCTTTTTTTTTAACCTACCCCCCCTAAACTACTTTCCAAGAATTCTAATTACAACAAAGTGAAAACTCAGGAAGTCAACAGCTATTATTCACCTACCCGCTCTTAAAATGATAGCTTTACATTCCTTTATATCACGTGTTTTACAAGTGGTGCAAAACAACCCTGTAAATCACAAGAATAAAGTGATTATTCCCACTTTACATTAACTAAGAGTAAAGCCAGATCACTCTCTCCCCATGCGCGGGGGCTATTCTAGAATTATAAACAATGACATTAAATTGACTTTACCATCTTTAGCAATGCATACAAGTTTAAAGCTCGGGGAATATGTAAAAGGATAAACATGCAATATTATTAAGTAATACGTTTTGTTAAATATACTGAGTTTGTGGAATATTGTAAAATTAACATTTCCACCTTGATAACTTCAGAAACGGTAGTATGAACATGTATATACATACACATTACTCTTGCCCTTGTTGACGCAGATATGCATGCAATGCCAAGCTGGTAAGTGCTCATATCCCCTTTTGCTTGGCCACACAAATTGTACTTGACATGGGTACCACAAATAATCTTTTGGTTATTGGCATTTTGTATGATTAACGTGTAAGCAACAAGATCCAAGTATGTGCAGTTTATTCAGTGTGGAGAGTGCATACTCCTGTTGTTTTGGGTATATAGTGCAGGCCTTAAATGACCCTTGGACCACCCAAAAAGAATGGTTTCTCTAATGTAATTAAAGTGAGACTGAGCTCTTCACTTTCTAAGTAGATTTATTTAATGTCTGGGAGTGTAGTGGAATTTTCAAGGGGGGTGGGGAGGGAGGGGTGGTTAAATCAGAGCTCAGATGCATGGTGTGAATGGTTACTAGGGATGGGAGAATCTATACACATGAATCAGATGATGAAGAGATCTTGAAAGCTAAGAATATTCTAGACAAAATAGGAGGTTTGCCATCAGAGGCTCAGATACAAATCCTGCCTTTAGTCCTTACGGTCTGTGTTATTTAATTAAACTCAATCAGTGTCTTTCAGTCACATTTCAGTTTACATAGCTGCATATTAATAGTGATCATCTTTGAATATAAAAAACTAGCATCAGACAATTCTACAAAAACACCTTACTAGAGCATCTGAAAACTCAATGAAATCATGAACATGAGGCATCAACAGAGTTGTCTGGCTTACACAGTTCGAGCATCATTCATAGCTTAGGAGGCATACGCAGATTTTTACACTCTTAATCAACGAGCACATATATCCAATTCAACAAACTTGACTGTGAAATTGGCATTTATTTCCAGTTCCAGACCTATTCCCAGCCTTACCTGCATACTGTCTTCCTCCCTTCCATAGTGCCATGTGAGGAAGGTGCATTGATGGGATCACATACCAAATTCTATTCTTTAATTGTGGGATTACTCAAGTTACTTTCACCGTAGGTGTTCATGAATTAGTTTATTTAAAAAAATCTGAAGCAGATTTTACAGAATACAAACATTTGTTAAACTTCATAGTAGATGACACTTATGTTACTTTTCAGAATTATATGTCTAAAATGGTTAATGATAGAAGCCATACATATATTCATAATGTGATAAACTGTCAGTAGCTACGTAAAAATAAGGCGAAGTAATCGCTTCTCGGCCTTTTGGCTAAGATCAAGTGTAAAAATAAGGCGAAGTTGTCAGGAGTCAGACTGTAGCTATTGGCTATGGCTTGCTAACCGTTTAGGTTTCTTGTTTGAGTGTTTCTCCTGTGCTCTCCATTGTTAGGCACTGTTACATGGATGATTTCACAGCCAAGAAGCTCAACTCATGCCTCCTGCTTCTCTCAGTGTGAGCTTTCTCTGACCTACTAAGTTATTCAGGTGTCACTGTAGAGGCAGCAAGTCCCAAAAAGAAACATGTTTTATACGAATCTGTGTCTTATTCCACCTAACTTCCAGTGCAAGGTTAGTTATCCTGCATGCCCTCCCTTTCTCCCTCTTCTGCATGTTACGATTCCTCTCCAAGCTCTTTAATACCCCTTTCCTGTTCTTCAGCAGTGATCTTCTTGGTCTCTCCCCTGGGCTTATCTATTTCCTATGATCTGTCACTTAGTTTTCTCAGCGATTCTTCTGATGGTCTTTAATCATTTTCGTCCCTAGGAGCAAGCCCTATTGTCTAAAGCGCCAGGGTCCCTGTTAAAAATATGAGTGATGGGACTATAAAATGGTTGTCAGTAACAGAACTTGCTCCCAAATCTGATGCTCTCTGTTAGATCTGCCTTCTCTCACATGGTGGAAGGAGAGAAGGCGCTCCTACAGGTCTCCCCAATGTACCATGGCATGTTCACCACCCCAGAATAAATATATAAAATGTAATAAAAGGGAAAACGTGCATTCCTGATATTGCTTCAGAGCTGATGGACCAGAATTCTAGGAGCAGCTCTGGTGTTTTTACGAAACACCCCGGATAAGCTATGTGCACATTACAATTTGAGAACTTTCAGTTAGCTGCAGAAAACATATCCCTTTTCATTGGTATGGAAAACAAATTCTGTATTTGTTTTTTCCCCCTGTCTCATTGAGTTATCTTACTCTTCCTTTGGGACTATAGTAGGGCAACATTGCATTTGAAACTAATGCTTCTCACTTCCCAGACTTCATGCATGTACCTGCATCCTCTGCATATTAGAGCTTTTCTTCAGTGTGGTACATTTTAGAGATGCTGCTACTGAGCTCAGGTGACTTTTTAAGGCTACATGCAACATAGTGCTGTGTATGGGATGGGCCTTTAAAAAGTTCACATGAATGCCACAATTCTTTCCAAGGAAGTGGTTTTTTAACTGAATTTTTAAGAACAGAAAAGAAAGATCAAACCTGGTCACAGATATTTCCAGTAAGAATCATAATTCTTCATAATTAGATGTTTAGAAGTAAAAATTGGAAGTGAGGATTCACTGAAAGCAGAGGTTATAGCTTCCTAGGACAGAGGGAGTTGGGGAGTTGCAACTTTTAATGCTCATATTTCTTTGCTTCCATATTTTGCATTTGTTACTTTAATAGGCATGCATATATTTTCTTAGAGATATAGCTCTTTGCCTCAGGCACAAAAGTAAAATGTTTGGGAAGATGTCAGTCAGGTTGGAATCTCTGAAATGATGGAGTTGAATTATCATCTAAAACAGTAAATGGAAGGCTTGAGGTATAAGTGTCATTATTTAAAGCGAAGAACTGAGGTCAAGACCACATTGGGTAGATGGGCAGTATAACCAGAAAAGTGGTGCCTTTATGAAGAGCAGAGATAGAATACAATATCACATGCTGCAGGATAGTCACAGAAAATATAGATCGAAAGCTGTTTTGGATATTGTAGTTAACACCTCAGTGAGGAACATCAAAAGGGAATTCAGGAGAGCAGTAGGAATCCATGCCATTAGCTTAGGACCTGCTTAACTAATGACGGTGCATCTGTGGAGTCCCCTGTGCGTTCCAAAAGCTTGACAGAGAGCAGTAGAGTCCTGAGGCAGTGCTGGATTTATGACCTTTCTTTTGTTGGTTTTAACTATGAAATATTTATTTCAAACATACACGCCAGCAAGATGGCGTTTCTGGAGAAACACAGCTTCTTTTAGAACTTAGAGCTGACATACCCAGTATGGTTAAAAAAAGGGGTGGGGGTGGATTATCTTCAGCCTGAACACTGGAGCGATAGCTTGGGAAGAAGGACAAGTGCCTATTCCTGTGGAATGCAAAAGACAACAGGATGGAACTGCCATTGCATACATGCTGTGAACAAGGAGTCTAGACCTGTGAGATATCCACAGTAGGCTGGCTAGCCTAGCCTTAATCAGGAATCTTTGTAGTTCACAGTAATATACTTTACCTGTTTTTGTTTGTTTGCTTGTTTGTTTTGTTTTTGTCTTAGTTTTTCCAGATTGCACTGCAAATTATAAGAGGCTTATGAATAGTAGAAATGTGTTTCTTGCCATTTGTAAGGCTGTGAAGCCGTTGATTAAAAGGCTGTCAAATTTAGTATTTGTACTAGGCTTGGCTTTCTTCTGTATCCTTTGGACTACCAGGTAAAAGGGACAGATAGCCTGCTGGATCTGCTTTAAAAGGACTGGAGCCTCATATACCTGTCTCCTGAGAGGCTCTGCCAGAGCCTGACATACAGAGTCAGATGCTCTCAACCAACCATTGGATTGAAAATGGGGTCCCCAATGCAGGAGTTAGAAAAAGGACTGAAGGAGCTGAAGGGGTTTGAAACTCCATAGGAAGAACAACAATATCAACCAACCAGACCCCTGAGAGCTCCCAGGGACAAAACCACCAACCAAAGAGTACACATGGAGGTACCTATGGCTCCAGCTACATATGTAGCAGAGGCTGGCCTTATCAATCATCAATGAGAAGATTGGCCCTGTGAAGGCTCAAAGCCCCCTTGTACGGGAATACCAGGGCGGGGAGGTGGGAGGTAATTTGTGGGTAGGTGGGTAAATACTCTCATATAGGCAGGGGGAGGGAGGGAATGGACAAGGAGATTTCAGAGGGGAAATCGGGAAAGGGGATAACATTTGAAATATAAGTAAAGAAAATATCCAATAAGATAAGTAAAGAAAAGATACATTAAACACAAAATACACAGAAGGGGTGGGGGCTGGAATTTCCAAGGACTTAATCACAACTCATCTCGCAAAGGCTATACCTTCTAATTCTATTGCACAAGATAGTCTTCACACATATTTTAAGGAGGACATTGCACAAAGTTTATCATTCATATACACATGTAAAATGTAATATTTTATTACTTTATACAGATTCTTAATATATAGTCTACTATGACCTTGAGCTATGTTGATCATATCAGCCTCCAATACACAGCAGTCCTCCTGCTTCAGCCTTTCAAATGCTGGGATTAGAGTATGGGCCATCAAGGACACTGTATTTGTGATTTTGATAATTTTCAGCAAAGTCCCTCACTTCTTCACTTTGTAAGATGGTTTGGTAGCTTGCCATGAAGCCTAGGCTGGTTTTGTTTCTTCTGAGTTCTACTTCAACCTACTATGTGTTGGGATTACACGTGTGAATCACCACATGCATAACTTTCTTTTCTACTTATGATTGCACAGTACAGCATACCTCCTACCTTAGTCACATCCTAGGAAGAGCTTTAGAGGCCAAGATTGTGATGCTTCTGAAACAACCATAAACCATGTTAATTATTCAGGGTCACAGTTACTAAGACAGGTCAAGGAAATGGCACTAGGGAGGCAGAGGCAGATGGATCTCAGAGTTTAAGGCCACTCTGGTTTACAGAGTGACTTCCGGGATAGCCAGGACTACACAGAAAAACTCTGTTATAAGAAACAAAAAGGAATAAAAAATTCCTTGTTGTTGCAGTGGACATCAATGCCCCTTCTTTAACATGGATGTAAGATTCTCACAAAGAAATCATTCCTGTCCAAGAACCACACCATCTTTTCAGCAAATGATCAACACACATCTTCTCAAACCAATTTTAAGTTTTGAACTTTTTTTTTGAAAAGAAAGGAAAGGAAAATTATATCTCCATTACTGCTTAGTAAATACCAGTCTTGTAGAATCTCACGTGTGGGTCAGGGACTGAGTGTGTTGGGACTGCCTAAGGTTTTCCTGGGCTTCTGGTGTCTAAATGACCAAAGGGACTGTCTGATTTCTCTTCCTTTCAGTTGCCAAATACAGTCACTTGCTGTTCAGAAAGCACAGTGGTTTCTGTATTTTAATCTTTGTTTTATTTGCAGAGCCGGGGTGGAGCCCTGGTACTTTTATGTGTACACAACAGGCCTGGAGTCACACCCTTGTCCACTTTAGCTGTTAACGTATGCTTAATGTTTTATGCATGGATTTTCTTAAATTTCATTTGTTTACATTAAATAATTAATAATTTTCTAAGCAAAACTTGCTTTGTTCAAATTTGAACAAAAGTCGATGATGCTACACTGAAAATGGTTTCTGGGTCGGGATGGAGGGATTCGCAGCCGAGGGTACTTTCTTTACAGTTCAGTGTAGACAGCTGTGGCCTCAGGAGCAAGACAGCCCGTGGGCCACAGGAGTAGCTTATGTGAACTGACAGTCCTGTTAATACTTAGCTTCCAACTGAACTTTAGAGTAAGTGAATGAAAGCGTCTTCGGTGCCTCTCGCTGGGAACAATGTATTTACAGCCTGGTTGAAAACAGGTGATCCTCATACCAACGATTTCAAGATCTAACTCTGCACACTGGAGACTGCTAAGTAGTTTTGAATTATCTTTTAAAAATTCTTTAGTGATTCTTTATATGTTTCTAAACAGTGTGTCTGGTAAACGTGCGTTAGACTGGATGTGATGAATTTGTTACTTTCATTAATATTTACTTAACCAGGATCCCTTAATCCTGGTATTTCTTTGAAGTTTTGAGAAACAAACTCAAACGTAGTTAAAAAATTACAATCATCTAATCTCCCTTGTTTTTTGCCAAGGTCTTGGCTACGTGAGCTTGTTTTGATTCACTCTAATGAAAGTGGATTAATTATTAATGGAGCAGAGGTAATCTTTAATCGGTTTGTGGTGTTTGCTGCCTCAGTGAATCAGCACTCACCTCGTTTTTGGCCTCATTAGCTTTTTCTGTTTCACTCTTCTTTCCTGCTTACTCTGACTTGTTCCGAGTTCAGTCTCGTGCTTGTTCAAAGACACTTATGTGCCATATACGTAGAGATTTACAAACATTGTGTTTATCTGCCGTATCTGTGCATGTTCCTGTGTGTGCAAGTGAACAAGGATGCCCGAAGTTAAGGTTCACTGTCATTCCCAGTCCCTGTCTACCGTATGTGTGTATGTGTGTGTGTATGTATGTATGTATGTATGTATGTATGTATGTATGTATTATGTATACATGTATATATGACATGTATGTATGACATGTATGTATGTATGAATGTATGCATAAAGCTATATATGGATGTATGACTGTATGACATGTGCGTGTCATATGTATCATATATGTCATATATGTCATATATATATTAAGTAATAGTGATTATTGCTTCCTGTTATATACATATTTAAATATGAGGTTATGTTTGTGTGTTTTTCTTCTCTTTGTTTTGTTGCTAAGACGATTAGTTTCTTGCTTCTTCTAGGGTATAGCTTGCCTCCTTATGTTGGGCTTTACCATTTATTATCCTTTGTAATGCTGAATTTGTAGAAAGATATTGTGTAAATTTGGTTTTGTCATGGAATATCTTGGTTTCTCCATCTATGTTAATTGAGAGTTTTGCAGGATACAGTAACCTGGGCTGGCATTTGTGTTCTCTTAGGGTCTGTATGACATCAGTCCAGGATCTTCTGGCCTTCATAGTTTCTGGCGAAAAGTCTGGTGTGGTTCTGATAGGTCTGCCTTCATATGTTACTTGACCTTTTTCCCTTACTGCTTTTAATATTCTTTCTTTATTTTGTGCGTTTGGTGTTTTGACTATTATGTGACGGGAGGTGTTTCTTTTGTGGTCCAATCTATTTGGAGTTCTGTAGGCTTCTTGTATGCCTACGGGTATCTCTTTTTTTAGGTTAGGGAAGTTTTCTTCTATGATTTTGTTGAAGATATTTACTGGTCCTTTGAGCTGTGAGTCTTCACTCTCTTCTATACCTATTATCCTTAGGTTTGATCTTCTCATTGAGTCCTGGATTTCCTGTATGTTTTGGACCAGTAGCTTTTTCCGCTTTACGTTATCTTTGACAGTTGAGTCAATGATTTCTATGGAATCTTCTGCTCCTGAGATTCTCTCTTCCATCTCTTTTCTGTTGGTGAAGCTTGTATCTACAGCTCCTTGTCTCTTCTTTTGTTTTCTATATCCAGGGTTGTTTCCATGTGTTCTTTCTTGATTGCTTCTATTTCCATTTTTAATTCCTTCAACTGTTTGATTGTGTTTTCCTGGAATTCTTTCAGGGATTTTTGTGACTCCTCTCTATGGGCTTCTACTTGTTTATTTATGATTTCCTGGAATTCTTTCAGGGATTTTTGCGATTCCTCTCTGTAGGCTTCTACTTGTTCTCTAAGGGAGTTCTTCACATCTTTCTTGAAGTCCTCCAGTATCATGATCAAATATGATTTTGAAACTAGATCTTGCTTTTCTGGTGTGTTTGGATATTCCGTGTTTGCTTTGGTGGGAGAATTGGGCTCCGATGATGCCATGTAGTCTTGGTTTCTGTTGCTTGGGTTCCTGCGCTTGCCTCTCGCCATCAGATTATCTCTAGTGTTACTTTGTTCTGCTATTTCTGACAGTGGCTAGACTGTCCTATAAGCCTGTGTGTCAGGAGTGCTGTAGACCTGTTTTCCTGTTTTCTTTCAGCCAGTTATGGGGACAGAGTGTTCTGCTTTCGGGCGTGTAGTTTTTCCTCTCTACAGGTCTTCAGCTGTTCCTGTGGGCCTGTGTCTTGAGTTCACCAGGCAGGTCATTTGCAGCAGAAAAGTTGGTCTTACCTGTGTTCCTGAGGCTCAAGTTTGCTTGTGGGGTGTTGCTTATGAGCTCTTCGTGGGGGCAGCAACCAGGAAGATCTGTGCCTCCCTTTCCTGGAGCTTCCGTGCTCCAGGGTTCCAGATGGCGTTTGGTGTTTTCCTCTGGTGTCAGAGATGTGTGCAGAGTGCAGTCTCTTCTGGTTTCCCAGGCGTGTCTGCCTCTCTGAAGGTTTAGCTCTCCCTCCCACGGATTTGGGTGCAGAGAATTGTTTATCCGGTAGATCCCTTCAGGTTCTGGCGGTGTCTCAGACGCAGCGGTCCTGCTGCTTTTGGGCCCTCCTCTACGGGAACCCAGAGGTCTTATACAGTTTCCTCTTGGGCCAGGGATGTGGGCAGGGGTGGGCAGTGTTGGTGGTCTCTTCCGCTCTGCAGCCTCAGGCGTGCCCACCTGACCAGGCAGTGAGGTCTTTCTCCCATGGGGTTTGGGAGCAGAGAGCTGCTGCGGGCCGGTATCCGCGGGTTTGGGGCTCCTGGTAAACACAGGAAGTGCCCGGTCCTAGAGGAATTTTGCCTCTGTGTGTCCTGAATTCACCAGGCAGGTCTCTTGCAGCAGAAAAGTTGGTCTTACCTGTGGTCGCGAGGCTCAAGTTTGCTCATGGGGTGCTGCCTACGAGCTCTCCACGACGGCAGCAACCAGGAAGATCTGCGATGCCCTTTCTGGGAGCTTCCGTGCACCAGGGTTTCAGATGGCGTTTGGTGTTTTTCTCTGGAGTCAGAGATGTGTGCAGAGTGCAGTCTCTTCTGGTTTCCCAGGCGTGTCTGCCTCTCTGAAGGTTTAGCTCTCCCTCCCACGGGATTTGGGTGCAGAGAACTGTTTATCCGGTAGATCCCTTCCCATGGATGCATTTTTAATCACTTCGAGGACCAGGTACTTATTTTTATTTATTTATGCTTCAAATGATATCTCCCTTCCCAGTTTTCCCTCAGCAACCCTTCCATCCCATTCCTCTGTCGCCCTGCTTCTATGAGGGTGCCCCTCTACCCACCCACCTACATTGGGGCATCAAGCCTCCATAGAACCAAGAGCCTTCCCTCCCATTGATGCCAGATAAGGCCATCCTCTACTACATGTGCAGCTGGTCCATTTCTGTGTTCTCTTTGGTTGGTGGTTAGTCCCTAGGAGCTCCAGGGGAGGGGGGTTTTGATTGGTTGATATTGTTGTTCTTCCTATGAGATTGCAAACCCCTTCAGCTCCTTTAGTATTTCCTCTAACTCCTTTACTGGGGTCTCCAGGCTCTGTCTGATTGTCTGTGGCTGATCTAGGGTTTTTCCTATATCATTCTTGAGGTAGTGGGATCTGTGAGGGGAACAAGGAAAATATCCTATTTTGTCTGAATTCAAAATACATATATTTTACTTGAGAACACTATACTGCCAAAGTGGAAATGAAGGTCATGTGTTAGATGTGACTGCATACTGATATGCTTGCAAATTAGTGACTGGGTATGAAGGGGCCATGATAATCTTGGGAGTAGTTAATAACAACTGCATAAATTTCACTGACAAATAGAATGCTGGACCCAAATATAGAAAATTAGGTAGAATATAAACCCAAATCAGTGTCTTCAGAGTGATCATGAGCCCGTTACTTTTTTTGTTTCGTTTTTGCATTAGTATTTTAGAGAAAAATTGATGAGTCATTAACTAGCCTCCTTTTAATTTCCTTTCTTATACTATCTCAATTGTGCCCTAACCTCATGCTATCAAGTTTGTATTTGCACAAAAACAAGGAGATCGCATGTCTTTGAATGAAATTTGAAAATTAAAATGTTTGTAGGGTATAATTAGCTTCTATGCTTATTGTGCCTAACAGGAGAGGTAGGACCAGCCTTCCTGACATAGGTCATTCACAAGGAACCAAACGGAGGAAGCTCCTGCAGTGTTGTTTATGGATTCACCTGCTTATGCATCTCTCTCTCTCTCTCTCTCTCTCTCTCTCTCTCTCTCTTTCTCTCTCTCTCTCTCTCTCTCTCTCTCTCTCTCTCTCTCTGTGTGTGTGTGTGTGTGTGTGTGTGTCTGTGTGTGTGTGAATATTTAGGCTGTCTAGTTAGAAAGGTAATATGATAATCCAGGTCACAATACCCTATGCTATTTGATTTGGACTAATTAAATTATTAATTTCTCCAAAGACTTTGAAATAGTTATATTATTCTGCTATTTTTAACAGGAATATGAAAAGATTGTGAAAATAAAATATAGTTACTTGGAATTGTTCAGAGGGGGTAGTTAATGCAACTCACTTGCTGCTAGCTAATATGCTTTGCTAATGCAGTACTGAATTTAGGTATAACTGTCCTGTTGGGCATTGGTTAGATAAAGGATAGGCAGTAAGCTCACCCAAGAATGTTTTCCCAGCACCTGCTACACATTAAGTACTTGGGCAAAGCCATAATATAAGGTAAATGTTACATTATGGAGCATATCAGGGAAAATACAATATAAATCAAGGCCATTAATTTTCCTTGCGGAGGAAATGTGACAGTCAGCATAATTTTCGTGGTTGACTTTTAAATAGGATGTGGCTATGTAAATATAGATGCAATTGAAATTTTCCATCTAACATGTCAGCAGAATTGGAGTGCATAAATTGCATGGTTTGGCCACTATGCTAGTGTTTCATTCAGCTCATTACTAGCCAGCCTAGTATAGAAACTGATAGACTAGGTCCCCATTATGGCTTCAGCAAAATCTATTTTTATTTGCGATGAGTGGGCTCATAAATAATGCAGTGCGACTCTTTTATTTGTTGTATGTGTTGAGTTGACCCTGTTTTGAATGAATTGACAGGCTCTTGAGCTTGTCATGGAAGCCTTCATGGTGGCATGAGAGCAAGGCAGATCCATCTCTTTCACACACTATGAAACAGAGAAGCAAGCTGCCGAGGAAAGTAGCAGGAAGAACCACCCATGACAATCCTGATGATCTGACTGTACTCGCTGGGCCCCACATCATAAAGGTTTTACAGCCTTCAAAATCCCATCTTGTTTTGAGCATTCAAAACAAGAGCCAATTTTAATTTTTCTTTTTCTAAATGCAGATGTTAGACTACCTAATACAAGGTTTGGATCAGTGAGAAAGAAGGTTGTAAGTGTTACTGTATGAACTCCGGGGTATGGGCAGCAGCTAGTGAGGACTTCACTGGATAGGTGTCATGCTCCTGTAGCTTTCCACCCAAAGCATTAACTAAGAGGGTTTAGCAAGGACACAGTTATGAGAACCTGCAGCCTGACTTTAGAAGGCTGACACAGACAGGAGGAAGTAGCTTGAGTGCCAGCTACCTGAGTTGCTACTTGTAGACAGCAGTCACGGGACACACATGCCTGAGCATACAAATGGTGCCGTCAGCTGAGGAATTACAAGGTCAGCAGAAATCCCTGGGCTGAACGGCTCAGTTATGGTAGTTTTTCTAAGGAAAGTTTCTTTACTTTACTTTTCTTTTATTGGATATTTTCTTTATTTACATTTCAAATGCTACCCCCTTTCCTGGTTTCCCCTCTGAAAAAACCCCAATCCCATCCCTCTTCCCCCGGCTTCTATGAGTGTGCTCCCCCAGCCACCCACTCCTGCCTCCCCATCCTGACATTCCCCTACACTGGAGCATAAAGTTTCTCTGTGTGGCAGTCCTGAAAATTACTCTGTAAAACAGGTTGGCTTTGAACTCAAGAGATCTGCCGACCCCTGCTTCCCAGCTGCTGGGACTATACAGGACTGTGTGCCCATCAAGTATGACTATTTACATTTCTTTCTTTTCAAATTCCTTAGGTATTGGTAGTTTTTGTTTTCTTCATTTATTTGCTTTTCTGAACTTGTCTTACCCTAGTTATCCTTGGAGATGTTCATATTTTGAGGTTTTCCCATTTCTATTTTTCATGAGTTTGGAGAGTATCTCTCATGTAATTTCCTTTCTGTTTGAGAGTTCGGGTAAAAGAGATGGTGCTGTAAAAGAACTTTCAAAATTGAAGAATTACAATATCAAAAATGTAAACCCTCACAGATATTTATGGCGAACAAACCACTAATTCTTTCTGGGATATATTGAATTTTTGCTGCCTAAAAGATTTCATAGCTGAATTGAGACACATGTATTACTCTTGTTAATGATGCTGGAACTGAAGTGTTATCTAGTAAACTGAATGATGAACATTATGGTGACAATATCTGCCACCTCATTTCCCACTGTTTACTGATTTTTCGTGTTTTCTCATTACCCTGTAAGGAAGGTACTGGTTCACAGAGAGGTCAGAGGTCAGTAATCCACGTAGCTGGCAGTAGAGCGTCCTTATCTACTCAGGACTGTCTGTGTTCAGAGATTGCTCCTCTCCCTTACAGAATGCTCACCGAGGGCTGAGTGAGTGCATCACTATGTCCACTGTGTCCAGATAAAATGAAATCTCTGCTCATTTTTATAGTATCATTCACAATTTGAATTCTAATTTGGGTTTGTTTCCAAATCTTTCAATTGTAAACCTTTAATGTATGTTAGTGTCATAGAAAGCTCAGTTCTTTAGTAGAAAATGATCACCCGCAGGTAAACATTTCTCTCTGACCATTAATGGATGATGACTTATTGACTTATCACCATGTCCCAGGACATGGTAAGAAGTGGGTGTGGGGTGTGATTTACATCGGTCTGCTGAATCTGCACTCTACTTACTTATCTAAGTACCGTAAAAGTCTGACAAAAACTTATTCTGAAGTCTTTTTAGTTTGTATGGCTGGGTGGAACTCACCATTCTAAATGAACTTCACCAGAGTGAAGACTGGTCTTGGATTTGGCAGTCCTCACTGGAGAGAGTTTGAATGTAAACATGGACAACATTGATGCTTGTCTTAAAATTTTTGTTCCGCTCTTCTAATCTCCTGGAATAGTTTACAAATAAAATTTAGCATGTATTCTCATTAAACCATTTGTAGTCTTGGCATATGTATATGTATGTGTATGTGTTTGTGTATGTATATATGCAAGTGTGCATGCATGTGTATATGTATGTATATATGCTTTACCAGGTGAACATATTTGGGGATATGAGTAAAAATATTAAAAAATACTTAAAGACAACCCTTTAGGAAATATTGCATCTGTTCAAGATGCTTTAATTTTGTATGTTATTATTTTGTTATCTTAACAATATTTATGCACAATCTGTACAGTTTCCTAATGGTGCTCTGGTTGGCATTTTAGAAACACTTTTATTCAATTTTTTTTAATGTGTGTTAAATTCGTGGTACAAGAACAAGAACTCTTGTTTCTACTTCATCCCAGGTCCAAGTGATGGGAGATAGGCATCAGGTATAAAAGGACATTTTGAACAAAGGCAGCAGGTCCTGGAACTAGTCACTAGGCTCAAGTGACTGGCTGATGGGTACAGAAGGTGGATCATTAGTTTTGGTTTACAAAGACTCAGAGTCCAGGGAAGAACATGATGTACCCAATAGCAGTGGTACCCTCAATCCTGGTCAATATCTTCTCTGAATATTATTTTCAACTCCCTCCTCTCCTCATTTCTTCTGTCACAACACTTGACACACATCGGCTCCAGATGAATGCTCACTGTTTTAGTAACCCTGGACTAGGAAAATGCAGTCAGCCCGCATCTATGAACCCGAATAGGTACTGTATCTTAATTTAGAAGACTTGCTTACGGGTGATGAATGCAAAACCCATCAAGGATTTCACTAATAAAACAAAAAAATGGCTAATATACTTTGTAATATAATACACCATTTTTTCTGTCATCCAATACTTGGACCATTCCACATTTTATTTTTTTTTATTAACTTGAGTATTTCTTATATACATTTCAAGTGTTATTGATTCCACATTTTAAAAATAGACATACATGTCTGTCTGTCTGTCTGTCTCTGTCTGTCTGTATATAACAATAATTGATGAAAAAAGTTAAGAATTTGAAAGAGAGCAAGAAGGAGTATATCAGAAGCATTGGAAGGAAGAAAGGAGAGGATGAAAGGATTAATTTTATTATAATGTCAAAATAATTATTGTAACAAAGTCTGCGAGAACATAGTCTCAGCCATAATCAATCCTACATAAACAAATCCACAAAGTTGCCATGTACATGTGCCCTAGAATATATTCCTTGAGAAAGAAAACTGAGTGCTCTTGGAAACTGTGCAAACATCAAGATTACAAAATAAAACAGAATGGAGTCTGCTATCCACAGGTCTGCTTTTAGTTCTGGGAATGTCTGAACTAAGCTGTCTCACAAGGTTCTGGAGGGTGCGTAGAATGAAGCTCTATCAGGCTAAGAGCTTAAAAAATCTACATGACAGACTCATATTTGTAAAGTAACTCCTATTTACTATAGCCTTTACATCTGACCCAACGGTTACTAAGTGCTTGGAGCTTAAGGAACCTTTTACAGGTAGCTAAATGCATTTTGCTTCCATGATTCACAAAAAGACCCTATCACCTTTTCTTCTGAGTAATTCTGGAACACTATGAAAGACGCCTGATATCTCACATAGTCATTTATATTAAAAAGGGCAACACATAGTACAATTGAAGGTGGAGTTAATATCTGAGTATTGTGTATAGGGATGTTACCACACCTGTGTGGGAGATTTGTCACAGTGGGTAATTGGTTAGATAAAAAGATGAGAGAAAAGTAACAATGGGCAGTGTTAAGAAATCATGGCTAAGGGGAAGCGGAGCCTCTGTCTGGACATGAAAATTAGATTCCTGAGGATAATAACTTTGAGTGAAAGATGAGAAGTTCCAGGATGGAGTCAGAATTTTTTTGAACCCTTTATCACTTGGTTGGAGATGAACAAAAGAATGTTTATTCTTTCACAGTGCTAACTGGAGCTCAAGGAGGAATCATTAACATGAGATGAAGCTCTCACTTAGACCACTCCACAGAACTAGTCCAAATACTCAACAAACTTTTAAGTGTGTTTTTGTTTGTTCTCTTGCTTGTTTGTTTTTTATTATCTCAGCATACTGTTCTTGGTTAAGCAATACCTTCTCTAATTATGTGAAAGTTACATTTTCTTTTATGGTACTTTAAAGGCTAACCGTATTCACCCACCAGAAAATCATACAATAATGCATAAAGCATTTTTTAAAAATGACAGATGATAAATATAAAATGTTATGTGTACAAGGTATGAGGATAAAACTAAGTGGAAAATGTGAATTAAAAAAATGCTAATCCACAAAACTAAATATTATATAGGAATACAGAAAACAGCAGGAAAAAGTAATTAATAAAAGTAAAGGTAGGTGGTTTTTAAAGTGAGAGAATTCTAAATAAAGACTTGTAGATGATACACAGAAGGAAAAATGTGGCAGGAGACCAAGGTGCAGCTCAGTAGTAAAGAACTTGCCTAGCATGAGCAGGGTCCCGGTTGGCCTAAACACAGTTACACAGAGACCTTATTTCCATTTCCTTAAGGGCTCCATGAATCTAAATCAAACTGCAAATGTTCAGATGTGATAAATCTGTGTACAGAATGGAGCTACATGGCAGTACCTGTGCAGTGTTATTGATTATAACGAGATAAAGCGCATGCTTTGAGATAGTAAATTTTCTTTGTTCACACATTATTCTTCAGCAAGATGCATGTGATAGTCCAGGTAAGATCAAAATGAAGATTACAGTATTGGTCTTGAGCAATAGAGCAGAGCTGACATCTCATTGCTTAATCACTAGCAATAAGGAAAGTCTACTGTATAGCCCCCCCAGAGCCCATAGGAACTCTGCACAACTGACATTAAAACCTGACTACTACAGTCTTGTGGAATTATGCATATAGCCCTTAAATTTTTGAGCATTCTGTTGATATTTATCAAGGATGTATTTTCAGAAAGTGAATGGTATACAAATAAGATTTTTTTTTACTATAAACTATTTCAAAGTATAGAAAAGGCAACTTTCTATTCTTTTTATTAGCTTTCTCTCAAACTCACATTTGCTAGCAATTTTTTTTAAATACTGGTATGGATACTTGAATTTTTCTTAATTGATCGTGGCTTGTGCTTTTGAAAGTTGTTAATAGCCTTTGATAGTGCCAACTTATTTATTAATGAGTAATCATGAAAGCCAAGCTTCAGGCAAGATATAGGAAGATTAATATTTGAACAAACGCATTGCATGCTACTCTGTAACAAAAATATTGTTGCATATGAAGAATGGCAGAAGGTCATGACAGATCTAGGTTCTGCAAATAATCAGAATAAGAGGAAATCTTATGTCTATCACGTTAGTGGGTTTCTATATGAAGGGTTGATTTAAATAATGTGAATAGTCTATAAATCTATAGCAGCTTTTCAAATCTTATACTAGGGGATGCTGCTTGTTCATATGTACAGTCATCTTCTCTCGTCCTGTTTAATGTGTGGTCAAATGTGTGAATACATTGGTAAGTCATATGGCTTTGTCTTAGGGTATATTTTTTGTTCAGTAGGAATCTAAAGAAACTTTAAAACAGGACTCTACTTTATGACCATTCTAGTTGCAAAGAAGAGATCCCAAATCAGACATCACTGTAACACTTGCTGAGTCATTGAATAAGAAGTCTATGATTAAGATACTTAAAGGGTTAATATGAGGACTCAGGGACGACACTATCAGTATCATATAAATTTTCCCCCTTCTTTTTCTACCTTTCAGTCCCAGGCTTGTCCCAGCATCAGCACCTCACACAGCTGTGTTCAGAAAGGAAAAACCGAGCTTACCTACAAAGAGCACTTTGTAAAGTAACTTCCCCACCATTGTCCATGACAGGACTAAGAGCAATTACTATTTAAGGGTCACCAGACAAACTCTTTCTGTCATAACTGTGAGTTACTCTATAATTGTAATTCACCACTGGACCTGGAGTGGTGTTTACCATTTCACAGAAGACACAATCCCTTTGAAGATAGGACATAAAATTGAGATTCTGCTCAGACAGTACAGAGAGCAGACTTAGTGACAAAATTGTGACTGCAATATATTATTTTAAAATGTCTTCGCTAACTCTGATAGTTACCTTTCTGTTGCTGTGATAAAACGCCATGATCAAGACAATTTACAGAAGAAAGAGTTTATTTGGGCATATGGTCGCAAAAGAATAAAAGTCCATCTAAAAGTCCATGACGGTAGAATAAAACTACAGTGGCTGGAGGAGAGAGCTGAGAACTTACATCATTAGGGGCATTTATGTCGCAGAGAAGGCACACTGTGAGTGTCCCCAAAAAGGGGGCATCTCATTCAAACCACCATAGTCCATGATGTGCATGTTTGTACTAAGACACATGGGTCCATGGGACATGTGTGGAGGTGAGGGGACAATTTACATATTGGATCTTGCCTCCAACTTTGTTTGAGATGGGTTTTCTTCCCTCTGTACCCCTTTATACATCAAAGTAGCCGGGCTCCTACTATTCCTGGCTTTGCTTGTATTCTGTCGATCTGATCTCAGCTTCTCCTCCTTATATAGCAAGTGCCTTACCTACCAAGCATCTCCCCAGCCCATCTCCCACCCTTCTTAATCACAGATAAGTTTTCACTCGATTTTGATGCAAACTTGTCTCCATGTCTCCCAAACCTCTTTATATTTCAGCTTTTCAGTGCAAAATTGTAAGAAGCCTATGAGTGATAACTACCAATCAAGAATTGTGAAGTAAGCTTTAAGATGAATGTTGTCCTAAACATCTTCAGGGTAGTTGGGCTGTAGACTGTCTTCTTCACATGCATTTGAAAGACCTGGATCCAATACTTAGTACTACCAAAAAAAATGAGTATGAAATGATAGAAATTTACTAATCGTAAGGTAGATACTTGAAATTGACTATTACAGTTTATCTCTGAGGTAACATCAACCGTTTTCTGTGGGACACACGTGGTCATATATGGCAGCACTTCACTGGGTACCTTTAAAGTGGGAAAGACCGGATAAAAATACCCATGTACATCTTTCTCTTGGTTACATATTGTGGGTGCATGGATGTATGTGGGTACACATAAAATCATGTGATTTCTATGCCAGGTTCTACGTTTTTACATTAGAACTTTCACTGTAAAGTGTGAAGACACACAGAGTGTGACTATTTTGGCATCTCATACAGAACACCTGAAGCAACAGTACAGTATAATCGTGGAAATGTTTATGATGGACAAACATAGACTGTAGTCACTCTCTACCTCTTCCGGGAAACTTAAGTGTGGTACTGCTCTGGCTGAATCCAGTAGATGGTTTAGAATCATTTCCTGTAGCATGGTAATACTTTTTGTACAAGGAATATATAATCACTTCTACTTGACACACTGCTTCAGAGAATTCAGGCCCTGAGGCTGGTAAACTGCCACACTTGAGCTTGAGGTTGGATTTGAAGAGTCTTTTTTGCTTCTAGGCACTCCTAGAAAGAGCTCTTCTTGACGCCAGCTTCTATCAGTGGATTTTCTATCATTCATTAAAAGAATGGGCAGTGTTGAATTGATTTCTGATAGGCACAATTTAGCTTATTTGACTGTAGGGACAGAGCAAAGTTATCTGCCACACTCATCTGTCAAATGTGTGACATTTCTTTCTGTTGATGACAGGCACTGGGCCCTAAAACTTGTATTCCTTTAAGTTCAAATTTTTCCATCACAGAAACAATAGATTTGATACGCCTTCTGCATTGCAGCACACTGTGTATGTGCTTGATTTTATAATCCAGTTCTCTTAGGAGAAAAAGGAAACCATGGTAAGAATTCTACAGAGTTTGCAAATGTTCCAGATTAACTGATTTCAGCAGTTTATAGAATATAGATCAAATTAATCTGATATTTGTTATGGACTCTCAATACATTTAAATGCAAAAACAATATATGAGAGCTAGGGTGCCTTCATTAGATCTGTAATCAATGCACTTGCAGCGGCTTCTATAGAGAGTTTCTGTATTTTTCTAAGGATGCCAAGGCTGAATTACAGTGAGAACTACAAACTCAGAAGTTGAAAGAAGACGGCCCAATGTGGCAGAAAGGGTAAACATCCAGCAACTTTTGGTGCCACTCATAGACATTAAAATTGCTATTTAACTTATATGGTACTGGTATTTCTAGAGACAGTCTGGCTAGGTAATCCAGGCTGTCTTGACTTAGGATTCTCCTGCAGTCTTGCAATTCCTGGGATTAAGGTGTGTATGGCTGTTCCTGGCCATGTAGATTACTTTATAAAATAAAAATAAGAGAATGAAGTCAAAACGTAGATGTGGGAGATATATATAATTGAATTTCTTAAGGTATTCACTTCATGGAACTAACAACAGAGGCCATACTAGACCAGGTATTATGTTGAAATTAACTTGCTGTGAGGGTTCAAAACACAATTATGGGCTTGTTTTACTTTGATAAAGTATCTACCAGAAGCAACTGAAGGGAAGGAAGAAAGACTTGTTTTGCCTCTTATTTGAAGGATGTGATCTACCATGAGAGAGCTGATTTTGAAGCAGGAGACTGAGGCACCTGGTCACATTGCATCCATAATCAGACAGCGGTGAGATGGGAATGATGGTTCCTATCTCTGTTTCTCCATTCTCATAGTTCCAGGACTCTGGGCCGCTCACAGAGCTATTCACTTGCAGGTTGAACCATTTCTCTTCATTTAGGATTTTTTGGAAGCATTGTCGTTGACATAATCAGAGGTCTGTTTCCATAGTGATTCTAAAACTAGTCAAGTTTTCAATAAAGGTTTACTATCACAATGATCTATTAACTATCATAGGATAGAGTCACATAGTCATTAATTGATAATTCCTTATGGCACTTTTATTGAGCTTTGTAATGTATTTTAAGTAAAACATTTGCTTTTTTCTTGAGCACAAGAATAGAGATACTTCAAAAGTACTTGATATCAGCAAATAAAATACCAAAACCTTGAAATTTCTCCTACCTCAGCCTTCAGAGTTCTTCCAGTCCCAGATCAACTCTGTGTTTTGTGTGAGGAATGTGAAGGAGGATCTAATGATCATTTTATTTCTTTTTCCCCAAATACTTAGCTGTTAAAGTTTTCCCTGTTAGAAAGGAAAGCGTATGACTGCTAGGCTGCTTTCCTTCTAGTGAGCAGTATGTACTTCCTTCTGGCTGTACTCTAGGAGGTATAATGAAGTAGGCAATAGAGGAAGGAGGCAGGTGAATTTCGGAAAAGGTTTTGGAAGTATCAAGCTAACTTGTTTTCTTTTGCATTTTATATACAGAAAGTATAATCAGTTAAGGCAGTAGAAGTCTGACAGAATACCACTAAAGCCTTATGCATTTCTCCAATACGGGCAATTAGTCCCCATTTGAAGTTTCTAATTAATATTGGGGCATGGCAGGAGTAAACTTGTCAAAGACAAAGTAATGCAACAGGCTGGGACAGGCAGCCCAAGATTCTGACAGTCAACTGGGAATGCATTCATCCTTGGTACCCTATCCTTGCCAAATCCTAATGACTTTGACACAATTATTTCATTAAACAATTCAATGCTCCTCTGTTAATTATAAGTTAGATCTGGAGACTGCTGAAGTTCTTTCTTTACAACATCATGTAGTAATATAATAGTATTCAAAATTATGTATTAGAGATGGAAGGATATATTTTACTAAGTGACTAGACATTATTAACAGCACCCCACATTCCTACTTATTTATTTCATAAATATTTAAGAGGAAATCCCTGTAGTGAGGGAACCTAACTTTGTAAATGGACAGGCTGGGAAAAACTAATTATTCAAATGGCACTAGTCATATGGCTGTGAAGCAGATAGGACCTGCTACCAGAGTATATTCTCAGAGTCTGTCCTCACATGACAAACACTGGAGATGGCATTTTTTCCTATCATTTACAAGAACAGAACAAACAAGCAAAGCTGAAGCTTGGGGGCATGCTGAAAGTAGGTTAGGAGTCCCCAAAGGCAAGATCCCATAAGCATATTCCATTTTAATTCAGCTTCTCTTCTGAGTGACCTAAAACTCAGAAGATTATATAAGTCACTTTTATTTTGTTAAATAAAAATATGAAGTAGTGTGCTCTGCTTTGCTTCACATCCTGGTTTTACTTTTCGAGGATGTGGGGGTTAATATTTTTATGACTAGTGTGCCTTGAGTCATGCTTTGCACAGTGTTTGCCTAACTCATAATTCACATCTGCCAGACATGGAATGAAGAACAAAGAAGAAATTTTTATGAAAATAACTTATCCAATGGTAAGGGTTCTTTATCCTGTCATAGTTTAATAATTGACTCATTAAGTTTTCATAGAAAAGTTATATTAAATAACTAATATTGAAAATGAGGCTATTGCAATGTTAGTCTTTGCTGATGTTAATTGAGTTGATCAAAGAAATGGACTATTCTTCTAGTATTCTGGATTGTTTCTACTTGATGAGGCCACATACACATAGATTTGCTAAGATGTGTAATGTACCATTTTGAAACAGGATATGGTTTCCTATTGTTCTTTAGAACTGGGCAAAAATATTTGTTTGTTTGTTTTGTTTCAAAACATAAAAAATGCTATGAACAGTATGGAAAGCATCTCTGTTTTATAACTTTAAAAAAAGGCACGCATCCCACTATATAATATAAAAAAGTAATTTAACAGTTATAGAGTTCAAGCATCTGTCAGGTATCAATCAGAAACCTAAAGACTATACATGGACTGACCCTGGACTCTGACCTCATAGGTAGCAATGAATATCCTAGTAAGAGCACCAGTGGAAGGGGAAGCCCTGGGTCCTGCTAAGACTGAATCCCCAGTGAACGTGATTGTTGGGGGGAGGGCGGCAATGGGGGGAGGATGGGGAGGGGAACACCCATAAAGAAGGGGAGGGAGAAGGGTTAGGGGGATGTTGGCCAGTAAACCGGGAAAGGGAATAACACTCGAAATGTAAATAAGAAATACTCAAGTTAATGAAACAAAACAAAAAAAAAAAAAGAAATCTCGCATCATGAGGAAAGTTGTTTTTCAACAATCCTTTGTTTGTGAAAGCATAATGAAGGTATACAGTGAAGGGAGCTCAGGGCAGCAAAGATCCTTATCAGTTCATAAAGGTGACTGAAGGGGTGGGCAGGAGTGTGTGTGTGTGCGTGTATCTATGTGGAGGCCATACGTAGGTCAATGGTCAATGTCAGATGTTTTCTTCTTCAGTCTCTTCACCTACCTCTTTTTTTTTTTTTGAGTTAGGGCCTATCCATTTAAATAGACAGGCTGGCCACAAGCCCCAGGAATCCTCTTTTGCCTACCACCCCAGTGCTAGGATAGCAAAAGAATGCAAGCAAGTCTGATTTTTTTCATGGGTCCTGGGAATGTGAACTCAGGTGCTCATGCTTCCAAGGCATGGGAAGATGCCCGATCTCTCTAGCCCATGACTGAAGTCTTCTACATAAAAATGCCATAAAATGTCTTTCTTGTCAGTGGCCTTCCTTGTTGGTCAGTGTACCGATTCTGCCTCTGTGATCGAATGTAATTCTCTGTGAATGGGTTTTCTCATCTGGATAATGGAGGAATAACAGCATCTGTTCAAAAGTGTATTGTGTGCATTAGACAGAACATGTGACATAGGTTTAGCACATGTTTAGTCCTCAAGGAGAACTCTGTACCCAAAAGCAGTGTTACTGGTGGTGAAATTTGCTCCAGGGAGAAGAAAATCAAGGGACATTTTGGAAGAAGGTAATGCTGGTCATAAGAATATACTCAAGTCATTAAAACCCTTTTAATTTGTGGGTGATTGTCTCTGTAAGGAGAATCTTGGAGGACCTTCATGTTCATAATCTCATGCTTCATGAGGTAACGACTAGAAATAGCTTTTCTTTGGAGCAGTGACATCATGTAATCCAAACACTGTTTTGTTCCTATTGATCTTGTGTTTTGACTTTGATTCTGCCTTCTGTTTCTTCCTTGGGAACGTTTGTTCTTATCTTGGCTCATCCTTCTGTGAGTTCCTTGTTCCCTTCTCTTAGCTTGGGGTAATTCTTTCTTAGTGTTTATTGATCACATGAAATTGTTCTAAGATTGTTACCTTCTGTACTATGCCAGCCTTGCTTTTAATTTTGTTTCTGCTTCTCCAGTATCAGTGTGCCACTTGCTTGTTCTTCCCCTGCATTTGTAACTTTGCAGAACCTTGTGGAGAGGCCAAGATTTTACTACTCGTACTGTGGACTATCTTATCCTGTCTCAATGGACACCTGAATGATGGTCACATTTGTATTTCAAAATTGTCTCCAGAGTTAAGGTTCATGGCTGAGGTTCAGTCAAATTCCCAGTGGCTAACATCTTGATCAATTAAGTTGGGATGTTTGTCTTTGCTGTGATACTAGAGATGAAAAGCCAGGGACATGAACTGGCCAAGGGAGTACACAAACTGGTGCTGCACACCTAACGTTGGCCTAATTTAATCTCCATTGTCTCTGATGCTATGCCCCATTGACTGAAAGTAGGCTATAGCAGGCAGCTATATAGATGCTGACCTCACAGTTTCCAGAGGAATTGTTAGAGATGCTGTGTTCCTTACACTCCTTTGGAGCGATCTTCGTGAGTCTTGACATCTGCCATCTTTATTTCTCTTCTTCCTTTTCCCTCTTTCTGTCTTTCTTTCACTTTTCTTTCTTTCTTCCTTTCTTTTCCCTTTCCTCTTTCCTTTCTTCTTTCCTTCCTTCCTTCCTATTCTCTTTCTTTTTTGCTCTATATACTCTAATTTTTCTATGTTATTGTTAATGGCAATATTTGAAATTTTTCATACATATAAGGGGTTGGAAAAATGAAATATGTGTTTAACTTGAGACAAAGCCAATGTTTAACTGAAAACCATCTGCCTAAGAAATCATTGAAAGTTATATCTGCCATGTTTGACTCCTCAAAACTATTTAATAAGTGATTAAACATTTAAGTAAATGTTGCTTATAAGCCTCTGACCTATGACATTTGAGATCTTTAATTCTGGTATGTACTAATTTTTCTGCCATATTTGTTATTTATTAACTGCACAATACTTTTTGACCCAATTGATAAGATATAATTGCCCACTTAAACATACAAAGTCTGGTACCATCCATCCCTTAGGAACAATAATTACAATCTGTAAATACATAGGCAGAATCTTAACATCACCTGCCATGGCTTCTCACCCTCTCCTCTGCCCTGTATCCTCCCCTCTCTCCTAATCTCCTCCTCTTCCTTCAAACTTCTCTCCCGCCCATCCTTCCTTCTCCTCCAATGACAGGCCTCCTTCTATCCTGTACCTGCCTCACCTGAACTGCACAATATTTGAGTCTGGTTGTCACCTATCACACTGTTTGAACTTATGGCATACATTATCACACACTGATGCCAGGCTGATGACTTTTACTATAACATAAAATGGGCTTCATGCTTCCTATGTGGCCATGCCAGATCTTCATCAGAGTTATTAATCTATAAACTGTTGACAGAATGCTGTGTCTGTGCCACAATAAACAGGAAGTTGTCTGCACACTAGCTATTTGTGGGTTATGGTGAATCCTTAGTGTTTGGTCCAGTAATACATTGTGACAGTTTTAAAATATATGGCATGTCAGTAAATTTTTGAGGGGGGCTGTTACTTTACCTCATAAAAATTATTTTGCAATGTGTGCTATGTTTTGTTCAAAAGTGTTTTCTTTTCTTTTTTCTTTTCTTATCTTCCTTCCTTCCTTCCTTCCTTATTCATTTCTCCATTCTCCATTTCAGTTTTTTTTTAGTGACAAGACCCTTAAGTTATATACTTTCAGAACATGCTATTGTGAGCACAATAAGTCAGACTGCTGGGGACCAAAGTGATAGACACGTTAGGCATGTTTCCATTTTCATGGACAAGTGTGACTGGCACAGTTTCTCACTTTTCCCTGAAATAAAATCTGCTTCTGTTTGCTGTTACTCATGAAGCATCTGTCCTTGAAGTGAGAAACCTTTTTCATGTTTTTCAAAGACATAGTTCACTTTTACCTATGTGCACATGTTTTTGTCTCTGGGAGGGATCTATGGATGTGATTGCAAGTGCCCTCAGAGACCAGTCGTGCTGATGCAGATTCTCTGGATATAGACATACATGCAGTTGTCAGCTGCCTCATGTTAGTGCTGGGAACTGAACGTA
Organism: Rattus norvegicus; assembly: GCF_021556685.1. Lineage (NCBI taxonomy): Eukaryota > Metazoa > Chordata > Mammalia > Rodentia > Muridae > Rattus > Rattus norvegicus. The sequence goes on from NC_141535.1 coordinate 168,163,453, forward strand.
GGGCCTCTGTAAAAATAGTAAAGACTCTAAACAGTTGTGCAAATCTCTCAGGCTCTTAAATGGGAAGATAAGGAAAATGTCTACAGAAATCTCTATCTATCTATCTATCTATCTATCTATCTATCTATCTATCTATCTATCTAACTATCTCTCAGCTTCTCAGGATGCTGGAAGGATGTTGGCTGTATGGCCAACTTAGGCATTAGGTTGCAGGAGGTCAGTGCTATTATCAAACTTCTTCTCCAGCCAAAATTATTAGTAGCTAGTGAGCTACTGATGCTGATTGAAAAATACTTCCTTAAAAGTCAGGATCTGTTGTAAAGAATATGTGTTGTATAAACTTGAAATTTCATCATGTAGTCAGCATTACATGGAACACATATGAATTCTCAAGCTGCAGTAAATCCCAAGAGAAGACTCAAACACAAAGTGCTTTTTAAAAATCGGTAGGAGTTGTAAAATGACTATGGTTAAGAGTTTATTCTGTGCAAGATCAAGTTGAAATGATGTATCCAGTAGCAGTAACAGGAACATTGAAAAGTATACTAAGACATGTTTTTAGCCTTAGGTTATTTCCAGTTCAGTTGAGAAGGGGAATACCTAAACATCTGGCAATTATCTTGCTTAAGTAAGACCTACAAGCTTCACTTGCACAATGTCAGTCTAAAACTGTACCTTGGGCTCACAGATGGGATGAGATCATTGTGTGCTGTGTATCCTAGACTTTGTGCAACACATCAGACTCACTGCTCCTTTGAAGTTTTGAGTCAACAAGGAATCCCAGTCGACATTCATTGGCAGTGTTTGCTGATGGATAGAAGTGTTAGAAACAACAAATTCTTAATCAGATTTTTGGATTTGAAGATCTAGTCTTGTTTTTGACTCCTCCATTACTGGAGAAACCATTCAATTTAATTGGTGTGTGTGTACACCTGTGTGTGTGTGTGTGTGTGTTGTGTTGTGTGTGTGTATCAGTGTATGTTTGTGTTTGTATGTGTGTATCTGTGTGTGTTTGTTTGTGTGTGCACATGTACATTTGTACATGCGAATGTGCAGAAATGTGTCTGTACACAAACACATAAATTTCATTTTATCACTATACTGTGACATAGAAAATGAACAACTATAAAATTGGGGAGCATCTGTGACTGTATGATTCAGAGTAATAGTACTATTCTTTATTCATAGTGGCAAATGAGAGGTAGCCCACTTTTGTGTGCCCAGATATTTTGTTAAGAGGGTTCTTTTTATATTCAGCATATTTATTTTATTAATATTATCATTTCTATAATATTTGCCATTGAATTCTTGGATCCTAAAAACAGTATAGATTTCTTACAATAGGAGAATAAGCATTTATACTTGTCTTTCTATGTACAAACACGAGGGACGGTCTGAAGTTTATTTGTAAAAATCCTTGTGTGCAACCTGTTACCCTTGTATCACTCAGAGACTCAGTTTAGTCTGAAATACTGTTTTAAAAATAACAAATTTAAGATCTAGCCTGAATTTTACGAGCAGTTTATTGGGAACAGTGCTTTCTCCTCAATAATTCATGTTTGTTGGATGTGGTTGTGCATGTCTGTGATCCCAGTGCTCAGAGAGCCGAAGCAGGAGTTCACAGTCACTCTGGGAACTTTTATTATTATGTTAATAAAAATTAACCTTGTTATAGATTCTTTGAAATTTCCAATCGTTGTACTATGCATGCCAGTTTTTTGGTCACATAACAAAAATTTAATCAAATACCAAAACTGGTTCAAAATAAAGCACAATCTAAATACAAAAATATTTTCATAAAACATGCCTTAACTACTTTTTGATTTACATGGCAGTGTTTTAAGGATACTTCATAATTAGTCCATAATACAATTAATATAAAAATGTACATGCTGAGCAAAAATTACTGCAGGCTTTGACACAGCTGACAGTGGTAACAGATGGGGACTCTCGGGTGGGGGGTTCGCTTGTCCACAAGAACACTTCTTCATTTGCTTTAACTTTAGGCTGTAACTGCAGCTTTTCTATTCCGTCAAGCCTGCAGATCAATACATGGATGCCTCAGTTAGAGCCATGAGTTTCTTATCCTTTACTTTCTTGACCTGCAGTATTTGCCAGGGAAATATTTTGTTGCTAATATCTGCCACGAATTTCTTTTGCAGCTCCCATTGTAAGTTGGTTCAACCCCTGTTTTCAGAGCTGCTAAAAGAAAACGCAGCTGTGCCCACAAGAGCAGTTTGTTGGTGTGAACTTGAAGGCCTATGCCATTTTTCCCCTCACTTTGCTTCCTTTCCAGATTCAGTATGTAAAGATGCTCCTCTGTGTGCAGTGGTCCTGTTTGCCTCCGGGATTTCCTACCATCTGATCTTTGACCTTTGTTCCTGTCAGCATTCAATCTGTTTTATTATTGTTGTTGCTGTTTTTTCATTTTATCTTCGTCGTTATAATTTCTTCAAAATTCGGCCTTTATAATTTCTTCAAATGTCAGTCCTGGACTGGAGTCACCCAGTTAGTTTTAAGAAATAATGTATTAAAAATATATCTTAATGGTCAGGGTATTTTTGTTCCGACTGCAGGAGGCTGTGCATTCTTTTGAGGCACTCAACCTTTATTTGATTTGTAAATGTTTAAAGGAACAGTCTTCTTGAAATGAGTTTATAATACCAGATTATTTATGGGGGGGAGGAGAGGGATATAAGTCACTGAGGCAGAGCAGTGATGATAACTCTTAGTTCAAGTTTCTACAGAAGAACACTTTCTTCTTGATGCTGTGTGCCTCAGAAATGTTCTTAGAAATATAAGTGACTATGTTGTTTGCTCTTTTTTTTTTTCATTCAAGTTAAGGCCTTGCTGCTTCATAAGACTGGAACATAATGTGTGTTCTAAAGCACCATGAGTTTAATTTCTAGAGAGACTCTTTTGATTGGGATAGATGATAAAGGATTGGAATGGAAGAGAGAGAAAACCTCATAAATAACAGAAAAAAAAATACCTGTCAGATTTATTAGAGGTCAGTAAACATGTAGGGAGAAGTGAAGGTAAGGATAATTGGGTAAAGACTTGGCTAAGGAAAAGGATGATTTTTGTGAAGTTGATTCTTCTGATTCATTGTCTATCTTGGGTTTCTTTAATAAATAAGAGGATTGACATTTTATACAGTTGTTCTGGCAAGATCTTACCCAATGCATGTAAACAATGTCATCATATAAGCATAAATCTATTCACTGAACACATGTTTTGTATGCCACCTACACTTAGCTACTCCTGTGATTGCTCTAGATTTAGTAATAAACAAAACAAACTGCCTCCCTTCCTTTCAAGAAATGTGCCTTGAAGAGAAGACAGTGGAACACATTCTGTTGAACAAGATAATATCAGCACTCGGTATATACTAAGGACCTTGAAAACTTAATTTCATTTGACAAAGAACTCTATGATAGACACATAGAGTCTGTTAAAATAAGGTATGGGAATATTGAGAAGTTAATGGTAGGTACACAACTGTTAAGGTGGTTGCTATTACTTAACCTAGGATTAATATCTTTAAATTGGGGAAACATAGCCAATGTGTAGAATATGTTATCAGGTTATTACTAGTGGAGGTAGCAGTGATGTGCCTCCACTGGCCCATTGCTTTTATTTCCTATCTTAAATCTGTGATCTGTTTCTGACTAGTGTTCCAGTGTGACACAGGCAACTCCCAATTGACAGGGATCCAGAAAATAGCCATTGTTTATTGATTATTATAGGCACTTTTTTGTAGGTTTCGTTTATTTTCAGGACTTGTATTCACAGTTATTTAGCTATTATTAAAAGATAATAACACAGGAGGTCAGGGTAAATGGATACATAAAATCCCCCAAATAATTTTTAGGAAATAAACATGATGACTATGAGTTATAGTTGTTGAATATGTGTGAAGTTCTGGGTTCACCCTAGAGAATAGAGAAGAATAAATTGCCAATATTAGCTAAGTTATTAATAATACATTAAACCAGAAGTGTGTGACTTCAAAGAAACATGATAGGGGACAGAATTGGGAGTTTGAACTGTATGGTAAATTTTTATTTTTAGAATGTTGGCTCTTCAGTGTTCTATGCAATTCATAATAAACAGAAATAGTTAAAATATTAAGACTTGGGATAGAAAAGAATGTCTTTTTTAATATATGAAAGCTATATTTTTCTTAGAAATAAAGAATCGTAATTTAGTTATTTTAAGTTCAATGTTTGGTATAAGTTAATAAAACATTAGCAAAGCTTTAAAAACAAATTAGAAGTGTCTCCATACTAAAATTACTTACTCTGTCATTTAGTATAAAGGTGTTTTTGTCTGTCTGCCTATTATTCTACTTGCATGCATATATGCCATCTGTATGTGTGTGTGTATAAACATATGTGCGTGTATATGTATGTATTCTGTATGCATGCATGTATGTATGTATGTATGTATGTATGTATGTATGTATTTTGTGTGTCATGATTTCAATGCCAATAGCAGACATTTAGAAATCAGAAGACATTTATGAGAAGTCAATTTTTTCCTTCCTCTACATAGGTTCTTAGTATCGATTTTATTTCATTAGCTTTGGGGTAAGCTCCCTTAACCTCTAAGACATCTTGTTGACTTATTTACACATTCACTTGAATAAGAACAGACATGAATAGGCTTACTTGTTGAAATTTTTTTCTTCTTCAATTGATTACTTAGGAAACTGTGAGATTATCTCTTTATTTACACAGCATTTAAAACAACAAATGTGTCCAACTGTTGTAAAAATTACAGCGTTTCTTTTTTTTTTTACATTTTTTTTATTAACTTGAGTATTTCTTATATACATTTCCAGTGTTATTCCCTTTCCCGGTATCCGGGCAAACATCCCCCTCCCCCCTCCCCTTCCTTATGGGTGTTCCCCTCCCAACCCTCCCCCCATTGCCGCCATCCCCCCCCAGTCTAGTTCACTGGGGGTTCAGTCTTAGCAGGACCCAGGGCTTCCCCTTCCACTGGTGCTCTTACTAGGATATTCATTGCTACCTATGAGGTCAGAGACCAGGGTCAGTCCATGTATAGTCTTTAGGTAGTGGCTTAGTCCCTGGAAGCTCTGGTTGCTTGGCATTGTTGTACATATGGGGTCTCGAGCCCCTTCAAGCTCTTCCAGTTCTTTCTCTAATTCCTTCAACGGGGGTCCTATTCTCAGTTCAGTGGTTTGCTGCTGGCATTTGCCTCTGTATTTGCTGTATTCTGGCTGTGTCTCTCAGGAGCGATCTATATCCGGCTCCTGTCGGTCTGCACTTCTTTGCTTCATCCATCTTGTCTAATTGGGTGGCTGTATATGTATGGGCCACATGTGGGGCAGGCTCTGAATGGGTGTTCCTTCAGTCTCTGTTTTAATCTTTGCCTCTCTCTTCCCTGCCAAGGGTATTCTTGTTCCCCTTTTAAAGAAGGAGTGAAGCATTCACATTTTGATCATCCATCTTGAGTTTCATTTGTTCTAGGCATCTAGGGTAATTCAAGCATTTGGGCTAATAGCCACTTATCAATGAGTGCATACCATGTATGTCTTTCTGTGATTGGGTTAGCTCACTCAGGATGATATTTTCCAGTTCCAACCATTTGCCTACGAATTTCATAAAGTCGTTGTTTTTGATAGCTGAGTAATATTCCATTGTGTAGATGTACCACATTTTCTGTATCCATTCCTCTGTTGAAGGGCATCTGGGTTCTTTCCAGCTTCTGGCTATTATAAATAAGGCTGCAATGAACATAGTGGAGCACGTGTCTTTTTTATATGTTGGGGCATCTTTTGGGTATATGCCCAAGAGAGGTATAGCTGGATCCTCAGGCAGTTCAATGTCCAATTTTCTGAGGATCCTCCAGACTGATTTCCAGAATGGTTTTACCAGTCAAAAATTACAGCGTTTCTTAAAGACAACAAAACTCTTTGTTAGGAGCCGGGAACACTCACCTCATATTAAGGAGCAGGAGGCTCCCTGTATGAGCAAGAATAATAATTCCTGCTGAAGACAATTCCAGAAACAACTCGAATGTGGGATTAGTGGTGCTTCACTTAAGCATTACCTCAATCACGGTCTGTGGAAACAGTGTCATAAATGAATGATGAGACGTTAAAGGGGGCCTGTTTGGTAAAATGGGGGAGTCTAGGAAGAAGAGAAGGACCAGAGCTCATAAATTGTGCATGTGTCTGCAGTGGGTATGTCAGATCTCAAAGGGAAAATGCATGTGTGAATGTGACTTTGTGACTTAGAGAAGAGCCTGAGCTTCTAATGCAGATTCAAAGGATGTGTGCTGAGGGGCAGTATTTATTTAAGCCTAAGTAAAGCTTGAGGTCACTGGGGATTTGGGCTGATGGAAGGGTGAGTGAAGAAAGCTTATGGAAGTGCTACTCAGTTATTTAAAGAGGAGACAAATCAAAAGAATGCCTAAATAGGCTAAGAAATGTGAAGTAGGTCCATATAACAGAGGAAAGAGATCAATGATTAGCCAATCACTGCTGTCCCTCAGTCTGCTCTTTATAGAAAACAGTCAGAGAAACAGCCAGTGAAGATGTGTTGTTCTTCACTTACCTTTCTGTTTGCACTAAAAAGAATGCCATGCTTCTGATTGGAGAAGAATTAGCCCTCTCCTACTATAATGTTCCTTATTTTGAAATTATACATAAACTTTTTAAAATGATAGGTCTTTATAGCTTCTTCTGAAAACTTAGTTTTTAGAGAACTGTCACTGGGTTAAAGCTCAGCGCCTAATATTCCCCAATGCTCTACCAATGAGCTACCTTTTCAGCCTGGATAGTTTTAAAATGTTTTAATCTATTTAAAATTCAAGAGTATTTTTCCTGCATATGTTTCTGTCCTGTATTCATGCCCAGTGATAATGGGGGCCAGGAGAGAGTATTGGATCACCTAGAACTGGAGGTATAGACAATTGTGATCTACAATGTTGCCATTTGGTCTTCTCCAAGAGCAGCCAGTGTTCTGAACAGCTGAACCCTCTCTCCAGCCTCATTGATATTTTAAATCGGTGGTTGTAATAACTTCTTAGGTATTTTTAACTTTTTTAAATTGAAAATATTTTTCACACAATCTATTGTGATTGTACTCCTCCCAGATCCTCTCCACTCCCTCATCCACTCAAATCCACACCCTTTCTTTGTCTGTTTCTCATTAGAATACAAGTTATCACCTAAAAATAATGCAATAAAATAACGAGAAATTTAAAAACAGGAGAAGTCAAAACAAACTAAAAAATGAGCTAAGAAACACATCTAACACATGTAACAGATGTTCACACACACACACACACACACACACACACACACACACACACACACACATGAAAATCCATTAAACACACAAATCTGGTAACCATAATATATATCCAAAACACCTATTTCTAAAACTGCCGTTGAGTAAGTTTCACGTTGGCCATCTACTGCTTGAGATGACCAGAAGAAATGGTTGGTGTACCAAGTGAAAGTAGTGAAGAAAACTAATTTGTCATTTGCATGTCCCTATCAATTGTAGATACTTCAGCTTAGACTGCTTAAAATACATACTGAAGATACAGCTCTTTCCAGACAGCATATTAAATACCTTTGATTATACATACAGTTGATTATGACTATGTGAAGTGGTCAATTCTCCACAAACACTTGACTCACCCCTCATTTCCCTCTTTCTTTTCAAGGACTTGAACCAGAGTACAGGTCCTAGAACATCATATGCAAGGACAATGTCCTGACCTCAGAACTACAAAACCCAAATGACTATGATGCAATCTATCTTTTCCCATCTTTAAATGAAGAACTTATTAGTTTTTCTTTATGGTGACAATGTTAATTTTAGAAAAATTATTCTTTGCTTTTTTTTGGCCAACAAAAGGTTAAAGTTTGTCTTCTGATCATTCAACTCTTTTTTTTTCAGTCATCTCTGAAATTGGACACTTTTTGGGGAGTAATAAGTCCTAGAATAATCTTTACTTTCAGAAGTAGAATTAATGTCGGGTGTACTGATTCAGGCATTAAGAAGACTCCGGCATTTAGCAAATCAGTAACTACTGATAATAATGTCTTCAGACCACAATTTTAATAGAGACAATCAGGCAGAGAATGTTACTTTGTTGTAGCTGTTTTAACCTACTTGAGTAAAATACTGTAACTATAAGAGATTGTTACCAAATTCGTGGGAAGAAAAAAATAAAGAAAAAAGTTTTACTCAATGAGATAAAAATGAGCAGAATGCAAATAGCAAAATCTACATTCATTAGCAGCTTGAAATTAACACCTAAGGTTACATTTATTTATGGACCTCCTTTTCTAACTCAATGTAGTACACCTATTGAACACATTGTAAAGGGTGTCATCACTCTTCCCAGTACACTGACAGTACACTGTCCTGTCTCCAGTACAGTGGGTCATTGTCCCTTGTAGACATGATCCGTGATATGATCTTATGAAGTAATGTGTTGTGATAGAAGGGGAATTGATAGCCATTATACTAGAGTGACTTGCATTGAAGATTGATGCTGACTTTTGTGATTAAGATAACTATATCTTTAAGTTTTCTGGAACCACTTTATATTTTATATCTGTGCATCTGACATGATACTGTCAGTGTTTTTTATTCTTTAAAAACGGACTTGCTTGTGTTCTGGAGATATCTCAGCACGTAAGAGCATGTGCTCTCAGCAAGTCAGGACCCAAGCTCAAACGCCCGAGACTCATGTGAACATCATGCATACATGCCTATTACTGTGATAAACTCTGAGACTGGAGGATCACTGGTGTATAGTGGTCTTCACTTTAGCACGCATAAGTCCTCGTTTCAAGGGAATAAACCACAGACTATAGAGCAGTGTACCTTGCATTCTCCTATGGCCTCTTTATGCTTGCATTGATGAGTTTACCTACACACATCTGGATGTATATACCCCTCACAATTAAAACTAAAGTATAGAAAAACAAACATTTTGCTTTAGACAAAAACTGTTATAGCCATTCGCATTGGGACATATTCCTATTTTGATAGGAAAAATCTGCTTGATATATTTAACCTTTAAGGTCATTGTCCTCACTGGAAAATACTTTTTCAACTTAAAAACTCATAAGACCTATAAAGCACTATTAACTGTTCTCATTTGGGAAGTGTGATGAGGCAACTCTATAAAAATATACTTTTACCTTAATCATGGTATTTTTGAGTAAATTTGTATTTTTTATTCAATTAGTTGTATAGTGCTGTTTTCCCATAACATGCTCTATTAAAATCATTTCGCAGATCGTGTCCACAAGTGACACTGGAACTTATGCTCTGCTTGGGACAATGAAGAGGAGGGATATCCTTTCCCAGTGGGTTCAGTGGGTCTGCATATTAAATGAGAAAAGAACCAGTGAGCTCATATCATTCCATTCCATAGGTGTTAAGTTCAATTAGGAATGTCTTTCAGTTAGCTTCCTCGTTATCATCCAGGGATACTTCTTTAGCGTTTGAAGAACCGTTTTGTTTCTAGAAATCATTGCCAACAAGCCCAGGCTTTTATGTGTTTCCCTTTGAGTTTCATTTCAAGATGCAGTACTTAAATAAAGCCTTGGTCCTTTTTCCTGGGCTCCTCTTGATCTTTCAAAGATAATCTAACCTGCAAGTGATAACATTTTGGTTTTACAAATTTCTCTGTGATTAATTGTGAGAGGACATGTTGATTTGAAACAAAATAATACAAAAACCTTAGTTTTTATCACTGAGAAAGAAGTTTTCAATTCTAAGGCCCTTATATCAGTAGGAAGAAGAGCCTAGTCTTGCCCAAAGTGAAGGATACGTTGAAACTTAGGGGGACTGAGAATCATGGCATTCGGACATTGCTACATGGGCCTTAAGCAAATTCAGTGTCTGGGATAGGATGGAGGTGGGGAATAATAGTTTACAGAGTTATTAAAATGTTAATTGAATGATGTATAATAAACATCTGTCCAATAACATATTCAGAGTAAATATAGGTATAGTTGAGTAAGTGAGCAAGTTATAAGAGAATAAAAATGTCTAGGCTATATAACTTACCAAATAATGCTCTTTCTTATATTTTTTTCTATGCCAGCCAAGACCCTGTCCTATAAAAATTAGTAATAATGTCCACAAATAAAAGTTCACTTGACTGACTCAGACATTTTTACAAACTTTGTGTTTTTCAATTATTCAATTTTTTCAATACCCAAATCCAAAATTGAAAATTCTGAACCACCTAGATTAGGGTTTGAGGTCACCAAGACTCAATTTTACTATCTCCATCTACTGGCAGGGAGGAACTATACCCAGCATCTGGACTGGCATAGAAAAGAGGAGAAAGAACATTAAAAGGTAAGCCTACCATATGTTTTTATTTCCTCTGAACGTGTACACTTTCTGTCACATACTCTATTGTATGTTTCCGCATTGAACATTACTGTAATGAGTCACCACAAAATGAGAGAAGTTTAGGTATTTTAGTGCTTTTTCCTGCTCCTTGAAATTAGCAGATAAAGACACAAAAGCTTTACGTTCATCACAGCATTTTTTTTAACGTCTGGGTACTTCTGAATTTCTATCTGATCATCCCTTTGATTGAGCGCTGCCTTCTGGTCTTTATGTATAGTATATTCTCACTGCTGTGGACTCTCTGGCTTGCTAAAGAGAATTTTACCTGGAAATAATATGAAGTGTGAGGGTTTTGAGAAAATACAAACGTGTTTGCTTCTGGGATTTACATTTTCACTCTGGTGGTTCTTGGGATCTTTACCCAGCCTTTAATTATTAGTAGTTTCATTTTGAGACGGAACTAAATTAAGCTTCCTAGTTAATTAACAGATCAGTCTTGGCAGATATTTGTGTAAGTATTCTGTGTGTGTGTGTGTGTGTGTGTGTGTGTGTGTGTGCGTGCGTGTGTGTGTGTGTCTGTGTGTGTGTGTGTGAGAGAGAGAGAGAGAGAGAGAGAGCGAGAGAGCGAGAGAGCGAGAGAGCGAGAGCGAGAGCGAGAGCGAGAGCGAGAGCGAGAGCGAGAGAGAGAGAGAGAGAGAGAGAAAGATTTCGTATTTTGGTATCTTGTTACTCCGTTAGAATTTTTTTTTTTTGGAATTGTACTGGCTTGCTGTTAAAAAGATTACATCATTGTAGTGAAACTAGAACATACAATATATCCTGCTAAAAATTTAGCTGCAATAAAATAAATAGTTGAGGATTTGTGTCGTTTATAGGTGATCTACATAAGACCCTATATTTACTTAAAATGTTAGAAATAGTTGTTCTTAGACTTATGCCATGCACAGCTTTCTTTGCAAAGCTTTCTCTCAACTGGTTATGTGACAGCCATTTGTGGAGATAATTGTTCCTACTCCATTTGATGCTACTAAATTAAGTATGATTTGGAGATTTTTTTATATCCATTTTCTTCTCCTGTCTGTCTGCCTCCAGATTAGCTTACCACCTTTTCATTATCTCCTGTCAGGGTTCCATTTCTTTAAGAGATAAAGATAAGTTTATAAGAAATATGAGTGGATTTTTTTTTCAAATTTAGGAATAGACTGCAAGCACAAGAATTTACAAGGAAGTGCTCTGTGCAAACAGGTCTGTTGAAATCCTGGGAGGTCATGAATGCAGCTGCTCCATTTGTTGACTGGGGATTAACCTAATACAAGCAACACTAATATCACCAAGAGAGATCTCGCATCTTCAAGCAGAATCTAACAGTGTTCAACTTGACAGAAGTAGCCACAAAGTCTTTCTGAGAGTAGAAGATACAGTTTTCAATAGTGATCAAGGCATGATCAATACGTAGACTATCAGAGGAAAACCTCCCTTCACAGATGGACATCCTGGTGGACTTGCTAAAGTCTTTGGGATAAAATTCTTCTGGACTGTAATTTTTCTTTCCTCATTATTTTTGGACTCCTGTGTTTTGGTCTTTGATTCAACTTAAAAATTATTGTTGCAGATGTACCTGTTGCTGCGGAAGCTAGCAATAACTAGGGTCTAACTAGTTCTAGAATGAAGGGAACTTTTATATTAACTCATATTCGCTCTTCTCTCATTGTTCTTATAGGTCTTAAAAACTTGTAAGCTGTGATTACATAACTTGGTGTAATTGGGTACTTTATTGTTATTAAAATCTATGTCTCCAAAATGGACTCAATTTCCCATTAAATTATATAATTTTCTTATTTACTTATGGTCTTAGTTTATCTCAAAATTGTCACATTTCCTGATCAAGGTGGACAGGAATGGCTGAGGTAGAGTAGGTGCAGAGGCAGTGGGATACGCAGCAGAATGGTTAGTGTTCATAAGCACATTCTATGTAAATTCGGCCATAAAGGGCAGTCATGTCTCAGTGTACTATTTATCTCATTTTCCTGAAATTTTTATGTATGATTACTGGTATTATTATGAAAGCAAAGTCTCTGATGTCTAGCTATCAAGACTACTTGTAGAAGGGTGAATATGTTTTTACTTATTTCCAAAACATAAAACCTGTAAGCGGGACATACGTGGATGAAGTGACTAAATCTATTTGCCTTTGATTCATGGTCATAAGAAAGCCATATGCTGTCAGACCAATAGATAGCTCAGTGGTTAGACTGATTGCTCTGTAGGCAGGAGAGCCATTTATAATGCACAGCTTAACCCAAGAGAATTTAAATATTTCTAACTACACAAACTAATTCATCGATTTTCTCGTTCTATGACTATGAATTGAATGATAATTATCTTATTGTTATTTTCATTGTTAAATCATAAGCTTTCTCCCATCAAAAGACCACAAAGGAATAAGTAACTTAATTTTAGAAATGCTTATGAAACTTCAAATGGATGTTTAAAATTATATACAAGACAGTAATATGTATTGGTTTTACAAATTTTTATTAAAATATTTCTCTAAAGTTAATCTATGCATTTATTTTGTCATAACATTATTTAGTATAATTTTTTGCTGAATAATTTTCAGAGATACTACATTCTAAAATAGTTATTTGAACTTTGTACACTGAAATTTTAATAAAAGGTTTGATTTGATAATTTTTAAGATGAATGTTTATTATATATTTTGACTTCTTTCTAGTATTCTCTTCTACACTCTGGCCTTCTTTTTTTTCTTTTTCCTCTTTTTGGGTGTCTAAAACAAAGTTCAACCTAAAAGAATAAAACCAGCATAATCTAAACCTCTTTTTTCTGCCTCAGAGCTTGTTATATGCAGCTATAGTTATTGTCCACTTGTATGCAGTGTCTTTAATGTAAGGATGTGTGTATATGCTTGCTTCTCCATGTCTTTCCCTGCTAGATAAGATTATATCGACTTTGTCTTCCATAGTAACTCGTAGGTTCACCCCATTGAATCAAACTGGAGTTTATTTTATCATTACCTGAGAGTTAAAATACTATGTTTTCTAGAATTATTTAATTGTTTGAAGTGAGATTTGAGTTTAACTTCTTGAATTCTTTGTATATATTAGATATTATCCCTCTAATGGTTGTAGGATTGGTACAGACCTTTTCCCAATATGTTGATTGCCGCTTTTTGTCCTAATGACAGTGTCCTTTGCCTTACAGAAGCTTTGCAATTTTATTAGGTCCCATTTTTTGATTATTGATCTTAGATCATATATCATTGGTGTTATGTTTAGGAAATTTTCCCCTATACCTATGTGTTCGAGGCTCTTCTCCACTTTCTCCTCTATTAGTTTCACTGTATCTGCTTTTATGTGTAGGCCTTTGATTCACATGGCCTTTATAAGGAGAAAAGAATGGGTCAATTGGCATTCTTCTTATGCTGACCTCCAGTTAAACCAGTGCCATTTGTTGAAAATGCTGTCTTTTTTTCATTGGAGAGTTTTAGCTCCATTGTCAAAGATCAAGTGACCATAGGTGTGTGGGTTCATTTCTGGGTCTTCAATTCTATTCCATTGATCTACCTGCTTATTTCTGTACAATACCATACAATTTTTATCAGGATTGCTTTGATGGTGATTCCTTGAGAAGTTCTTTTATTGTTCAGAATAGTTTTTACTCTCCAGTGTTTTTGCTTTTCCAAATGAATTTGCAAATTGCTCTTTCTAATTCTATGAAGAATTGAGTTGGAAGTTTGATGTGGATTGCATGGAATCCATAGATTGCTTTCAGCAATGTGGCCATTTTTACTATATTAATTCAGCCAATCCATGAGCATGGGGTATCTTTCCATCTTCTGAGATCTTCTTTGATGGTCTTCAGAGACTTGAAGTTCTTGTCATATGCCCTTGGTCCTGTGAAGGTTGGGTTCCCCAATGTAGGGTAAAGCCAGGGCATTGAGACTGGAGGAAAGGGTGGGAGTGGGAGCATCCTCTTCGAAGCAGTGGGAGGGGGGGTATGGGAGAGAGGGGAAAGGGGATAACATTTCAAATGTGAATACATAAAATATCCAAGAAAATTTAAATTTAAAAAATATTATGTTTTCAAAAATTTTCTGTTTGATAAATCTCAATATGAGAATAATTCTCTAAAGGTTACTTGCTTAGTCTTTTGTGATGTAAGTGGGGTATTTTCAAGAAGAAAAGAGACAATGTGACAATAATTGCATCAGTGCGGCCTTGAATCATTGGTATCCCGGACATACCCAAACAGATGGCCCTCCCAAGTTTTAGTTCATTTATAAAATGTTCAGTTCAACTGTCTTAAAAGTGAAGGTGATCTTCTCATACAATTGACTGGAGAAGTCAGAAGCAGATTGAGCTGATTATATCTTTTCAACTTCGATTTGGCCCTGTTATCCTGTACTCTTGCACATTGTTTTTTTCCCTCTACTGGATTCCATTATGATAGGTGAAGAACCATAGCTTCAGGACCTCACCATTACTCTCAAATTGTCTCATCCCCAAATACCAAAATGACATCACTGAGTTCACTCTGAATGATCCAATAATGTGATATGGACAGTGAAAGAATTCAGTTATATTAGTAATTTTCTATAATTGCTGGGCAGAACCAGAACAGCACCCATACCCTGCTTCTTCACAGTAATGGAAGGGGAAGGAAGGCTCTTTGTGTTTAATTTTCCTGTTTGTGGGTGCTTTCCAAAGTTCCCATTTATTCCCACTGCAAGAGTCAGCCAAAAGCCTAGCATGTTTATTCTTATAATTTCTTTAGTTTCAAGAAAAATTTTAACTTCTCTAAATGATGGTGTCATAGCAATAACAAAATTTCTACTTTTCCTCATCAAACTCCTAAGCCATTGCCTAGAAGTGATAGCTAAGGTTCTCCCAACTTGCTCTTGTGAAATGGGAAGTTTTATACATATGATTAAATTTGTATTGTGTCTCCACCAACAACCTCTTGAGTAACATGACACTTGCACATTGTTTTTTTTTCTTTCTACTGGATTCCATTATGATAGGTGAAGTAACTATGATAAGTCAAGTAACTTGACTATTGGCTAGCTTTTCCTCAGGTTTCCTTTTTCCTTTTTTCTTTTTCTTTTTTTGAATTAGAGTATTATGGATAGTGTGTCTCATTCACTTAATTGTAAATATGAAATTATTTTCTTTTAAAAAGCATTTTAATTTTAAATGGCACGTGATTATTTCTAGTTAAGAAAGCATGAATCAAGTGGCTTTCTTAAAACACCAGAATTTTATTTTTTATTGATTCATATTACAGGGCTTAATGTGTTAAATTAGACAAAGTAAAAGAAATATTATAAGACTATATTGTGACATTCCTAGAGGGTGTAACATTAGTGATCATGTTTCATTTTTAAAAATAAGCAGTCACATTAAGAAAACGTCCAATCTCAATAATCAGTGCTCTCTGATCGAGGTGCTCAGCTGGCACATTATAGATTATGTAGACGAACTTCAGCTAAGATATTAAATACAAATGATGGAAATCCAACTAAGGGTTAATATAACATACATGTCAGAACTTAATGGTGCTGGATGAAGCATCTGTTTCCTTACTGTGAATAATCTTTGTAAAGTTAGGATTTGAGGGTGAGCAGTTTAAAGGCTGAAATAATCTATACTACTCCATTCTGCCACACTTCTTCATAATATCATGAGTCAGAGTTAGTGACAGCTATGAAGCATGGACAAGATTACGTTTATAGATTTCCATAAAACTATCTGCCTCATGAAAGTAATAGTGTGGCAGAAAAGAAAAAAAAAGTCACCAGAATGTCCGTTATACTCTACATTTACAGAACTAAAGTAGCAGACAGTGTGAATCAGTAGGCACACTGTAGAAAGGTTATGCACACAGTGGGGTGGTTTTGGTAGCAGAGTATTCCTTAGCAGTACTGCCACACATAATGCTAAGACAGACTTACTGGTTTCCCTGTTAGGAGAACTGGCTCTGTTTAGTCTCTTATGTCTCAAAGTAGCTGAGTAGTTCTTTTGCTTGTTTACTCCTTTTCAAGAGGACAAAAGTGAGTCAGCTAGAGCAAGTCCAACAACCTTAATTGGGCATTTCTTAAGTAATATTATTATTAATTTTTTGGTGCACTAAATATAGCAATCCCTCTTTTACTCAGTGAGATGTCATTTGCTCTCCTGACTTGTAAACTGTGATAGATAGTACTAGCCTTGTTGATTGTCTCTGTCTTACTCTGCTATGGTGTTAAAGACACAGCAAATGGTAGGTTTTGGTAAATCAATGTGAAAAAGAAATGAATGTTCCTAAGGAGTTTCTGTGGGCAACTGACCAATGCAAATGGGAATGCTTGGAGTCAATGGTCAGACTGAGCTCTGGAATCCCTAGGGGGGAGCTGGCTGAAGGACTGGAGGAGTAGCAGAGGGAGATTGCAATGTCAACTGTCCGGACCACCCAGTGCTTCTAGGGACTAAACCACCAACCACGGAGTGTACAAGGAGGAAATTTATGACTCCAGATACATATGTAGCAGAGGATGGTCTTGTCTGACATCAGTGGGAGGGGATACCCTTAGTCCTGTGGAGGCTTGATTCCCCAGGATAGGGGGATGCCGGAGAGGTGGGGATGAAGTGTGTGGTGCTGCACCCTCATAGAGGCAAAAAGGAAGGAGTAAAGGGCAGAAATATGGCTCTTGATGACAAGAAATAAAGTCTAACCATTTGTCATATTGAAAGAAAAAGAAAATAGGAAGGAAGTGGTAAAAATCAAAGCTAGAACCTATGGTTTCTGCCTCATGGATTATCTTATGCATTTATCCTTATTCAGAATGCAAGACATCAAGTGTGCTTGTAGGGCTCTTCTACACAGAAAAGATGGATATGAAATGTTTATTTTGCCGTGAAGTTCAAGTTTGCCTTTGAAGAATCCAATAAGGCCTAGTGGCATCATTCTGATTTTTCTATAAAACCTAATTTTTGTTCCTGGACTCCATGAATATATATGTACAAATATCCATCTTGCAAGTCAAAGGGTTTCCAGTATTTTTAAAGTGAAACTTGTTAAATTAGCTTGTACAGAAACCATCTAGATGAAGATAAGGAAGAATAATAGGTCAAAAAGGAAATATGCAAATAAACATCAAAGACACCAGCAGACCAAAGCACAAGTGAGATTAGTGAATACATGAGCTTGTTAAAGAAGGATTAGGAAGAGATGTTCTGATTCATAAAGAAATGTTTTCTGAACATTAAAAAATAACATGTACTTGGAATCAAGCACACTGCACATTTCTCAGACCATTTGTGAAGTCTGCCAGGCGGTGGGCCGTGACACATGGCTGATAACCTTGATTCTGCCAGACAGACAGAGTTCATAGATGAAGCCAGATTCTATTTACTAAACTTTAAATACTACAGTTCTTTTTGCTAATATCATGGTAAGATATTAATTTATTAGATCTGTCAAGATAGCACACTCTTGTAATCCCAGCACGCAGACATATCTGTGGGACAAACAGACAAGAATGATTGTCTCTTGTCTTGAGTTATGTATTATCAATAAACCGTTCAAATGTTATCTTTATCAATAATACATGTTGAAATGTTACATTTTTTGTTGATTTTATGATCTTCCTCCTCTATTAATCTCTGTCAAACATTGTAAATGTGCTCTAAAAGAGCCAATGATGGGGCTGGGGATTTAGTTCAGTGGTAGAGCGCTTACCTAGGAAGCACAAGGCCCTGGGTTCGGTCCCCAGCTCCGAAAAAAAGAACCAAAAAAAAAAAAGAGCCAATGATATGTAATTTATGGACAATAAGGGATTTCTCTGATTTTAATATTAAACTGGTCAACAGATGTAGAGCTGAGCTGCTTCTGCATATATATAGCCAGTAGTTTTACAGTACTTACATTTTTAATTTCTATTCTTTCCTTTTTTCCATGATATTGACTCGATTTAGTTAGTTTGGGGGTTTTGTTTGTTTTTTGCTTGTTTTTTTTTTTATTTGAGTTAAAAGGTCTCTGGAACTTGCTTTGTAGACCAGGCTGGCCTTACAATTAGAGAACTACCTGCCTCTGTCTCTGGAGTACTGGGATCAAAGGTGTACAACACCCCTGCTGCCTGGCCTCCTTTTAGATCATAATGCTGTTCCCATCAGAATGTTTGGGCCAGATAATATGACATTAGCTATAATTGTGAATTCTAAAAACAAAACAAACCATGTAGCTTTCATGTAGCTTTTTTTCTTTTGCCTAAGACATACAAGATTTGGTATTTCATGCACATTACAAGATTTCATTTTGGGGCATCAAAACTCTATAGGACCAAGGGTATCCCATCCCATTAATGTCAGGCAAGGCTATGCTGGAGGGATGGGGAGGGATAGGGTGGGTGGGATAGGGTGGGTGGGGTAGCACCCTCATAGAGGCAAAGGGGAGGGAGGAGAGGGAAGTTGTGGAATGGGGAGCTTGTGGAGGGGTAAACAGGAAGTGGGATATCATTTGAAATGTAAATGAATGGAATGATTAATTAAAGAAAAGATTTTACGTTGGTAGATGAGTCATTTGACTACCAGCATGTGTTTTCTTGGTAGTTTGGGTGCATTGGTCACTGGCTGTAAGCAAACCAAATGTTTATTAAAGTAGGCAGATTCTTTGTGTAGTGCTGCATGCTTGCTTTGTGCTTCTATTCCCAGCAAAGTGACATCTGTGGACTGATGGCTGTAAAACCCACAGAATTGTAGTGTAGAGCCTTCCTTTGACAGAGTGCAATATAGTACTTGCTGGTGTGGACACCCTCTCTCTTTTTCTTTTTCTCTCTCCTTTTTTCTGTTTCTGATGATAGGCTCTGAATGCTTGTGGTGTTGTCTGTTGTTGAGTTTCATCCATTCTGAGTTTCATCCGTTATCATTATCTCTTCCTATAATGTTCCATTTTGGCTTATTTAGTTTCACATTTCTTTTTTTCAAGTTATTTCATATTTTCTCATAAATAAAATTAATGTCAATGTTGAAATAAATTTATTCTAGGCAACCATGCTATCATTTTATTATTTAGGAAATGAGTCATGATTTGTATTTTTTAAAAGGTACTGTACTGTTGGGCTTGATGCCTCAAATTTATTAACTCAAGACAAGGAAAATAGACCCAGGATAATCAGAAGTATGTCCCCCAACTCTGTAGTGAGTGTGACAATAGCGTGGGCTACATTGGATCCTGCCTCAAAATAAAAATAACAATGATAGAAAATTATAGAATTATAACAAACTTGTTTAGAGACCAAAATGTTAGTAATATACCCTTCAGTAACTAGATTTTAAAAGATGAATTTTCTATTTTCTTTCCATTATAAAATACATAGCTTTAAAATATTTTGGATAGATTTTGAAAGGAGTGATAATTGATTAATATCATAGGAGGCATGCTTGGCTTCAACACCTGAAGGGAAATGTAGGCACTTGTTTTGAAGCCTGTGATTTTGGAAACATCCGTTCTAACAGTATGTCTGTGCCTGTGTCTTTGATTTAGGAGTGCAAGATCCCCGGCATGAGAGAGTTGTCACTATATCTGGTAATGGGAGCATCCACAGCCCGAAGTTTCCTCATACCTACCCAAGAAATACGGTGCTGGTCTGGAGATTAGTGGCAGTAGATGAAAATGTGCGGATCCAGCTGACATTTGATGAGAGATTTGGGCTGGAAGACCCAGAGGACGATCTATGCAAGTGAGTGACACACACACACACACACACACACACACACACACACATACCACACACACACACACGTGACGTTCTGGCCGAGTGTAACACTATTGTTTTCACGTTGCTTCTGTGATATGCATTTAAATGGAACCTTTTGCTGACCTAAGTTTACAAACACCTAGTGATTTAAAGAAAACAAGTTTTCTTTCACCTAGTGATTTAAAAGTAAAATTGCAAGACTCATACACACACAAACTCAGTGGTCACTTTTCATCTACCTCTATCTACACAATTCAACAAAACTTTGTCTAAGTGTGTCTGAGTGTTTCTGCACATGATATGGAAGAGATAAAGGACTATAGCTATACCAGATAACGTGAATGACTGTTGACATTTGTCTTTTAGTTGAACTTCTTGAAAGTCAAGTCAAGGAAATAGAAACAGTATTTAAAGAGAGCTGGGAAGGTGGCTCAGTGGGAAAGCTGCCATGCTGCATGAGGACCTGATTGCAGATCTCTAACAGCTGTGCAGCTGCAGACTAATCTCAAACTGGGTGCACTCAGGCCAGTCTATGTATGTGAAGCAGTCAGGTCTAACTAAAGATTAAGGTAGACAAGCGACTGTGCAGGAGACTCCGTATCAAATTTTGGCCTCCACAGACATGCACACACAGGTTCACTCACAAGTCAATCATATTCATATTCATACATATATTAATTATATAATATCACACACATATTATATAATATCACACACACATATATTATATAATATATCACACACACACACACACACACGCACGCATGCACGCACACACACACATGCACGCACACAGAAGTTCACAAGCCAAAACTGCACCTACAGGTTTACATCATTTAACCGATACATTGATACCTAATTACACTTATGCAGATCTAAGAAGCCCGAGTCTCATTAGGAGGGAGGCATACACTCTGGCGAGCAGAATTTGACATTCAGGATAAGAATGCAAGGTAGGGTTGTACCATGGTTCCCTACAGCATTCAAGATCCGGTTAGCTCGTGTATTTCAGTCACACAGAAGATCTACTGTAATTTGGATAAATGTTACCCTTTTAATACCCTGTGGATATTATTGTCAAGGTTCGGTGGTCTTAAGAATTTTCACTTCAGTGCCATTTGTACAATACGAAAATATTTGATTTGATGGTCTCTGCTGAATTCTTTGTGTCTTCTTTGGTATGTAAGTTAAAAGAGAATTTTCTTTCTTGTCATTCATAACAGATACATATTTCAGGGCACAGGAAATATTTTTAGCTTTAGCATCTGCATTCTTTCACCACATTTTTTCTCTCTGTGCCTGAGGTTTGCATTGTGCTTTCCCTTCTGTGTATAATGCCAAGCAGCAAAAATGGGCTATCCGGAGATGACTGGGGTTGAGCTCTGTATTATATTTAGTGATAGAAATCATCAGGTACCTGGAAGCTGACGCATATTGCATACTTCAGCACAACTTAAAACACACATTTCCTGGTTCCTATTTAAATAATTTTGCTGTAAATAAGAATTCCAAATTTTGTGAAACACTTGAAGAGTCTGGGGTTTACTCGTGTGAGTAGAAAACAACTAATTTAGATCAGTTGAGGGAGGCACTGTGTATTACTGACCTCTGTATTACTGATGGACATATTATAGAAGAGACATATTTTAGTTAATGATCAGAAGATAACTATCACCTTGCCTTCCGCAAGCAGAGCATGATATGATTTTATCTGGCATAGAGCTCGACTTTAAGAAACAACCCTTCCTATGGTGTTGATGTCCCTCCATGATTGCACTGTCTTGTCCCTATAAGTGCTGTATCCCTGAGCGACAGCCCTTGCCCATAGCCAGTCTTTCCTGTTTGCTGTACTTAAGTGAATCTTTGGGATAGCTGGTGCTTTTCTACACCACTGAAAGTAGTCTGACCTCAGAATGGTCAGAAAGTGGACCTAGCATATGACATCCTCAATTTGACTAAGAATTAAAATGTTTATAACTGTCCATTTTAAACATTTATCACCAATAAACACAGATTTCCGTTTCATATTATTCTTACAGAATTTTTCTTTCCCTTCCTTCAAGTTTTGATAAAATGACAAGTATGAATTAGTACGTGCTCAGCAACTTGACTTTTTTTCTGATGAATTTCAATTCTGGTGAAATTGAGTTATTTTCATATTTAGTAATTGCCACTCTTGCTTCCTGTTTTTGAAATGCCTACACATGCCTCTGGTCTAATTTTCCTTTGTTTGTTCAGCTATTCAAATCTTGCCTCTCATATTTAAGCCTTGCTGGCATGTGTTTCTGTGATTGTGCAGGTTTTCACCAGGGCATGTAATAGCATGAAGTCTCCACTGTCTAAAGAATCATTCTCACCAGGGATATGCAAAGCCAGACAGCTTATGTAGTAAGTTTGTGCTGAGGATCTCCTGTACTGGACTGCTTGATTCTTTTGGTCACCAGTATCTGTTTACTGTATGGCTTTGACTTAATTGCATTTCTATAGTAGACACTTCTGTTAGAGGTATCTTGCTTTGCCTTCTCCTTTGGGACCATCTTGGTTGTCTTTTAAAAATTACATTACTAGAGTGTATTCTTCAGGGTTTTCTAGGAGAACAGAACTTATAGAATAAATAGATTGATGATAGACAAATAGGAAGATGATAGAGAGACAGATAGATGTTAGATAGATAGGTGAATGGATAGATAGGTAGATAGGTAGGTAGAGATAGATAGATAGACAGACAGACAGACAGACAGACAGACAGACAGATAGATAGATAGATGATAGATAGATGATAGACACTTAATAGAGAGGAAGTTATCAAAATGATTTATAGGTTGTGGTTGAACTGGTACATTAATGACTGTCAACCAACAGAAAGTTAAAGAATAAAGTAGTTGTTTGGTCCATCATTCTGGATCTCTTAGCTGGCATAGACTATTTGCCAGTAAAGGATAGACTTGTCAGCAGGAGTGATGAGAGCTAGGCAAGGAAAACAAGCTTCCTTGCTACCTGAAGATGTGGTCCAGATTAAGCGTGTATCTTCCCACTTCAAAAGATCCAGATTAAAAATGGCTCTTCCCACTTTAAATGATTTAATTAAGAGAAACAAAATCCATCACCTGTGGACCCAGCACATTAGGTTTTAGTTAATTGCAGGTATAGTCAGGTGACAAGGAAGAATATCTATCACATCGGCATTGGGTCCAGCAGCTCTCACAATCTAAGCACTTACTCTACCCCTGAGCTGAGCTCCTTTTATTTGGAGACAGAATCAGGGAAAGTTACCCACTAAGCACTGTAATTCTATCAAGAGTTGACCATTTTGCCTCAGACTCTTCAGTACATGTAATTACAGGCTTATGGAGCCTGCTTTGTCTCCTTTAATATGTCTTTTGGTAATAGTGTGTGAAGTTTCCTTTCAAACTATTAACATACTTAGTTCACTTACTGAAAATCTCTAGAAATCTTTGGCTAACACTGACATTGTAATCGTGGAGACTCTTGACTTTAGGAACACCATGCTTCCGTTTGTGTTGGGGTTCTCTTTCCTGTCTATAAATGTTAAAACTTTTCTTCATAAAACAGCTATGTGCACATATATGTACACACATATATGTGTGTGCAAGTATGTAATTTAGATTTATTTCTAGATTCCTTTTTGTTTCATTTTTTAAGGCTTTGGATAGACATTTTTCTACTGCTATGTGACTCAGGCTGTCCTCAAAACCGTGGTCCTCTGCCAGCCTCAACCTCCTAGCTATGGTGATTAATCATGTATTCCCATTTTATTTTAATATTTTCTATAGATTGTGTTTCCTTTACAAAACTCAACCTCATAATTATGTTGAGGTTACATAGCAACGTAATCATTTTTTGTATTAGTCTATTATCTGGCTAATTTGTTATTCTCTCATTTAATACTTGTTCTGGGGGTTAATTTGTGAATATACAAAATGCCATATATTTTTAAGGAATTTTTTTCTTTTTTTATACTTAAATTATCTTTTTCAGTTTCATTATCTTTTTTTGCATATACTACTAAACATCTCAGTCTTCGTACTTATTTTAAAGAGCTTGCTTTTAAAATGGTATAAAGTTTGGAATATATTCAAGTTTGAAGAATGTTACAAAAACAATATAAAAAAATGAGCCTGTACTAGTAGCCTAGGTTTCTCCAGTGTTAAGGTCTCAGAAAACCCACAGACAACTTGCATACCTAGAAACCGTATATCATCTCAATGCTAAAGAGAAGTGCAAAAGTAATTAGGTGTGTGATTTTTCACCTTCCAGGACATGGGCTCTGTATTCAGCGGTACTGTCTCAAAGCTTCCTGCAAATCTACTGTTCTTATGTCCTTGCATGTCATAGGTTGGGTTTTCTGAAGAAAGGTGTCCAGGCACTCTGTAAAGTTTTGCTAAGTTCCATCATGATTACACTGGGGCTTGGGGTCTTGAGAGGAATTATAAAGTTTATACATGCTTGCCATACCAAGAGGACAGTGTTATCCATGTCGCTTATTATTGTCTTATCAGAGGTTCCATTTGATCATATAAGTTTTCAACTTGGATGCTTCTCTAGTAAAATAATGTATTTCCTTTCATGTCCTGCTATTTGGAGTTATGTAACCAAGTCCTCTCTGTTCTTTTTCTTTTTTTTTTTTTTATTAACTTGAGTATTTCTTATATACATTTCGAGTGTTATTCCCTTTCCTGGTTTCCGGGCAAACATCCCCCTAATCCCTCCTCCCCCCTTCTTTATGTGTGTTCCCCTCCCCACCCTCCCCCCATTGCCGCCCTCCCCCCAACAGTCTACTTCACTGGGGGTTCAGTCTTAGCAGGACCCAGGGCTTCCCCTTCCACTGGTGCTCTTACTAGGATATTCATTGCTACCTATGGGGTCAGAGTCCAGGGTCAGTCCATGTATAGTCTTTAAGTCCTTTAAGTCCTAGTCCTCTCTGTTCTTAAGAAATGAGCAAGGATTGCTTCCTGGAGGAAGGTGTGTGTGTGTGTGTGTGTGTGTGTGTATGTGTGTGTGTGTCTGTGTGTGTGTATGTGTGTGTGTGTCTGTGTGTGTTTACATGTGCCTGTGTATCCATACATTTATATACTGAGTGTATGTATACAAACATATCTATTTGGTTGTATAAGACCTTAAATCTTTAGTAAAGATTTTCCTTCCTTATATCTGTTAAAATTATATTAATTAAGTTCAGAAATATGGCATTATCTACTTTCATTGATGTTTTATTTTTATTTCAAAATATATAATTCCTACTAAACTGTTATTTGCCTTCATACTTTTTGTCTTTCTGTGTGTATGCATGTAATAGTTTGTGTCTGTGTGCACACAATTACCATAGAATTTATTCTAGGTCACTAGTATTTTTCTGATTATTTAATTCTACTCTATTTTTATGTTTCTTCAATTTCCTCACTTGCATTATTTATGCTGTTTTTCATTCCATTTTCTTTTCTTTTAATTGAAATAGTGTGTACCAATATCTTTTTAATTACTATCCTTAAAATACATTTTAATTAAACAATATATAAAGGTAAATGTCTTAGTCAGGGTTTCTATTCCTACACAAACATCATGACCAAGTAGCGAGTTGGGCAGGAAAGAGTTTTCCAGCCTACACTTCCACATTTCTGTTCATCACCAAAGGAAGTCAGGACTGGAACTCAAGAAAGACAGGAAGCAAGAGTTGATGCAGAGGCCATGGAGGGATGTTACTTTCTGGTTTGCATCCCTGGCTAACTCAGCTTACATTCTTATAGAACCCAGGACTACCAGCCCAGGGATGGCACCACCCACAACGCGCTGGGTCCTCCCACTTTGATCACTAATTGAGAAAATACCTTATAGTTGGATCTCATGGAGGCATTTCCTCAAGGGAGCTTCCTTTCTCTGTGATAACTCCACCTGTGTCAAGTTGACACACAAAACCAGCCAGAACAATAAGGAATTTTCCTTCCTTCTACAATGCAAAGCATTCTTCTGGAATAACCATGTCCTTTATATGAGGATGTGTCCAACGTCCTTTGAGAGTCAATAAGGCGGCAGAAAGATCCATGACTGTCTACAGTAAAGTTTATTGGGAACTTGTTGGTTCCTGACCGCAGAACAGCAGGTGAATCTCTATGACTTGGGATAGAAAGAAGGTCATATGTAGTGGTTAGAACAAAAGCTGCCTTAGGTGGAATATGCCTAGCTTATCTGAAGCTCACATCAAAGGCTGCAGGCAAATTCTTGGGAGTCCATGGTGCTATAGTCGTGCTGCAATATTGCATGCTGTGCTCTGAGGTCTTATTTAATTACAGATGCCAAGGAATTGCCCCAACAATCTACAAAGGTTACACAGCAGTAGGCAGTCATGACTCTCATGATTTTAGATGGCTGGTCATGTCGAAATGAGTGCCTATGATGACAATAGAGTAGTTTTGCCCTTGTTGCTCTCAGGTGTCACAACTGTTTCTGACAAAGTACAGCTGACTTGTTTAATGTGGTGATTGAGAAGGCCATTTGACAGCTTTGCGAGAGCTTAGGAGGAAGTTGTGCAAAACCAGGTTGTATGCACTTGAATTAGGTTTCAAATAGTTCTTTCCTTGTGGGGATATGGATGTGGGAACTGGATTTTTCCTGTCTTCTGTTGCTGTGGTAACATACCCTGCCAGAACAACTTGAAGAAAAAAGGGTTTGTTTGGCTGACAACTTCAGGTTCCAGCCCATCGTTTTCGGTAAGCCAGGATAGGGACTTCAAACATGTCATTTCCCTAGTGAAATGCAGAGAGAGAAATAAACACTGGCTTATTAGTGTCCTGCTCACTGTACACTTACACACTCCAGCATTCTGTGCCCTGATTATGGTTGTAAATACAGCAGGCTAGGTTTTCTCATATCAGTTAAAGTTTACTAATGAAGACCTTACTCAGCCCTACCGACAGTTCCTCACTGACACTCTCTTCTTTCTAAATCAGGTCAAGTTGACAATTAAAACTCACCATTGTTGTTACATAAGGACCATGGTACAGCATAGAATTAGTGACATATCAGGCTGGCAGCGAGTGTTTGTAAATGTCCACTACTGTAGTTTTACAGGAAAAAAATTAGGCAAGTTCCTAGGCTCAACAATAACATTGACTGGGTACAAGGAGAGTCTCTGGGTTCCATGGGAGGCAGCACTGTGGTACTAGTGTGATGGTGTATACAGTGAGTAGGACTGGAGTAGTGGTTTCACTCAGTATGATATGTAGCCAGTGGGGTAGGATTGGGGAGGATCATGCAGAAGAGGTTTTGTGGGTATGTGTGTGTGTGTGTAGTATGTATGTATGTAAGTATGTATGTATATAAGTTAATTAACTCATTTACAATCTTAAAGTTGTTTCCTCTGGTCCCTCTCCCAGAATCCCTTCCCAGTCCCCCTTCCCTTCTCTCTGATAGAGTAAGGCCTCCCTTGATTATCGTCCCATCTTGACAAATCAAGTGTAGGGTGAGGGGCATCCTCTCCCACTGAAGTCTGATAAAGAAGCCCTATTGGGGAACTGACTCCACAGTCAGGGACAACTCCTCCTCCCTGGCAACAGTTGTTGGTAGACCCACATGCAAACTGAGATGGTGTATATTTTCTGGGACCTTGACCCAGCCTGTGTATGCTTTTTGGTTGGTGGCTCAGTCTCTGAGAGCTCCCTGGGGTCCAGATTAATTGGCTCTGTTCGTGCTTCTAGCCCCTCCAGTGACTTCAGTACTTCCCTCAACTGTTCCATAAGAGTACCCGACCTCCTCCAATGTTTGGCTGTGACATCTGTGTGTGTTTCAGTCAGCTGCCTCATAGAGCCTCTCAGAGGACAGTTACGCTAGGCTCCTGTCTGGAGGTATAGCAAAGTCCCATCAATAGTGTCAGGGGATGGTGCTTGCCTATAGGATGGGTTTCAATTGGAGGCCATTTATTAGTTATCCATTCCTTCAGTCTCTGTTCCATCGTTGTCCAGGGATTTCTTTAGACAGAACAAATGTTGGGTCAAAAGTTTTGTGGGTGGTTTGGTGCCCTTATCTCTCCATTGAGGGTCCAGCCTGGCCATAAGAAGGGGCCACTTCAGGTTCCATATCCCCACTGTCAGGCATCTCAGCTAAGTCACCCCAATAACTCCTGGAAGAGGGCATCTATATGAATCTGCCTGCCTTCCTGTAAACAGGACATAGTTTGTTTTTCAGTTTCCCTCTCTTTTCAACTCTTTTCTTCTCTCTTTGGGCCTGCCTCCCTGCCTGCCTTCCTGCCTGCCTGCCTGCCTGCCTGCCTGCCTGTCTGACGGTCTACCATCTATCTGAAGAGATGGACTGATATGGAGAAAGATGAGTACATTGGTAGGCTCCCGATCCTATGCTCTACATATATTTAATATATTATTTACTGACCCTGCCCCTCCATTGCCTTTGATATTACAGAGATGTGATGGAATTGCTTGGAGAAGATTTTAATGAAGTTTTTTTTTAACATTTCTTTTTTTTTCTTTTCTGGTATAAATCATCTTCTCATTGCCATAAATATCTGAAAGCAAGATGATAAGAGACAGCATCTGAAAAAGGATTTCTTAAGCATCAATCTGGTTGAAAATATTGCCTATTGACTGTACATGGCTTTGTAAAATAGGAATACTTGAACCAACCTGCGATGAAGGCTGGAAAGAGAAGTTAATGGATTCTGGAAATAAATTTGATAAATTAAACTGAGATTGTTTTTAATATTTAGAATTTAAGATGATCAAAAATTTATAGCCCAAATTGGACATTGAACTACCTGAGGACCCAGCTACACCTCTTTTGGGCATATACCCAAAAGATGCTATAACATATAACAAAGAAACGTGCTCCACTATGTCATAGCAGCCTTATTTATAATAGCCAGAATCCAGAAAGAACCCAGATGCCCTTCAACAGAGGAATGGATACAGAAAATGTGGTACATCTACACAATGGAATACTACTCAGCTATCAAAAGCAATGACTTTATGAAATTCATAGGCAAATGGAGGGAACTGGAAAATGTCATCCTGAGTGAGGTAACCAAATCACAGAAAAATACACATGGTGTGCACTCATTGATAAGTGGATATTAACCCAAATGCTCAAATTACCCTAGATGCACAGAACACATGAAACTCACGAAGGATGATCAAATTGCGAATGCTTCACTCCTTCTTTAAAGGGGAACAAGAATACCCTTGGGAGGGAATACGGAGGCAAAGTTTAGAACAGAGGCTGAAGGAACGCCCATTCAGAGCCTGCCCCACATCTGGCCCATACATATACAGCCACCAAACTAGATAAGATGGATGAAGCAAAGCAGTGCAGGCCGACAGGAACCGGATGTAGATCTCTCCTGAGAGACACAGACAGAATACAGCAAATACATAGGTGAATGCCAGCAGCAAACCACTGAACTGAGAACAGGACCCCCGTTAAAGGAATCAGAAAGAGGACTAAAAGAGCTTGAAGGGGCTCGAGACCCCATATGTACAACAATGCCAAGCAACCAGAGCTTCCAGGGACTAAGCCACTACCTAAAGACTGTACATGGACTGACCCTGGGCTCCAACCTCATAGGTAGCAATGAATAGCCTAATAAGAGCACCAGTGGAAGGGGAAGCCCTGGGTCCTGCTAAGACTGAACCCTCAGTGAACGTAATTGTTGGAGGGAGGGTGGTCATGGGGGGAGGACGGGGAGGGGAACATCCATATGGAAGGGGAGGGGGAGGGGTTAGGGGGATGTTGGCTCAGAAACCAGGGAAGGGAATAACAATTGAAATGTAAATGAGAAATAGTCAAGTTAATAAAGATGGAGGAGGAAAAAAAGACACTACAAGAAGACCCATAGATTCATCTAACCTTGGCCCATGGTGCTCAGAGACTGGACCACCAACCAAAGGGTTTGCAGGTGCTGGACTTACTCCCCCCTAAACATTTGTAACAGATGTGCACCTTCTACTAAATGTTGGTGCCATAACAGCCATACATTGGGCTCCCTCTGACTTTTTTGCCTGCTACCGAATCCCATTACTCTACCTGGTTGGGCCTCAGCGGAAGAGGACGTGCCTAACCCTGCTGAGACTAGATGGCTCAGGGTGGAGTGGTACTAAAAGGAGGCTCTCCCTCCTTTGAGAATTAGGGGTGCTGTAATGAGGGGACTGATTTGTAAAAGTGAAAATGGAAGGCGAGGATGGAAATAGGGCTGCTATCAGAAGGTAAAGTAAAACAAAAATCAGAAATCAATCACTGAAATAAAGTATATGTTAATCCTTGGAAAAAATTTATAACCCTTCAAAATAATCCATTTCCTTTAGACATTTGCTTGTCTTCCTCCTGTTTATAGTAGAATTAATGTGGCTTTCTTATTTACTCATTTATTTATTCCCACATTCAACAAATATTTATTGAGCACTGAGTTGGGTAATATGATGACAGCAGTGAGAAGGAGATGACTGTGCCCTCACATAGACCACAGTCTGGATAAAGACCAGGAAATAGACAAGATAAAATGCTACCCACCCCAGTGCATAGACAGAACAGTTTTTACTTTAATGGGTTGAGTTTATATTGCTTCTCTGTCCATTTTCTAAATCATACCATAATTGGGTATTTGTACTAAAAACTAAATAAATATCATTTATACATAAAGTGGTGAGACTAAACTCGCCATTCAGACCTCAAATTTCAAATATTCATTTCCTGTGTATCACCCTGACTTCTTCATTTGAGAGTACCATAGATTTCCTATATCAGCAAACCATGAAACTGCAAGTTGTGCAGTATAAAAATTTTAAGACAATGTCACCTTATGCAAACAGTAAAAGCTTGCCTTAGTTGGTGGCCATACAACCTTAATAAAGACCATGTTGTTTATGTGGCTGATAATGACCACATAGACATTTAAGTGTACCATAAGGACTTCCCAAGTAAATTGTTTCTTTGGGGCTCCTTAAAAGGACTGGGGGAGTGTACACCATAACTATTAATAGTTTGTATTTGGTTTAAAAAATCACTTTTAATCCTGTAGAAAGCCAAAGCTATATCACCCGACCTTTTAGCTATCCTTTGCACAGCTTCCCTTCGATCTGAGCCCAAGATTAAGTACCTGGGTGTTGTTCTGTAACTCATTACCTACAGTTTCTGTGTTACTGCACACAAAAGACAGATTAAGCAGGCAAAGCCATGCTTCTGGGGGTACGCTGTGGGTGCACTGCTAGAAGACAGAAATGATTGTTGTGCTGGGCCCTAGATGCATTGTGAAATCTGTGACTGGCTTGTCCTCCCAGGGGCAGCCAGAATGACCTGAAGCATCCCTGATTGCTCTGGATCTTGTCTTAGGAGAGCCCCTATGCTGAGGCATGCAGATGGTAGTGATTATCTCTGCCCACTGTAACACAACACCATGGAAAGACAGCTTATATGTGACAGAATTTTATTTCTTAGCTCTGGCTGCAAATATAAAACTGAGGTGCCAACGCACCTTGGGGATGATGACTACTTGGCTACATGAAACAAAGAATGGGGGTTTATTTTAATTTTGTGAAGACAACAAGGGCCTTCATAACCTCATCACCTCCCAAGGCACTGTGTCTTCTGCCCATCACAGCCTTGGGAGTTCTAAATTCACAGAGGGATGTTGGTTTGACACAAGCATTCCATTCACACAAGCTCCTTAAACAGATCACTGCAGCTGTGAGGAAGAAGAGGAGGCAAGAGCAGCACCTAGACAAGTGCTGTGCTATCAGTTAAATAAATAATTAATTGTTTACACACTGACATGTAGGAGGCCAGGTTCTCTGAGAAGCACCCAGGAAAAGAGTACAAATGAGGCCTGCTCCATAATACTTAAAATAAAATGATGTTTGCATGGTGGAGAAGCGAAAGCTCAGTTTGCCAGAATTGGGAAATGGAGGCGCTGAATGAGAATAAAGAGTTTTGCAGCGGTGGCGCTAGTGGGGAGTCTGTAGTGCTAGCTGAGGTCTAGCTGTGCAAAGCCTAGGATCCTGCACTGACTCTGAACACTTTTTCTCATGCCGTCTGAGGACAAGCCTATTGTTGATGAAGGGTCATGTGCTGCTCGATTGGAAGTCACATCTAACAGATCTGGGTGAATGCATCAGAAGACAGACTGCAGGGATCAGAGTTCTCAGAAGATTTTCAGTTTTCATTTTCTAAGCACAAAACTTAACAGGATGACAATTCTTCATAATTGTACTTTGCCAGATTTCTTTTTTCTTTTTCTTTCTTTTTTCTTTTTTCTTTTTTTTTCTTTTTTTTTTCGGAGCTGGGGACTGAACCCAGGGCCTTGTGATTGCTAGGCAAGCGCTCTACCACTGAGCTAAATCCCCAACCCCTCCAGATTCTTTTTCAATTGACTCCCAAATCAGATTTTTCTCCCTTACTAAATTTTTTCTTTGGTACACTGGGAACTGGGGTACCCATGTACTTGTGTGCAATGAGAAACTACAGAGCCCCGGTGTTTTTCATTTAACTTCAAAGTTATCTTTGCTTCAAGACAAAATAGCCACTTGCACTTTATCAACAATCACAGCATCTTCATTCGCTACACTGAACAGAGAATGCGCTGTTCCCAGATCACAGGTCAAGCTGTCCCTTCTCTGCCTTCTACATTAGGGAAACAAAGAAAACACCAGGACAGCCTGGAGCCCCTACTCCCTAGGGTCTAGGAATCATCATACATGCTACTGGGCTGCACAGAAACAGTGTACACTTCCCTCCTTAGTCAGTGATGTGACTGGAAAGACAATGAGATCTA
This sequence comes from Rattus norvegicus, assembly GCF_021556685.1. Classification (NCBI taxonomy): domain Eukaryota; kingdom Metazoa; phylum Chordata; class Mammalia; order Rodentia; family Muridae; genus Rattus; species Rattus norvegicus. The sequence continues at coordinate 168,196,358 of NC_141535.1, forward strand.
TCCAAGGAGTGTTACTGGGACTTCAAACTGCCACAGAAGTTCTCTAGTGACTACAACTGGTTTGGATCACACCACTAGATAGTTCACTGATGGCTTTTTCCAGATGTTGAAATGATAGGATCCGATGTCTGCTGCCCTCTTCTCCTTCTGCCTGCTTCTCTCTAGATGACTTTTTCTTTTCTAGATCCCTATTCTTTTTAGATGTCAATTAATCCAAGGGGAAAGAACCTTCCCTTGTGATCGCTCTGAGGCGGGGTGGGGTAGTGTGGGTGTGAGTCCAGTTCTAGAGTCAAACAACTTAAAGCAGCAGGGACAGGAGACTGTGCTATGATGATTGACAACCTCAGGCTCCATGGCCATTCCCTCGTTCAAAGTGATGCCCTGTGATTTGAGTTCCTAAGAACAAACCTCTCTCTCCACTCTAGGAGGAGATAGTACATGCGTAATAGTGTCTATTCTTGGTGCTAAGGGTAGATGTGGTGGCCATGAAGCTTTCAAAATGCCAATTACTGTTTGCCCACCTGTTGGCCACAGAACAAAGCTCCTTTCAGAGTGCAGTTACCCTTCCCAACAATTCTGAGCATAGTTAGCTCAGTGGCATAATTTATAGCTTTGTTATCCTTTGACCTCTGTAGAATGTAGTTTTGTAGTTTAAAAGAATCAGCAAAAACAAAACAGAAAACATTCCTCAGAGGACTTAAAATGATGGGTGGATTTCTGAATAAGGCTTAGATCAAAGGACTATGCTTTGGCTAATGAAATGTTTTGGTTTTATGTTTTGAAATGTTCAAAATCAACATTTCCAATTAGGGAAAATATGTGTCTGTAATGACCCACACTCCTGTCATCTACCCCAGAATTTGTCTGTTTGTCACTAGGGTCTGGTATATTTTTCTGAATCCTCTTGGCATCTCCCAGCATATCCTTCTGCTCATGGCCTTCCTTTTCTCACCTTCCATGGGATTCTTTTGCCAAAGATCAGTTTCCTTCAATTACCCAGGCAGAGCTTTATCATTAGTAGACTGTAAGGTTCTGGGCTCCTGGAAGTTTCCAGTATGACATGCCCTTACTTTAAATTGTCTTGCAGGGAGTCAGGATGAAGCTACTCCTTCAGATTATTCAAGTGAAATATTGCCTTATACTTGAGCAACCTCTAGTATTGAAGAAATGTAAATAAGTTTCCCTCTTTAACTGACTAACCAATGTACCTTGATTTCTCTCCCTCGCACTAGCTAAGGAAGCAATATACCATTGCTTGTTAAGGAAGCCACACACACACATGTACACACACACACACACACACACACACACACACACACACACACACTTGCTTCAGCACACATGCAGATAAGAGAACAACATCCCAGGGTTAGTCCTCCCCTTCTGCCTTGTGGCTTCCAGGGATGTAACTAAGGTCATTAGGACTTTATCTACTGAGCCACCTTAGAGGCTTGCATATGATACACTTGTGTCACCTATACCAACCTTTCAAATTACTGACTCCTGGGAAGCTAGAGTTTATTGAAGTCCCACCTGTCTTAATGGAAAAGGCTCCCCTTCAATAATGTTAGTCTCTCAGTAAAATGCTGTCTCTGAAGCCTTTTATAATGAAGGCAGATGCTGGCGGAAGATATTTTTCTGATTATTCGATGGATTCATTTGTAAACTATTTGATTTCTTCTCTGAAAACTGACAGAATAAATTAAAAAAAACTTCATCTGTGCATAAGGAGTGCTATTTGCTACGCATCTGGCCACAGATGGACACGGTACTCCAAGGACTCTTCACTGCATTTGATTGCTTGTGGCTGGAAGTGCCTCATCTCAGATTCATCTTCATCCTCCCATTTTAAGAGAAGGCAGGATGAGGATAGGCCTTCTCACTGGTACATCCTTCAGGGGTAATGGTGAGCCAGAGGCAACAGCCATCATGACTGACTACTAGTAACCAAACAATGGGAAATGGAAAGATTTCAGTATGGTTTATAGTCGTGTCCAACTCTCCTCCCCTACATGAAAGTGACGAAACAACAAATGTATAACAGTATTTTGAGTTGAATGCTGTGGAAGGTCTCTGGATGTCACCCAGTAGAAGATAGGAATTCCATAGGGGAAGGAAACCAGGATGGCAGCAGCGAAGATCACAGTGTCCAGCAGCCATAGCCTTGGGTCCACTGTCTAAGAAGGAAAGAAGGGAAAAAGAAAGGTGGGGGAGCATAAGAATATTTGGGGAGTAGCTGAGGAAAAGATAAATGTTGACAGGAATGGGACCATGGTAGAGGGTAGTTGAGGTAATATGATCATAGTACACTGTTTAAGAACATGATATTCTCAATTTTTTTAAAAAAATTCTAAAATGACAATAATCTTCATTGTTTGGGTAGCCTCAGAAGGGTTCAGCAACTGGAGAACAATTCACAGTTGTGATCCGTAGCTGGAACACATGTGCTCATCATATTTGGGGAGATAGGAGTACTACCAATCCACACTGTAATTGTGTATCACATTACAGTGATGCCCCTCGTAAAAGTATCGACACTATGTGTCAACAGAAAAATAGATGTTGAGAATGAAAAGCTTTCTATAGTAGTATGGACATGAAATTAAAGACCGCATTTAATATCAGATCAAAACTATGTGAGTACAAATGTCATAGGAAAAGCCTCATTGAAAAGTAACATTTCATTAATTCACTTCAAAGGGGGAATCTTTGTCAATGTACTAAAGAAATGATATATGGTGTTTATGGCTTGCCTAAGATTTATTGAAATTGAGTGTTGGTCATGGTAGATGCTTGTATAAGCCATGCCCTGCCTTCTTCACATATACTCAAATCCTGGCAGGGAAGGAGGCCAGATGGCCAGATGTCCTTTTCCGCCCTCTCTGTGAACTTAGTTTGAGTATAAACATATTAGACAATGTAGTGTTGTCAATTGCCCCCAAAAAACTCTTTTATTTATCATTTATACTAAGTATGTACCTTCTTAGGTTAGTATTGTTGCTCCATGACAGATGCTTGAGTTGATCCTTGGCATGCCCTCTCACCCCATATGCGTGTGTGTGTGTGTGTGTGTGTGTGTGTGTGTGTGTGTGTGTGTATGAGATAGAGATCATGTGAGAATATGTGTGTGAACACGTATGTGTGAGAGAGATGATGTGTGTGAGTATATATGTGTGTGTTTGTATACTGAGCATACATCCTCCTTAGATGTAATCCTTAGTTTTTATGAGGCCCTCAAGTAGGTCATTAGTACACAGAAGTTTGTGTTACTTGTCCTGCTAAGGTTACTAGGATCTAAGAGAACATTTCAGTGCCTGAGAAAAGATGATTGTTTCATCAGAATCAGGGTCACATCCTGAATGCACTTTTCAGAGCCCACTTATGGGAGCAACTGGTTTGTTTGGAAAATGAAAAGGTTAGCTCCTTTCACTACACTGATTTCCTTCACTGGCTTAGGTTAATAGACTGCATGGAAGAATTTAATTTCTTAGGAAACAGGCCTGTTAAGGATGCCTGTCCTGTCTCAGACTCACTTAGGTCACTTGCTACTAGCAGGATGGTTTTGGTTAAAGCACTTTGCCTTTTTTGATCATGGTACTCACTTTGCTCTTGTTTTGTGGTATCGTGAATGGAACCGGAGTCTCACATGTGTGGTGGTTTAAATAAGAACAGTCTTCATAGGCTCACAGATTGGAATGCTTGGTCATCAGCGAGTGGCACTACTTAAGAAGGATTGGGACCTGTGGCCTTGTTGGAGGAGGTATGTCACTAGGGCTGCTCTTTGAGGTTTCCAAAAGCCCAAGCCAGGCCCAGAATCTCTTTCTTCCTGCTGCCTGGTGATCTGGATGCAGAACTCTGAGCTACTTCCCAGCGCCATGTCTAGACCCACCTGCTCCCTGTCATGATGAAAATGAATTAAATCTCTGAAACTATAAGCAAGCCTCAATTAAGTGTTTTCCTTTGTAAGAGTTGTTGTGGTCATGGTGTCTTTTCACAACAGTAGGATACTGATTCAGATAGTCTGTTAAGGAAGCACTCTACGCCCTGGACACACTTAGCCCTATCCCTACATTCTTAGAATACAATAAAATAGTGCATTATATTTGCATAGAAGATGCAGTTCTTTTCTAGCACTGAGTAGATTTCTGTTGGCTTTTTTTCTATCTTTTTGAAGATTTATATATATAATATTTTGAAGATATATATTATAATATATATTAAGATAATAAGATACTAATAGTATTTTTATTAACCTGATTTGAAAATGTTAAAGATCTTTACAAAAATGTTTTGAAAGTCCTAGAATTGAAAATATAGTACTCTGGTTTCTTAACCAGTTTGATGCATGAATGATTCCTTGCACTAGAATTCATCTCTAATCCAGTGTCAGATTTTAAATGAAAAATGTTTAAATTAAATTAAGCTGACTCCACATTTGAGTCAGTTCAGGGAAAAGAATTTCTGTGCAATGAGTCTGCTGTGACAACCCCATGGCATTCTTTCCTCTCCGTGTTGTTCAGAGGAAGGTCAGTATGTGCCTTCTCTAACTTTTAACCACAGGGCTCAAACCTCTGAAACCAAGAAATACTCTCTTCCTGCATGCTGCTTATTTTTATGAAATGCTGGTCTGTCACCTGTCACCTTGAGCACATTTTGAAACTTCTTTGCCATCAGAAGTTACCCTCATAGCTTTTCAAATAGCTTGGGAAATGACTGGGTACATCTTTCAGTCCTCAAGTAGGCTTCTCTCCCATTCTGAGGAAAGTCAAAAGTCAATGTCCCGGTGGAAGCTGATTTAGCCCCCTGCTCAGCTCTCAGCAGAAAGCCCATACTGAAGAAAAAGCAGTCCCTTTGTGTGCTCTGCCTCTGTCGCCCTCTACCTCAGTGTGTCAGCTTAAATAAGCAAGCCAGTTCATGATATCAAAATATTTGTGCAAATGGAATGAACCATAATTTATTGCTTCTAAAATTATTTCATGGGATTGTGGTAGGCCTTATTTTTGCTGAGCCATTGGGGTTAATCTCAGTGGAAATGAGGCCTCCACTCTATGTTATTATAGTCATTTTTTAGGAGAAAAAGAATTCTCTAATCTCAGTTTCCCTAATATTTATCTAGATTAAGAACTTCCAAAAAAGTGTTTGCGGTGATTTAACAACAGGTTGCCGACTCTGGTTATTCTCTCTTAACCTTCCTAACCTACAGATCCTTGTTTATCAGTCTTCAGGTTCATAGTATGAGGAATTTCTCCCATGATGAAAAGAAACACCCAAAAGCATGTGCTAAGATTTCCTGTATCATACAAAGAGAGAAAGGAAAAATAGAACTGTAAGAGGAGAGAGGGAGAAAATGGATTATATATAATGTGTAGGTTGAAACTGCTTGCACATTGTACAACTTTCTGATGCTGTTAAGTTTCTGGGAGCTGGATCATTGAAACCAAGGCAACCAGATGTTCTTATCCCTTATCAAACCACTGCTTCAGAAATTATGATAGTTATCTACAACTCTGAACTTTGAGCCATCTTTATGGTGGGAGAGATTGCCATTAGCCTTAATCCAATAATAATTTTATGTCTGTAGGAAAAACACCCATACACATAAGAATAAAAGTTTAAAAAATAATTGCATGTATGTGTGTGTGCATTTGGGCTATTGTGGTGGATGTGTGCACAATGCAGTGATCAAATTATGGCGTTCAACATATCTGTCATCTCAAACATTTATTTTTCCTGTGTGGTGAGATGACTCATAAATTCCTCTTCTATCCATGTTGAAATATACATTATGGTATAGTTGGTTGTGGTCACATTAGTGTATAAGAAAATATCAAAAACTATTGATCCTATTAAGTTCTCTTTTGCATTCATTGGCTAACCCTTCTCCCACCCCACCCCAGCCTCTTTTCTAAATTTATGAGGAGAGCTTCTGGAAACCACATGGAGGTGACGTTCATGTAGTCTTGCTATTACCTGTTCAGCAAAGGAAGATGCAGACTGAGGGGAAGATGAAAGGTGACCGAGCTTGCAGGGCTAATGTGAATGGTTCCAGCACTAAGTGTAGTGACACAGCAACGATATTACTGGGGCTAAGCAGTTAAGGACAGTTACTGCTCAAGCAGTAGATGACCTGGGCTTTGTTTCCAGCCACCACATGACAGCTGAAAATAGGCTATAACGCAAGATATAGGTGATCCAATTCCTTCCTCTAGCTTATGCATGTCATTACATAATAATTAATAATGATGACAATAATAGTGGTGATAATTCCATACTCACTCTACATGTTCATTATTAACTATTTCAGTATTTGCCATGGTAAACAAAAGCCATTCCATTTTCTCTCTTAATCCCAGAACTAGGTAAAAAGAAAACTTGTTAGAAACTGGATTTACTAATGAGCTATCATGATTTGAATAGTTGCCTTCCTAGTGGGTCAATATGACAAGGATGTCGGCACATGTTCAGAGGATGTCACTCAACCCTTTAATGTGGATTTATGATTTCCCAGTCTTTTTCAATTGACACACAGTTATGCTCCAGTTTGTGCTGCATGAGAATTGTGTAGAAGTCACTTCAACATCAGAGTTACTATATGTTTATTGCACATTTAGGGAGTGTAGGTAAACTTGAGTGGCAGGCAAGAAGCATAAATATGCTCTGTCATCAGAGAAATACTTATTTGGCCTGTTAAACAAAAGCAGAAACAACAAAGTATGAAATAAAGGTTGTCTTGTGAAGACCGAATACACTGACAAAGTATGAGGACTAGATAGCATCATTTGGATTTGAAAGTGTATTCTATGGTTTGGATGTTGACTATCCTCCATTGATACATGTATTAGGGTTTGATAGCCAGTATGATACTAATGTCAGCTAGTAGAACCTCTAAATGTAGAGTATAGTATGAGGTCATCAGGAATTATTGGTGTGCTTTTAAAGCACATATGTCTCTAGCCTGCTCTGTGCAGTCCCTCTTTGGTTCATGATTGGAAACTTTTTGATGGATGCTGTTCTCCTTCTATGGAATTTTGTCTCAGTCTGGACACTTGATGCATGATCATTTGTGAATACAAACCCCCAGTGCTGAGAGTCTAAATAGCCCATCTCTTACAGAAGTGTCTTGTCCCAGATATTTTATAATGGTGAGTTGACTGATAGTATAGAAGTGTGAACAGATATCCGATCTCAAAAGATTTGCTTATTGCACATTTAAGGAGTGGCCGGCAAGATGCACGAATATGTTTCTGTCTTCTAAGAAATTCTTATTGTCCTTATCAGCAAGCTGGCTGCAAAGAAACATCTCATTTTGACTTTTACCTTGATGACTTCCCCGACTAGTGTATGACTTTTAGACGAGGTGACTGAACATCTACTTGGCACTGCTCACCAACTTGTAATTGAGTTGCTCAATAACAGGCTCCTGGAAAATATCATTGTAGAGACCAGAAAGAAATGCAAGGCATATGAATGAAGGGATAATCCTAGAGATCCAGACTTAAAAGACATCTCATCTCTATTTTAAGAAGGCAGCATAGTCAGTTAAGGCCTGCTGTTACAGGAGGCGAGCCCTGATTCTTGTTGAGATGTGTCATAGTTAAGGTTTTATTGCTGTGAAGAAACATCAAGACCATAAAGGAAAGCATTTAATTGGGTCTGGCTTACAGCTTCAGAGAGTTAGTCCATTATTGTCATGGTGGGGACCATGGCAACATGCAGGGAGACATGATGTTGAAGAGCTGAGGGTTCTATATCTTGATCTGAAGGAAAGAGACTGTGTGCCATTCTGGGATTCGCATGAGTTTGTGAGAGACCTCAAGGCCTGCTCTCACAAACACAAAGTTCCTCCAACAAGGCCACACCTTCTAAGAGTGCTATTCCTTCTGGGCAAAGCATCCAAACATATGAGTCTATGATGATCATACCTACTCAAAACAGCACAGGGGGAGGGTTGCAAGAGTATTTGCTTTAGAGGTCTTGTGAAGGTCCACTGGAGTCATCAGTAATAATAGGATTTTGGGATTCTAATGTGTAGGGGAGACATAGTCAAAATATTTTAAGTTAAAAAAAACCATTTGAAATTCCAGTTTCTAGCATCCGTATGAAGAAGATTAGAGATTAGTCACATAATTCTTTCTTCTCTTATTTTAAAAGCAGACAAGGTGTATCAAAACATTTAACTTCAGTCTCTATAATTAGTTCCTAAGAAAGCAAATTATTTACTCAGAGCAAATGATTAGCCACTAATACAAGGTTTGAGACACTTGTGAATATGTAATTAACACTTCCTTCTCAGGACAGACTATCTAGGTGGGATGTATAAGCATATGTATGTTCTCAATTAGTTGTGTGCCCAGTACAGTTTGGTAATGTACTGTCTTAGAGACACATAGAGAGAAAGCTCGATCTTAAGGTACAAGTATAGCAAGTTTCACTTCCAGTGTTAAATCAGAGTGGGGGGCATGTACAAGAAGCTCAACAGTCACCGTGGTCATTGGGAGTCAATAAGAAATGGAAGACTGTTAACATCAAAATAAATTCCAGCACGTTATATTGAATTCATTACTCCAAACAAAGTCCAGTACCCTCATTTTAAAAGCCATGTGTAGTTACAAATAAAAAAAAAGTTAGCTTGAATTTAATGTGAATATCTAGAATTGAAGTGAAAACAAGATTAAAATGTTTAAGAGAAAAATACAAGCCATTTCAATTTGAACAGCGCACGTGAATTGGTGTTTTTTCCAACTCTGTCTTCTGGTATTTATTTATTCTGTCTTCTGGTATTTGTTTATAAACTTGTTTCCTTACTGTCCTTGCATACGCTCACTCATTCCCCCATTTAGTTAGCAATCATGTACCCTACTGTGAATCAACCAAATATCATGCTACATATCAGGGATCCAAAGAGTATTCAGTGCTTCTTTGACTCCAGAAAACATTGAACAGCAAAGGAATGTTCATGAAAAACTAAAATTCGAATTCAAATTGTGATGGGTGTGGTACGGGCTATGAAGCAAAGACATCATTGCTTCTGCCTCTGAGACTCCCAGAAGTCTTGCCTGAGGGGCTCCTATACGACTAAAGTCTGAAGAAGTAGAAGTTTGTCGAGTGAAGTGGGAAGGAATCCTGCATTAGGGGATTTCAGATATGACTTTCAAATATTCATGTGTAATCCTTGAGAGTTACTTCTCATCATTTTCTGTGTATGTCCTATGACATATACTGCTATGCAGCTTGGAAACCCTGAGTAATAAATATGGTGACAAAGCATTTGACCTATGACAGGGCCATTATTGCTGGGATCACTGTACCAAAAGATGTGGTCATATTTACCATCTGGTGAGATGTGCTGTCTCGCCCAGGTTGAGGTTCATAGTGACTAAAGGCTTAAGTAGCCCACAATGACTCAGTTACCCAAAAGCCCCAAAGTAGATGGAGAGCTGTCTGCAAATTTTCATAGGTTCTCTGACTGAAGTCTGAAGAATAAGAGAGAGCAGATGTGCATGCCTTACCTCTGGATAACATGACGACCTTCTGTCCTCTGACCATCTGAGTGGAGCCGTTTTATGCTCACACTGTGATGATAAACAGCAGATCCAACAGTAGTTATGAAAATATCCCAAAAGTACATATTCTCTTTTTAAGACTACAGTTCAAGTTCTGTATTTTAAGCTTTAGTTTAAATGAAAATTATAAACAGTTTAGGAATTGAAATTAGAATATATGTATTCTAATTTCAATTGTTAACCATATATATATATGTATATAGTTAGTAAGTTAGTCAGTTGTTATAAATATAAATCTCAAAGCCCTTCGTTGTAGGACAGCCTTCTATCAGTAACACTCCAGTGATTTTTATAGAAGCAAAAGGAAATTGGATTCTATTATTTTAGATATGTATCTGAAAAGCTGTGCTAATTATCATGCACACAATTAAGACTAAGAGAAAATAAATGGCTATTTTTAACAATGTATGTACTCTAATTTCAATTCTTAACCAGAAAGGGAGAGAGAGAGAGAGAGAGAGAGAGAGAGAGAGAGAGAGAGAGAAACAGAGACACAGAGACACAGACAGAGAGAGACAGAGACACAGAGAGATTGATTCAGAAGTGAAATGTATCATTGGTTTTGGTCATTTCCAGAGGGAAATTAAGGGCCATAGAATAAGCAAGGAGATACAAATTTATAAATATTTGAATAGAAGTTATAAGATCATCACATATTTATTTAAAAACTATCTTGTCTCTTCTACAGAGGAGAAAGATCTGAGAGAGAAATCAACTGGAGCAAAAAAGGGGAATGCAATGATGCCCGGAAAAATGTTAAACCTGCTACGGTTCCTTGCAATGTGGGGACCTGTAAAAGGCTATGGGGGAGTCTGTTATAAAAGCACCTTGAAGCGGTAACATAGAGAGGAAATGGCTAAAAAAAAAAAAAAGCATGTTTCAAATTGGCCAAGAAAAAAATAAAATAAGACTATTGCAGATAATCCCTGCCTCGGGATCTTGCCTGGGGGTGAATTATCCAAGTGGGCACGGAGCCTGGTGTTTCTCATTTCTCTTTTCACACCATTAAATATGAAGTAATCTCCTTAGCGGGACTTACAGCCATGATCATGTCACCTGATGAACAGACCGGCTCCTTTGAGATAAAGCTTTCTGCTTTGTTTCTTTCTTTGGAAATGAAAACATTAAAAGACTAACCCCTCCTTATTCAATCATTGGTTTCAAGAACAGAACCCTTCATATCTCCCCAGTCCCTGGTCCTAGTAAACAAAACCTCGTAGTACACCCAGAAAATATGCCAAATGAAAGCAAAATAAAATAAAACCTGTTTCTCTGCTTTCCATGTGAGTAGAATTAAGGATTATTGTTTATCTGCTGTCAGAGATCCAAGCCTTTTACTGAAAAGGATTAATTATTGTCCTATGCCAAGACTTGTGCTCCCAGACAGTGTGAGGACTGTATGCACATCCACTTTCACGTGCTGATTTCAGTCTGCACGGCTTCCCTTCATGCAGTGAAGACGAACTATGACAACCAAGTCAGTTTTATCATTTCAGATTTTTTGTACATAAATGAGTGCCTATGTTTATGAATATGAAGCACACACATGCTGTTGTCCACAAAAGCCAGAAGAGATTGTAAGAAACCCTGGAATTAGAGTCACAGGCTGTCCTGTGATCCCTGTGATGTGTACGCTGGGAATCTAAGTGTTCAAAAGCAACAAGTACTCTTCCTTGAATGCTTGTTTCATTTCTTAAATGTAATATCTCATCTTAACTTTATTAATGCCCAATTGAGTTATCACATGTGTAAAAGTATCATATATAAACTTATTACTTAGTTGTGGTTGATTTAGTAGTGACTCACAGAATCTGTTTAAGGAATGACTGTTTATCACAAACCATCCCATGTTAATGAGATGCTTCTGTGAAACTCATCCCGACTTCGACTGTGTCAGAGTATAAGGATATGCTCCTCAGAGGAGAGGGCTCAGAGTACGCTTTACCTCATCTTATTAGTAACATCTTCTGATCCCTTTCTTAGGAACCATCTTGAATTGATACTTTTTGATACTACTTTCCTAACCTTGGCTTCTTGTCAATAATAATAGAGCAATAGAAAGTGAACTTTCACTGAGAGTAGAAGCAACTGGTAATTGTGTAATCTGTTCAATCCTAGATATGAGATATTCAGCCTTTGAAAGAATGCTTTTTTACACATTGTTCTACAGTTGCACACCAAGTCTAGCCTGGATAATCCAGAAAACAAGAGAAAGTACTGAGAGATTTTCTAAGTGATCCATCGATCTGTTTCTTACCACAAGAGAGGCAACTGTTAAGAGAAAATATCTACATGCTAAACTTATTCTAGACAAGCTAAATTCAAGACAACTGTTTCCACAGAGGGAGTAATTATGGGAGTTCAGCCTGCCTTCTGTTGCCATTTAGGGCTGTGACTTACACTCACTGTGCAGCACCACGATTAGTAACCTATTCCTTTACCACAACTAAAACTTCCCCTTGTGGTCAACAACTGCCATTTCCATAGCCCCTCCCTTTGCCCAGACTCTGCCTATCATCTTTTTATTCTGTTTCTAGAAGGTAGACTAATTTTTTAGATTTCACATAGAAATGAGGCTAAATAATAATTTTATACATGCTTGCCTTATTTCACTTATCATAATGTCCTTACATATCATATTGAATGACAGGACTTTAAGCATTTTTCTTTCTGAAAGGTAAAAAGCATCTCGCTCGCACATCATATTGTCCTCACAACTGTATCCAGGTACTTTGAAAATAAATTCAGTATTAAAAGCAGAATGTCTGCAGTGCTTATAATTACATACGAGGTTTGGGGGTTTGTTCATCCATAGTCTTTCATTAAAGGTTATGTGTCAGGTCAACGGCAATTATTGTCTCTAAGAACTAGTGATTAACAGGATGGATAGTTAGTGTATAAAATGGTTTCAGCACACCTATGATGACTCAAGTCCCAGAATTTAAGGAAGAAGCCAGGTGCGGCAGTACATATAGTATCCACAGTGCTGGAGAGACGCTGAGCAGATTCCCTGAAGTTTGACCATAAGACAGTCCAGTTTAGCGGGCAAATTCCCACACACTTACACCTGTATATGCATGCCACATTCATGTACACCTATCTCAAAGCAAAAGCAAATATTTATTAAGCACTTTGTTGTTAGATACTATGGTAATGCCATGCACAGATACTTTCTCTCATTTCATCCTCATGAAACCTATTCAGTTAATCACTAATTATCTTTGTCTTGTAAAAGAGTCTCTGAAGTGTCTAAAAGAGACTTGAGCAGAGAGTCAGTAGGAATAATGGCCATTTAGGGTAGAATGATTCTTCAAGTGTCCTTTTAAACCAGAAACAGTTTGTTTCTTAAACTATAAACTCTTAACCTAATGCCAGGCTTCTGCCTCTGCCTCTTTGAGTCTTACTTGTATTACTTTGATTTATTTCATAACCCATTGTATCCTGGCTATGGGCCCAGTCAGAGTAGCCAGATAAGTTTTGTCTGGTGATGGAGCTGATATTTGAGGAGCACTGGTTCCTTGTATGTACCTCATCATGTTTGCTCTGTTAGGGTAATTAACCATTTTACACAAAAGTCTAGCAACCTTATTAAGATGTTGGTAAAAAATAAACAAGTCCATGACTTCTTTTCATTCGGTTATACATTTTCAGTCAATAAGTGTTCATTCATATATATATATATATATATATATATAATATATATATATATATATATATATATATTTGGACATCTGCAGTGTTCTACATTTTTTCCTATGAGTTTCTGAGCTTTCCATCATAAAGCATATTGATCTTTGTATATCAATCCCATATTCAGCCTCTTTACAGAATTATCATTTTAGGTCCCAATCCTTTTTAAAAGCCCAAGGTTTAAAACAAATTGTGATGTCTATCTTCCTTATCGCACACCAGCTCTTGTTAGGTCTACCTCAGAATAGATGATGTCTAACAGTTACCTCTATAGTAGAACTCAATTCTGCTGCTCCAGGTCTGGGCTCTTTAGCCTCTGTACTAACTCTGCTGAAGTTTGTTCTCAAAATCTGGGAGCAGGGATGGTTCTGCTTGTAAAATACTTGATGTCAATGGTGGGGATCACCTCGATGCCCAGAACTGAAGTGGAAACAACAGGTGTCACTTATTCTTTTAATAGCCAGGAAGGAAATGGCTGGGGTATCCACAGACTTGCTGGACAGGCAGTTTAGCAGAAACAACAACCCATGGCTTCAGCAGGGGACCTGGACTCAAAATGAAAATGGAGAAGGCACTGAGGAAGGCATCATGATATCAACTTCTAAGTTCCACAGTGAAGTTCCATGACAATGAGAAACTTTGTTTCAAAGGAAGTCTGCAGAATTCCTGAGGAAGACACCCAGTGTTGACTCCTGGCCTCACACATGTGCATGCGCACACACACAAATATGCACACAACCAAGCTCAAGTCTATCAGCAACAAACAATATTTTTGCCTCTGTTCTTTTTTAAAATTGGATGTTATTTTTAATTATATTTCAAATGTTATCCCCTTTCCCGATTTCCTGATAATACATCCCCTATCACATACCCCTCCCTCTTCTATGAGGGTGTTTCTGTACCCATCCAACTGCCCACACCTTCCCACCTCCCCTCCTTGACATCCCACTACACTGGGGCATCTAGCCTTGGCAGGACCAAGGGCTTCTCCTCCCATTGATGCCCAACAAGGCCATCTGCTACATATGAAACTGGAGCTATGTGTCTGTTCATGTGTACTCTTTGGATGGTGGTTTAGTCCCTGGGAGCTCTGGTAGGTTGGTACTGTTGTTCTTATGGTGTTGCAAATCCCTTCAGCTCCTTCAAACCATTTTCTAATTCCTCCATTGGGGATGCCATTCTCAGTTCAATGGTTGACTGCAAGCATCTGCCTCTGTATTTGTCAAGCTCTGACAAAGCCTCTCAGGAAACAGCTATATCAGGCTCCTGTCTGCTTGCATTTCTTGGCATCAGAAATATTGTCTGGGGTTGGTGGATGTATATGGACTGGATCCTCAGGTGGGGAAGTCTCTGGATGGCTTTTCCTTCAATCTCTGCTCCAAACTTTTGTCTCCATATATCCTCCTGTAACTATTTCTGTTCCCCCTTCTAAGAAGGACTGAAGCATCCACACTTTGGTCATACTTCTTCTTGAGCTCCATGTGGTCTATGGATTGTAGCTTGGATGACCTGAGCTTTTGTGCTAATATCCACTTATCAGTGAGTGCATACCATGTGTATTTTTTGTGTTTGTGTTACCTCACTCAGGATGATATTTTCTAGTTCCATCCATTTGCCTATGAATTTCATGAAGTCATTGTTTTTGATAGCTGAGTAGCACTCCATTGTGTAGATGTACCAGATTTTCTGTATCCATTCCTCTGTTGAAGGACATCTGGGTTCTTTCCAACTTCTAGTTATTATAAATAAGGCTGCTATGAACATAGTGGAGCATGTGTCCTTGTTATATCCTAGAGTTTCTTTGGGTATATGCCCATAAGTGGTATAGCTGAGGCCTCAGGTCCAATTTACTGTGGAACCTCTAATGATTTCCAGAGTGGTTGTATCAGCTTGCAATCCCATCAACAATGGAGGAGTGTTCCTCTTTCTCCACATCCTCACCAGCATCTGTTGTCACCTGAGTTTTTGATCTTAGCCATTCTGACTGGTGTGAGGTGGAATCTCAGGGTTGTTTTGATTTGCATTTCCCTGATGACTAAGAATGTTTAACATTTCCTTAGGTGCTCCTCAGCCATTAGACAGATATTCCTCAGTTGAGAATTCCTTGTTTAGCTCTGTACCCAATTTTTAATAGGGTTATTTGATTCTCTGGAGTCTAACCTCTTGATTTCTTTGTATATATTGGATATTAGTCCTCTATTGATTGTAGGATTGGTAAAGATCTTTCTCCAATCTATTAGTTGTCATTTTGTACTATTGACAGTGTCCTTTGCCTTACAGAAGCTTTGCAATTTTATGAGGTCCCATTTGTCTATTGTTGATCTTAGTGAATAAGCCCTTGATGTTCTGTACAGGAAATTTCCCCCAGTGCCCATGTGTTCGAGGCTCTTCCCCACTTTTTCTCCTATTAGTTTGAGTGTATGTGGTTTTTGTGGAGGTCCTTGATCCACATGGACGAGAACTTCGTGCAGGGCGATAAGAATGGATCGATTTGCTTCCTTTTACATGCTGATCATCAGTTGAAAGAGCACCATTTGTTAAAAATGCTGTATTTTTTAAACTGGATTGTGTTAGCTTCTTTGTCAAAGATCAAGTGATCATAGGTGTGTGAGTTTATTTCTGGGTCTTTAATAATATTCCATTGATTCACCTCCCTATCTCTGTACCAATTCCATAAACTTTTATCACTATTGCTTTGTAATATAGCTTAAAGTCAGAAATGGTGATCGCCAAGAAGTTCTTTTGTTGAGGATAGTTTTCACTCTCCTTTTGTTGTCATTGTTGTTTTGTTTTGTTTTGTTTGTTATCCCAAAGGAATTTGCAATTGTTCTTTCTTACTCTATGAAGAATTGAGTTGGAATTTTGATGGGCATTCCATTGAATCTGTAGATTGTTTTTGGCAAGATGGCCATTTTTACAATATAATTCTGCCAATCCATGAGCATGGGAGATTTTTCCATCTTCTGAGATCTTCTTTGATTTCTTTCCTCAGAGACTTGAAGTACTTGTCATATAGATTTTTTATTTGCTTGGTTAGAGTCACACTGAGATATTTTATATTATTTGTGACTATTATGAATGGTGTCAATTCTCTAATTTCTTTTTCAGCCTGTTTATCCTTTGAGTGGAGGAAGGCTACTGATTTGTTTGAGTTAATTTTATACCTAGCCACCTTACTGAAATAATTTTTCAGGTTTAGGTGTTCTCTGATGGAATTTTGGGGGTCACTTACATATACTATCTTATCATGTGCAAATAGTGATATTTTAACTTCTTCTTTTCCAATTTGTATCCCTTTGACCTTATTTTGTTGTCTAATTGCTCTGGCTAGGACTTCAAGGACTATATTGAATCAGTAGTGAGAGAGTGGGCAGCCTTGTCTAGTCCCTGATTTTAGTGAGTTTGTTTCAAGTCTCTCTCTCCATATAGTTTGATGATGGCTACTGGTATGTTGTATATTACTTTGACTATGTTTAGTTATGGACCCTGAATTCCTAATCTTTCCAAGGCTTTTAACATGAAGGTGTGCTCAATTTTGTCAAATGCTTTCTCAGCATCTATTGAGATGATCATGTGGGGTTTTTTCCCTTTCAGTTTGTTTACATAGTGAATTATATTGGTAGATTTCCACGTATTGAACAATCCTCGCATCCCTGGGATGAAGTCATCTTGATCATGGTCAATGATCATTTTGATGTGTTCTTGGATTCAGTTTCCGAGAATTTATTGAGTAATTTTGCATTGATATTTATAAGGAATATTAGACTCAAGTTTTCTTTGTTGGGTCTTTGTGTGGTTTAGGTATAAGCATAATTTTCCCTTTATAAAAGGAATTGGGTAGAGTATCTTTTTTCTATTTTGTGGAACAGTTTGGAAAATATTGTTATTAGGTCTTCTATGAAGGTTTGATAGAATTCGGCACTAAATCCATCTTGTCCTGGGCTTTTTTTGCTTGGGAGATTTTTTAACAACTGCTTCTATTTTTATAGGAGTTATGGGACTGTTTAGATGGCTTCTGTTATCCTGATTTAACTTAGGTACCTGGTATGTGTGAAGAAAATTGTCCATTTGATCCAGATTTTCCAGTTTTGTTGAGTATAGGGTTTTGTGGTAGGATCTGTTGATTTTTTAAGTTTTTTTCCGTTTCTATTGTTATGTCTCTTTTTTCATTTCTAATATTGTTTGTTAATTTGGATGCTCTCTCTGTGCTCTCTGTTTAGTCTGACTAAGGGTTTATCTAACTTGTTGATTTTTCAAAGAACCAGCTCCTGGTTTTGTTGATTATTTTTATAGTTCTTTTTGTTTCTTCTTGGAGATTTCAGCCCTGAGTTTTATTATTTCTTGCTGCCTACTCTTCTTGGGTGTATTTGCTTCTTTTTGTTATAGATCTTTTAGGAGTGCCATCAAGCTTCTAGTGTAAACTCCCTCCAGTTTCTTTTTGGAGGCACTCAGAGCTATGAGTTTTCCTTTTATCCCTGTTCTCTTTATTTCCCACAAGTTTGGCTGTGTTGTGCTTTCATTTTCATTAAATTCTAAAAGTCTTTAATCTCTTTCTTTATTTCTTCCTTGACCAGTTTATCATTGAGTGAAGTTTTGTTCAGCCTCCATGTATATGTGGAATTTCTGTCGTTTTTGTTGTTATTGAAGACCAGTCTTAGTACATGGTGATCTCATAGGATGTATGGGATTATTTCAATTTTCTCTATCTGTTGAGGTCTGATTTTTGACTGTTTAAATGGTCAGTTTTGGAGAAGGTACCATGAGGTACTGAGAAGAAGGTATATTCTTTTTCTTTTTTTAGGATTAAAATGTTCTATAGCTCTCTGTTAAATACATTTGTTTCACAACTTATGTTAGTTTCCCCGTGTCTTTGTTTAGTTCCAATTTCTATGATCTGTACCATTTATGAGAGTGTGGTGTTGAAGTCTCCCACTATTATTGTGTGAGGTACAATGTGTGCTTTGGGCTTTAGTAAGGTTTCTGTTATGAATGTAGGAGTTCTTTCATTTGGAACATTATGTGGCGGGAGGAATTTCTTTTCTGGTCCAATCTTTTTGGAGTTTTGTAGGCTTATTATATGTTTATGGCCATCTCTTTCTTTAGGTCAGGGAAATTTTCTTCAATAATTTTGTTGAAGATATGTACTGGCCCTTTAAGTTGGGAGTCTTTACTCTCTTCTATACCTATTATCCTTAGGTTTGATCTTCTCATTGTGTCCTGGATTTCCTGTATTTTTTGGTTAGGAGCTTTTTGTGTTTTGCATTTTCTTTGAAGGTTGTGTCAATGTTTTCTATGGTATCTTCTGTCCTTGAGATTCTCTCTTCCATCTCTTGTATTCTGTTGGTAATGCCTGAGTCTATGACTCCAGATCTCTTTCCTAGGTTTTCCATCTCCAGGGTTTCTCTCTTTGTGATTTCTTTATTATTTCTATTTCCGTTTTTAGATTCTAGATGATTTTCTTCAATTCCTTCTCCTGTTTGGTTGATTTTTGGTTTCCTCTTTAAAGGCCACTATCTTTTTACAAACTGTGTTGTCCTGTATTTCTTTAAGGGAGTTACTTATGTTTTTCTTAAAGTCCTCTAACATCTTCATGAGTTGTGATTTCAAATCAAAGTCTTGCTTTTCAGGTGCGCTGGTGTATGCAGTGGTTGCTGTGATAGGCGACCTGGGTTCTGACGATGCCAAGTGGCATTGGTTTCTCTTGCTTAGGTTTTTTACCCTTGCCTCTCACCATCTGCTTATCTCTGGGGTTAGTTGGTCTTCCTGTCTCTACCAGCAGCTTGACCCTCCTGTAAGCCTGTATGTCAGCACTTCTGAGAAACCAGCTCTCTCCCAGTGGGATCTGGTTACAAAGAGCTGTGGAACAGGGTCAGCTCAGGGTACAGGTGGAAACCACAAGTATCCTGCCCCAGACTGATCCTTGGTTTCTGTGTCCTGAAGGCTCCGGACAGGTTCCTCATGGGACAGGAATGTGAGCAGAAATGGTGGTCTCATATGTGCTCTTGGGTGGGTCAGCACTTCTAAGAAACCAGCTTTCTCCCAGCAGTATCTGGGGTACAGAGAGCCATGGCTCAGGGTCAGCTCAGGGCGCAGGCCTTATGGCTGGTTATTTACTTTTTGGGAAGTGAGCATAATCTGCCATGTTGTAACTTCAGAGCTTGCCTAAGCTTCCCTCAGTACTCAGTAGAGAGGACAAAGCACAACATACCAAATCGTTTAAATTTGCTCAAGTATATGGAACCTGCAATGTGTTGTCGCTGTTCTTATTAATTTTTTCTTCTATTTCAAATTTATCTATAGCTCTTTCTCCAAAATTCCAAAGTATTAATGAGTTCTGCTCACTCTGTCGTAATAATCAAGTTAGCTTCCTTTCAGATAGTGCATGCTGATGCTTTCTGCTGAGAAATATTGCCTCCCAATTTTAAAGTCTTCTACTTCCATTTTTTTAGTAACCAATTAATTAAGCCATACTAGTGATTCATTTACTACTATGATCATACTGGTGTCATTCCTTTTAACATTCTATGGAGCATTTTTTAGTCCTCTTTATTCATGGACAAAGCCCATACTGGGCTGATTACACTAATCATATATAATCTGCTAATGGCTGATAGGTAGCATTTTTTCCAATTGACTAAGTAAAATGAGTCATATTTCTGAATGTTAAATATTGCCATTTCAGAGTTTTCAATACAAGGAAGGATTAGGGAAGATTATCATGTTAATTTGAGAGATTATCATTTTCAATGGTTTGTAATTATTTATGAAAAATTGGAATTATGCATTTGCTTATAGCTTAATAAACCTTTTATTTCCTTCCTTATACTGATAAATACTGACCAACTTTTCAATTTAAGAATTATTATTTACTTTAACTGTTACAACTAAGTTGATAATTCTTGTTTTATCCATTTTATACATTTTTAAAAATATATTTAGTGAAAAATGTCATAAATTATAAAATTTTAACTGTAATGTCTTTTGCATGGTTTGAGTCTGTGTCTTTTGTTCTGTCTCTGGCTACTTATTCATTCATGTTTTCTTTCTTTCTTTCTCCCTTTTGTTCATTCTTTCTTTCATTATTTTTTTCCTTTCCAGTTGTTTTGAATTATGAATACTTATTTTTTTTGCTTATACCTCTTAACAAATTTTATTTTATTTCTAGCAATTAATGCTTTTCGCTTTGTCTCTCTCGCCATCTCATTATTCTTAGTTGTCTAAGTTGAATTGGGGTCCTACACAGTTGCATTATTTTTATTTAGTGATTAGAATTACTTCAAAATCTTCACCTCATACCACACCAACTTGAGCCACCTTTCATATGGTAAGCTCTCCTGTTCCCATGGGAATCTCCCCATCATTTGCTGTTTGTCCTGGGAAGTTTGATTATGTGCTGGGCTTCTACAGTGTACATTGTTTCTAAATTCTCTGCAAACAACAGTTCCTGATAATAGATATCACCAACTTAGTTATAATAAATAATCTAGACATGCAAGGTACATGTTCAGTTTCATTTGTTACAGTCTGTTTTCTAGATGTTTAAAAGTTATCTTCATAGTCAGTTTTTGACTAGAAAATTAGATTTTTATGTAGTTAGGCAAAAAAAGAAATTTAATTATAGAGATGTATTAAGTATGATTTTAAGTATAAATAAGTATAAATTTAAATATAGAGAGTAGTAGGTCTTAGCTTCTAAGACCTTGGAGTCTGAAGTTTGGCTTTAAAACTAAAACTTTACAAATAATTTTACAAATAAAAGTTTACAAATAATCACTTTGCAAACTTAGCCAAATTACTTAGCTCTTCTATATTTAGTAACCCATAACTGGGCACAATTAGAAATTGCCACTTTCATTTGCTAAGAGGATCTATGGAGAAAATATTCCAAAGCACCTAAAAACATGCCTAACACACTGTAATCACCTAATAAATATGATAATTATTTCAAAGTATTTTCAGTATTAATTGGTGTCTAGAAGAACATCTGGTGTTTGAACAGGAGTCTGAAGATGCTGTTTGTGGGTAGGTAGCAAAGGCACAAGCCGATAAGCTCTGTACAGTAATTGTCATCTTATTATTTTTATTACCCATCCCAACCTGCTCCAGATCCCGTTGACACTTGCAGAGCCGGGCTTTCTGTAATCCACATGCATTTGGCATGCTTTCTCACCACTGTCAGGCTGATACTTCATGGGGAAGGTTTAATTGACGTGGTTTTATTCAGCATGAACTAGAGACAGCCTGTTCTGCAAGGTTGGTTTATTTTTTTGTTGAAAGAAGCCGGGTGTCTGACAATTGTGTTTTCCAGTGAATTTATTTCTCTGGTATACTCCTTACACTCTTAGGAGTCAGAAAATAGCTCCCATATTCTCACACTTTCTACATTCCCACAGGAGAACAAACATTTTGTCTACAACATTAGACTTGTTTATTAACATAAAAGAGCATAAATCCTCCCTGGGTGCCAGGAGTATGGTAGAGAGGCGGAGTGAACGTTGCCAGCCACTTTGCACTGTGTGTGCTGCCTCATGTTGCTGGGAGAACGTGATGTTTGATTGGCTCATGCTTAATAAATCCTTTAAATGATTCTGCCGGCCATTGTTCGCCTTGAAAATTAATACCTGGGAGTGTATTGTAAGGATTACCGTGTCTCCAGTATGATCACCTGAGCATGCATGGAGGGTGTGCTTTAATTGGTTCCCACTCCCTTTTATTATGACCTGGAGGTATGGTTTTCTCACTAGTTTCCCTCTTCCTTTCCTTCATGAGGTTTTGAACTATGTTAGTAAACATAGGTCAAATGGCCTCTCCTATGAATCCCTTAGTCTGCAGAAGGCATCAGGGAAAACAAAGTGAGAAACATAACCTATAAATCATTAGAGGAATTAATTCCATTAAAATGCATTATGCTTTTTCCAAAACCCTCTGCATGTACTCTACAGATAGAAGGCAAATATCAAACCCCAGGTCAATGGTACTTTTGTTTGTTCCCCTTTGCGCTATGGTAAGTTTTGAACAGTAAGATAGGCATATATGTTTCAGGTACACCCTCTCCCCCATCCCCCCACCACTTCCTGTTCTATTTTATTCCTTTTTTATCTTTATTTCATTTTTTTAAAAAAAACTTTTGTGTTGCTGGGAGATTGAACCCAGGACCTAGTGCATGGTGGTCAAGTGCTTTGCAAGTGAGCAGCATTGTCGTCCATAATCTGTTTACCTGGACCTTCAGCGCATGGTTTTAAACAAAAGTTTTTGATAGTGCTCTTTTCCTTAAGAGGAAATGTAAGCCTTAATAAATAACTGTTCTATTGTTATTCTTAAGTTTCCTAGATGCCTTGCTGATTATTAGATAGGACTGTGAAAGTTAGAATAATTGGATAAATTTCCTAATTATATTATTGTATAATTGTAGCTGTGGGGATCAAAAATTGAAGTGCCTAATTTACTATGAAACAATTAGTAGTTTAATATTAAATTTTCTGTTTCATAGACAAAGTATACATTTGAGAATTTTTTTTTCTTTCCTACAAAGTGGAAAACTCCATAACTCCTTCAAAAAAAATAGTGAACAGAACTTCAGATGTGTCTAAATAGGGCATGGTAAACAGCTCTAAATCCAGAACTTGTTTTAAATCTGACACCAAACTCATTAGAAAACCTTCATGAAATCATAATGGACTGGCCACCCTGCTCTAGCAAGTTCTGCATCGAAATGCAAATTAGACAAGGGCCAAATGAAGACTTCTTGTTGTTTGATTTTACAGCGCGGGGCGTCAGCCTCACACCGTCTGCACCCTAGACAAACACTCAGCCCAAGACACAGTTGGGTCAGAATAAGGTCTTAACATTATAGCCCCAGTGTTGTCTTGTGCTTTAGGAAACCCTTTTAAAGTGTTTTAAAGGAAACTGGCACTCAAGTAAACCTACATGGTATTTATTTTTGAACATAAAGGAAAGTTAGATACAATGAAAGGAGCGACAAGAATTGTTCTATTTTTTTTCCTTCTAGTGTTTTCTTTCTAACAGTTTAATAGTTACTTTGCAAATGGTCACAGGAAACTATTTAACACAATGCCTGCTTCCCAGGTTACTTGTTGAAAATGGCTTTGTGATTGTCAAATTCAGTGAGTGCATTTGACTAATTTTGAGTGTCTTTGAGGCATTGCGCTACTGACTGCTTCTGCTTCTGTCTGCTTTTGATGAGAATTCTTTCTTCCCGCTCTCCTCAGCTTTTGTGCCCTGCTCAAGATTGCACCCAGACTTTCTTTCCTTGCAGGTTGCTGTTTAAAGGACCCTTTCTTTATGCTCACATCTGAAACATTTCTTCAAATTTCTCAGATTGGTGATGACTGTGTATCTGGCATTTGTTCATTGGTTATGTTGTATATACTACAGCCATGGCAAACCTAGATGCACAATTGTGTCAGTTAGTACAAATAAATGAGATCTGCATATGTAAAATACATGGATTGCAGCAAATCCACACTTCTAAGACTCTTAAAACAGCACTTCTCAGCTACAGTTATTTCCATCCAATTCCACCTTCAGTCACGGTCAGGTTCAAGTGCACATTTGCCGATTCACCCCGCGTGTGCCTATCAAGCCTTTACTGTGTGCCTGGACTACAGGTGTGTGGGGAACGACAATGAAATGAACAAGAACACTTCATGTCCTGGAACTGACACCATACTGAAGCCTCTGTGAATCACATTAGAGTAACAATAGTCAATATTACCAGATCTCAAAATTTAAAAGGAAACTAGGAACTCATAGGTATGAAAGTTTCAGCTTTTTAATGTATTGAATTCAATACTTTAAGGGAGGACAGGGCCTATTAATGCTGTGCCCATCTCTGTTTATGATCTTGTGTGACAAGTAAAATTCTGACAGCCAAGTCTGAAATGCTAAACTCTTAGTGCCTACACCAATTTTTCCCAGGTTGGTCTGTGTCATTTTCTTTGTTTGTCATTCTATTTTCACAGTTGATCATGCTTCCCTCTTATATTACATTTCTATTGTGTCTCTTGCTAGAATGCATCTCCTTTCCCCTGCCTTTTCAGTTCAGGTCAGGTAATCAGTACACATTCACAGCCCAGATATTAAGTCTTTCGTAAAGCGATCCTAATCTAGCCGTTTAAAATTGCCCTTGCTCTTCCGGCATTTCACTATGCACTTTCATTAGAGATTTTACCGTCTGATTTATGCATCTTAAGCCCAAGGAAATGAGTGTTCCTCCCTGTATCCTAACACACTTAAACATCTATGTAAGCAGTGGTAGAAATCCAGTTGGACAGGTTGACTTTCCCTGAACAGAACAGAGCTGCCCAAGCAGGAACTTTGTTTTCTGGGCAGTTTTGTTATAAAAATGGCTAAACCAGCTCTTTAAACAGTTATGCATAAGATTTAACTTAGTTCTACTCTACTTGACTCTGTCTACTCTTGTCACGTCAACATGGAGACCAACTTCCGTCCTTCTAGACTCCTGTAATGAGTAATGGCTGACTTGAGCCTACACAGCTTAAAGGTCTGGATTTGTTTTAGGAAATGACATAACAATTGTCTTCTTTTGATAGCGAATGTTTTCTTTTTGATGCTTTTAAATTCTCTAGGGTATCTTAAAACATAGGTTTATGGAGGTAGGCATAATGCTGCATAGATCTAGAGCAAGCTTCATTGAGTGGCAACTCTGGGTCAGGAGTTATTTAACACAGAGTGTACATGGTTATTTTAAAGTATTTTAGTTTCTTAGTTCTTGTGAGAAAATAAAGCTGAAAAATGTTATGTTTCCTAGGGGAAGATCTGTAACTATACTGATATATATATATATATATATATATATATGTGTGTGTGTGTGTGTGTGTGTGTATGTATATATGTGTATATATGTGTATATATATTGTATTCTTATTAACAATTTTGTCTTTAAAATATAATACTATATAAAATGTTGGTTTTGATTTTTGTCTAGTGTATTTATATTCCATTATATTTTAAAATCTTATCAATAATTTTTCAAGCATGTCAGATTTCTCTCTTTAAAAGTTTTGTATGTTTTATTATTCATAAATTCAATCCAGAGACTCTATCATTTAATTATAAATGCAATTGTTGAAGAAAATTAAAAAAAAAACATTAGTCTCTGTGTTAGTTAAACTGGGGACATATTCCTCAGTAGGAGAGCAATTACTAAACACATGTTAGTCACAGTGTCCACCCTAGGAAGCAAAAGAGAGCTGGAATATCTGCCAAGTTCTTTATAAGGAAATAATGTATGTTATCAACTACCCCAACATCAAATAGAGTGCTTCGACTCGACAAGCATTAGCAGAGCCTCAGTATCCTTTTGGTACTGTACTTTTCTAAAGTAGTAACGGTTGGTAAAGTCTGAAAAATCTTTTCTAACTAGGAAATTTGGACAATAATGGTAGGAACTAAGACAGGAACTTGAATAACTCATGGGTTCAAAGTCATATAATTTTGCTTACACAAAATATTTTTTTAAATGTCTGATCAATCTCAATTGTTACTAGCAAATTGGAAAGCTTTGAAAGAAAAGTCTCATATTTTTCCAACTGGGTCTTCATTTCTAATTCTCTTTACCTTTCCCATCTCACAGTCTCTCTTTTCAAGTATGACAGGAGACAACTCAAGATGTGCTCCATAGATACATTGTACACATACATTTTCTGTTGCCTAGATAAGCAATGACGTCAGTCTCTGCCCCCTTTGCCTCCTCACAGGTATGATTTTGTAGAAGTTGAGGAGCCCAGTGATGGAAGTGTATTAGGACGCTGGTGTGGTTCTGGGACTGTGCCAGGAAAGCAGACTTCTAAAGGAAATCATATCAGGATAAGATTTGTATCTGATGAGTATTTTCCATCTGAACCCGGATTCTGCATCCACTACAGTATTATCATGCCAGTAAGTACAACCTTGAGATTCTCCTTACTCCGCTGAGTCAGCTTTTTGCTTTTTTAATTGGATCTCCCCTTTGAAAGATGAGAATCAGAACACCAACATCAGATCATGTTCTCTAGTTTGGATTATTTTCACCACAAAGGTTGCATTATAACTGTCACAGCCAGTTTAAGCATTTCTCTGTAGATTATTAGAAATACCAAGTACCTCTTCAATGTAGTGAAAGGAAATGTGCTGATTTTTTTAGTCATTTTGAGAAGATAACAGACTGGGAGATGACTCAGAATAAAGTGCTTACCTTGAACAAACGAGGATCTGGTTTTGATCCCCAGAACAAAATTTAAAAAGCCAAGTATGATAACTTGTACTTCAGCTCTGGGAAAGCAGAGAAAGGCTTGGGCTCCCTGGCCAGCCAGTGTAGCCTAGGTGGTGAGCTCCTGCTCAGTGAGAAATCCTGACTCAAAAACTCACATAGAAAAGGCCTGAGGCATAACACGAAGTATATGTCTGCCCTCCAGCTTCTCATACACACACATTTATCATACATAAACATACATCTGAAAAACAAAGGAGACAGCATGCTCCTCAGGCCTGGCTCATTGACCATCAGCTCAGCATTAGTGGGAAATGACATACGGATTTTTGTCTTGAGAAGAATAGATAAAAATGTGTTATTTCTCACTCTTTTATTATTTAAGGGTCACTGTAGAAGCTTAATATTATAATTCTTTTTAACTTATTTTAATGGACGTCATATTAGATAATGAAATACAACTGCAGCTTCCTAATATTATCTAAGACTTTGGGTATATGATATATTAATGTATTTTGCTAGTAACATTTCTCAGTTTAAAGATGCAATTTTTGAAAGTTACTTAAATCTGTGTTATTTAGTGTCGATTCTATGTGTAGATTTAGGGATGGATAGAATGAAGATCTGGAAAGGCAGCACTATTTGCAGTCAATACTATTTTACCTAAATTGTGTTTAATATTACTTTAAAAAAAATCAATGTTTTTATGTGCTGTTTTAACGTTTTTACACTTAATATAGCACCATTTCTTTACCCTCCAAAATTAATTTTGTATCTATTGTTGGTATAAACCTAACACTGTTTAACTTTGCTTATCATATTTATGTTGAATAGTTATGCAAAAATGTAAATCCTTGACTGCTTATGCACAACTTATATCACTGAGTAGATGGGGAAATTTTAGGTATTGGCTGATAAGACAGCTGAAAGGGAACAGAAGAATGCAAGCTGATTTTAAAGCATGTAGCTTGTTCTCTTGTGATAGAACTCTTTATTACGTGTGACTGATGCTAAAGCAGACATCCTGGGATGTTAGACTTGTACTGGAAATCGTCATTAACCTTCTTTATAGATTATCAAAGATGCTATTCCATTCTTAATGTTGTTTCCATCTTAGATTTCATAGTATTTCCTTTATTACATTTCAAATAATCTTCCTAATAATATATTTAAACATTAAATTGAAGACGATTTAACAGCTTGACACAGCCTAGGATTAGACAGAGTCTTTCTAACGTCGTCATCTGCTCACATACTTCTGCTTCCTACTGCCCAGTTCAGGTCGGTTCAGTGGCCACAATAGAGAATCCTGGTTGAGAGATGCTATAGGAAATGAAGACAGAATTCAAGGGCTGCATACATAGCTTGTTGGACTAAATGCCATCTAAACATACATCGAATATAACTTCCATGTGTCACATGAAACGGTTACACAAACGTGACCTAGTCCCTATGTTGCATCATGGGAAACCCACTTGTGTATTCCAAGTAATAAGTGAAATTGAGATCTCTAGTGTTTCATTAAGTGGTGGAAGTCGTTCGGCAGTCTGATACGAGCCTGTACCTCAGCACTTGATTGGCTGATGAGCCTCATACATGTTTACAGACAAACAACAAGTGTCAATGGGCTTGCTGAATAGAACTGGGAACATGACCCACTAAGGATTTAAGGATTTATTGAGAAGTCATAATGTGGTTATAATTATTCTAATCATCCTGAACGGAACAGCAGGCTATGGGATGAAAGAAATTAAAGTATGTGAATGTAGGAATGTAGGGTCCTACATACCTAAGAAGTGCAACTTGATGATGTCAGACAATTGCTTTTGTTCCAGTTTCACACACTTTACTTTGGTGGCTGACTTGGTACTTCTTGTGCTACCATTTAGATCTCCCGCAGCCCTCACTCTGTACTATAAATACATCCATTCCACCCTCACCAACTGTTTGCAGAATAGTGGGATTTGATGAGTGAAAATCTGAAAGGTGACAATGCTTTTAAGTCTGGCAGAATGCTTTGAATTATCACTGTATGTTGCTAAATGTCACCCTCCCTTGACCCACCCCCACATGCATTAGCACTGACCAAGCAACAATTCATCAGTGTTAGTTGTCAGTCAGATAAAAGAAAGTCCAAAGGAAGAAAGGATGCTTTTTGGAGAGAGGACTTGAAGGATCTTGTGGTATTTGCTCAGGGCAATTGCCCCTGCATAACCCCCACTCCCCATACATTTATTTCATTGTGTCCTGGATGAGCTCTCTTATTGGAATCCCCACTTCCCTACACACAATGATTGGACTGTCAGCAAACTCACAGCTGTGAAGCCAGACCTGTGGCGATGCAGACCACAATGGCTTCCTAGTTTTGTAATGATACAAAAGGCATGGACCGCAGGCCTCAGTAGATGATTAGCTTCCTGTCAGAAGGTGTGCTACATAGGCCTTGCTCAACACCATTCCCCGTAGCTGCTGCTCATTAAGATTTTCTAGAAATTTGGCCATTTTCTCTCAGGCTCATCTAGGATCTGATGGCATATCGTAATGTCTCTGCTGCTGTGTGTTACCTTTATTGCAGCTGGAATACATGGAAGGCAAAAAAGAGCCAGAGTAACAGGGATGTTGTCAAGTGTTCTTCAGATGCTCATGTGTGTGTGTCTGAGGCACTAGGGGCACAAGTGGACTGTGATGTAATTGGTTGGTACTCATCCTGATAAGAAGAAGCCCAAGTTGGGGCAGTTAATGAAGTATTGACTATAGTCAATGAACGAAGTATACACGTTTTATTTTAAATCAAGGACTTATAAAAACTAAGCCATATAATCAGCCTTATCAGCTTTGCACAATCAATGTAGTGACTATTTTACATCTGACACAAAAAGCCTATATCAGGGAATGGATTTTAAAACTCTAGTTACACACACACACACGCACACACACACACACACACACACACACATATGTACTTTAAACTGAGTTATATTTTATAAGAAGCTCACTCTGTAGTTTTATTTGTGAGATAGAATGAACATCTCAGCAGAAAAACTCTCTGTGGTTCTCATTATCACGTCATAGCAGGAAAATTCTCACGAGTAAGAACAATTTTTTTTATTTCCAAATAACTTGTAAGAAGACAAATTAAATGTATTTCTCCATTTTGCTATGTTCAATCGGAGTCACTAGCTAGGCTTAGTTTTAAAACAAGCCCTGGGAGATTTTAATGTATTACTACAACGAGCCACAGCTTACAAACTTTATTCCATAGGTTTAAAGTTTAACACTTATCTATTTCAGACAATTATTCACAAAAATAAATATGGTTCCCTTGTTACACTTCATTGACAAGTAATGAAGATAAATATGTATAAATTTGTTAATAAATGATATATTAGGTTTTATGATGGCTCACAAGAAGTTAATAATATCTTTGATTCTTTTTGATGAGAGGATAGAAAAAGAAAGGGGAGAATCCTTGTACACATACCCTGGTAGATTAGTGTAAGAGATTGTTTAAGAAAAGTGAAAAAAGTAAGACCTTGTTTCCTTCTAGGGCCACACACAGTGAGAGCCCAGAACATAGCTCCCATCTCTTAGAAAGAAAAGTTCTTATTAACGTTGTAACGTTGGAGTAATAGGTTATATATATATATAACCTACTCTGCAGTGTTGCATAAACACCAGTATTTAAAAGCCTAAGAAACAGGCAAAGGATAAATAGAACAATGTTTCATCTAGTATCAAAATATCAGATTGACACTTTCCCGTCATAAATATTTGGAAACTGTCTCCCAAAACATACCTGAAGTTTTAAATAAAAATGTGGAAAATCAGGTGTGACCCTCCACAGGGTTTTTCTTTTTGATTTTTTAATATATAAAATGGTTTTGCTTGACTATGATGTTGTTCTCAATGCTCATGAAATGCGAGGACTTTACTTTTTTTCCTTAAAGTTGGCTGCAGCATTTTGAGTAAATATTGTACTAATGTTTAACTTTCTTAAATAATTTTTATTTAACCTCAGTTTTGACTGTTTTGAAGTTACTAACAATAAGATAATACTTCTAGCAACTCATTTAGTCCTATTTGATGGTTATCAGTCTTAATTAATGGAACCTGATGCTATAGTTAGCATAACATTGACTCCCATGTGTTGTCACCATTTTACTTATTGCTGGGCATCTGGATGGGTGTTAGGGAAAGAATGAATGGGCACAGCCTTTACATGCACTCCAGCCCGTCTACTTTTAAATTTCTATCAAACTTTTCTTACTTTGTAAAAAATGATTTTCTTTATCCATCTATCAATGATATCTGCTTGGATATAATAGTTTTTCAAATTTTGTTGTTCAAATTATATATAAAGAAAATAAACTAATGCCATCCTCGCCAAATGGATAAAACAAAATCCCCCAGTACTGCATATCTTGGAGAGAGAATGCCATCTTGGTTCTGGGCTGCTTCAGAACCCAGATGCGTTTCCCTTCCTTGTAATTTTGTAAATGACTTGGAATTAAGTCCCTGTACAGCCATCGTGGTGGTTTCTTCTGTGGGGATGGGGTAGACGGAAACTTGGTGCCTCAGGTACTGTAAGGAATGCATGACTTATTGCCAGTTATTAATATGTGGGCAAAGAACAAAGCAGCTCAGTGGATATTGGAGTTGGGGAGAGGCCACTGTCCCTTCCATCTCGCTGTGCCCATAGATATTTCATGTCAATGTTCTGAAGAAGTCTACTCTAACCAAGGACAGAATTCATTGTTTTTATCAGGTGAAGAGAAATTCCACTTGACTCCTAAAGAAGCCTTTAAATTAAATTTTTGCTTTTTTACTTTGGGCAAAATAGCATGCTCCTTGGAATGTACCTACACATAGATACTGTGGGGAAGTCTTCAGTGGTACAATATGACCAATATTCTCCAAAATTTTGTCTTACCAATTGACTCACATTTCAACATTATCCTGTCAAACTAATTTAAGCAGTGACCATTTATTTATATAGAGCATGAAGTTCAAATAAATTATTATTTATGTGGCCAAAGATCAAAGAAAATGGTTGTGGTTTTACAGTATTTGTTAGGACTGAAAGCTTAGAGAGCAGTACAAGTGTTTGTCTCCAGTCATCAGAAGTACTTGTCAAATGACTAGATTCTTATGAAAATGCACTATGTTTTTTGTGTGCTTAGGAAGAAGTCAGGGGATGACAGTATTTTACTGCATCAAGGTTTTATACAATTGTTACAGTGACTAAACTTGGCTTAGACCAGTTTACTCGATTTCTGTCTGACATCTACCCATGAGTGCAGGGTTCCTCTTCATAAGTCATGATCCTGTCTCTCTTTAATTTCTACTACCTCCTTTTGTTGCAATTATTTTCATGTCTTCTAGGATGGAGCTTTGTATGTACTTCTTAGAGAAAGTAGCCAAAACTCTTGCAAGAAATGTAAAAGACAGACATTTGAATGGAGTTGTATGGAAAGATTTGGAACAAATGGAAAAAAATTCAATAATCAATACTGTATACTTAAGACCACAAAGATTTAAAAGTTTGGAGTTAGTTCAGGAGTGAGGCCTGGAACATAGTATGTCTTTGTGTGTGTTTGTGTGTGTGTGTGTGTGTGTGTGTGTGTGTGTATGTATGAGTGCATATGTTCTCCTGCACATGTGTCTGTAAAAAACACATGCATCAGTCCTTCATGCCCTGCATGTAAAGACTAAAGTACAATCTCAGGAGTGTCTCCTCAAAAGTTACTCCCCCTTTTTCCCAAGGCAATCACTCATCATCCTAGAACTTGTCAGGTTCTTGTCAGGCTGGCCAGCTAGAGAGCACCACTGAACCTCTGTCACACCTTTTCAGGAGTAAGATTCCAGGCATGCCACCATGCTCAAAATGTGAGTGTTGTGGTTGTTGATGACGATGGTTCTGGGTATGGAACCAGAGATTTTACTATTGCAGACTAAACACTTTACCTAATTTGCTAGCTCTCCAAACCTTACAGGAATTATTTCAATAAACTTTATTGAAAATGTTAGTTAAATTATTGTGCAAACATTTCAACAAGCGTGGTAATATTTCCCCAAATCTCTAGTACCTTGCCTCTATCTTACTTTAGAAAAAAAAGTATATCTGTACATGTATATAATATGTCATGTCATGAAATTGAGACTATTGAGGGGAAAAGAATGCCACAATTCTTAAAAAATACACACACACACACACACACACACACACACACACACACACACACACATACTGAGGATGATCCAGCTTGGATTTGGTATCAGTTAGGTAATAGAACCTCTGAAGACCAAATCCCTGGTCACTATTGTGGATTGTTACTTGTCACAGGTTCTCCTTTGTTTGTGGCTGGCACAGGAGACCTTTCATCAGCCATGTTTGGAGATGCTGATACCAGGAGCTCTACATGGCATTGATCTGTTGTCACTGCCTTGGATGGAAGCATGGGACAGTGGCTGTAAATTATAAATTGGGCAGCAGTTTTCGTCCCATGTTGGAGAAGTGTTCTTACACTCTGACTAAGATTTTGTGACTTGGTTTGGGGACTTGTATGCATATTTAAGAGTTGTGTTTTCTCTCTTCGTTGTTCAGAATTGCAGAAAGGGTGGGGAATTCTCCCAAAATTATATGGATGTGTTTCATAGCACTTGCCTGTACGCTCCAACATTACTAAGCTGCATATTGAGGACTATGGATTTGTCAACTGTCAGTATCTGTTAGTCAGAGTGTTGTGATGGATTGTCGTCTGCCGTTGCTGCTGCTCAACACGAGCCTTATTTGGTTCTTCACAGATGTTGCACATAGCACGGTTCTAGGACAGATGCCCTCATTCCACAATATGACGAAACACAATACATTAAGACAAATATTCTTCCATGTCCTCATACTTTATAATTAAAATTTGTTTAATTTAATACCATACATATTTTTATTCTGTTAGAAAATTTATGTTCTGTCAAGTTAGGTTGGGATACTTCGTAGTTGTCTGTTAGGTCCATTTAGTCCACAGTGACATTTAGCACTACTGTTTATATACTTCTTACTCTAAGGCACTACCTATTCTTGAAGGTGAATTTTTTTCTGAGACAGAGCAAAAATATGCATTTGTTCTCTAATTCTTTAATAAGCTTGTGTATTTTGATTGAGAGATTGAGACCACTGATATTCAGACTTATTATTGGAAGAATAATTTCTTAATTGCCATCACTTTGTTGATTTTGTGTTGTCTCCTTTGACTTAATTCACATAAGCCATGACTTAGCTTCATTCATTTCCCCTATAGTATCTTCTCTTTTTCTCCAGTCAAAGTTTTCCTTTTAGTGCTCTTTGGAGAGATGGTTTGATGATTGTAAATTTCTTTAGCCTATTGCTCTGATGGAAAGTTTTTCATTTTCTTTCAATTACAACAAATAGTTTTGTCAGGTGGAATAGTCCAATTGGCAGCTTTCAGAAGTTGGATCAATCACATGGCTCCAAGTTCTGCTGGCTTTTAATGTTCCCATTGAAAAACCAGCTATGATTCTGATGTACGTGTTTTTATGTGTTTCTTGATCCTTCTTTCTTTCAGCTTTCAGTAATTGGGGTGTGTGTGTGTGTGTGTGTGTGTGTGTGTGTGTGTGTGTGTGTGTGTGTGTGTGTATGTCCGTGTCTCTGTGTGTTTTTCTGTGTGTGTGTATGTGTATTTATCATTCCAGTTATAAAACATCCCAAGTTTGTCTTTCTAATTCTTTCTATTTGATCTTTCACCTGCTTATTACCTTACTAGGCATTTCTTTTCCTTGATTTGGGAAGCTTTCTTCTGTAATTTTATTGAAAGTATATTCTATGACTTTGACCTGTAATTCGTTTTCTTCTATGTCCATAACTTATAGATTTGGTCTATTCATGATGTTCCAGTGTTTATGAATATTCTCATCATTAGAAATGAAGGATAATAACAATCATCATATTCTGTGATCGAGCCAATTCCTTTATATCATCTTCAAGCTCTAATGTTCTGTCTTCTCCTTGTTGTGTCATGTTGCTAATGCTTTCCACTGAGGATTTTTAATTAAATTTTTTTTTGAGGGAAAAATTGTTTATTTGACAAGGATAGAGTCCACAGAGACTGGAAGAGCAGGGGAAACAGGCAGGTCTGGCAGCAGAAGTAAGAAGCTGACTGGTCACACCTCAACCACACACAGGAAGCAGAGAGTAAAATGGGGCTGTGGCTATAAATCCTCAAAGCCCAATCCCCAGTGATACACTTCCTACAGCAAGGGTGCACCTCCTACAGATTCCATAACCTCCCCAAACAGTGCCACCATCCAGAGACCAAGAGTTCAAATAAAGGAGCCTATGGGGGACATTCCTCTTCAAATCACTACTGATCCTTTAAGTTTGAACTCACTGTCTTAACATGTTTCGATACTCAGAAAAAGCAAGTTCTTAAATTATCCTCTTTAAAAAACAAAAGGTTTTCCCCAGACCATTCTTCCATTTTAATGGCAAGCTTTCTCCCAAATTCTTTTTGAGGTTGCGAATCTAATTATATTAAATTCATAAGTGAATATGTGGTGGGTAACTTTTGTACAACATTATTATTCTTAGATAGGAATGCAATGAAGACATAGGTCACTGCTGATTTTGTTTTGTGTTTCTCATTCTCTTTTTACCCTCTTCACATAATTCTTATATAGTTCCTAGCCATAGGTATGCATGACTGTTATAAATGAGATTGCTTTATAATAGTGTCTATTTATTGTGGACAAGTAAACTGATTTACACAGTTATCTTTTTTTTTGATTTTTTTTTATTAACTTGAGTATTTCTTATATACATTTCGAGTGTTATTCCCTTTCCCGGTTTCCGGGCAAACATCCCCCTCCCCCCTCCCCTTCTTTTTTGGGTGTTCCCCTCCCAACCCTCCCCCCATTGCCGCCCTCCCCCCATAGACTAGTTCATTGGGGGTTCAGCCTTAGCAGGACCCAGGGCTTCCCCTTCCACTGGTGCTCTTACTAGGATATTCATTGCTACCTATGGGGTCAGAGTCCAGGGTCAGTCCATGTATAGTCTTTAGGTAGTGGCTTAGTCCCTGGAAGCTCTGGTTGCTTGGCATTGTTGTACTTTTGGGGTCTCGAGCCCCTTCAAGCTCTTCCAGTTCTTTCTCTGATTCCTTCAATAGGGGACCTATTCTCAGTTCAGTGGTTTGCTGCTGGCATTCGCCTCTATATTTGCTGTATTCTGGCTGTGTCTCTCAGGAGCGATCTACATCCAGCTCCTGTCGGTCTGTACTTCTTTGCTTCATCCATCTTGTCTAATTGGGTGGCTGTATATGTATGGGCCACATGTGGGGCAGGCTCTGAATGGGTGTTCCTTCAGTCTCTGTTTCAATCTTTGCCTCTCCCTTCCCTGCCAAGGGTATTCTTTTTCCTCATTTAAAGAAGGAGTGAAGCATTCACATTTTGATCATCCGTCTTGAGTTTCGTTTGTTCTAGGGATCTAGGGTAATTCAAGCATTTGGGCTAATAGCCACTTATCAATGAGTGCATACCATGTATGTCTTTCTGTGATTGGGTTAGCTCACTCAGGATGATATTTTCCAGTTCCAACCATTTGCCTACGAATTTCATAAACTCGTTGTTTTTGATAGCTGAGTAATATTCCATTGTGTAGATGTACCACATTTTCTGTATCCATTCCTCTGTTGAAGGGCATCTGGGTTCTTTCCATTTTCTGGCTATTATAAATAAGGCTGCGATGAACATAGTGGAGCATGTGTCTCTTTTATATGTTGAGGCATCTTTTGGGTATATGCCCAAGAGAGGTATAGCTGGATCCTCAGGCAGTTCAATGTCCAATTTTCTGAGGAACCTCCACACTGATTTCCAGAATGGTTTTACCAGTCTGCAATCCCACCAACAATGGAGGAGTGTTCCTCTTTCTCCACATCCTCGCCAGCATCTGCTGTCACCTGAGTTTTTGATCTTAGCCAATCGCACTGGTGTGAGGTGAAATCTCAGGGTTGTTTTGATTTGCATTTCCCTTATGACTAAAGATGTTGAACATTTCTTTAGGTGTTTCTCCGCCATTCGGCATTCCTCAGCTGTGAATTCTTTGTTTAGCTCTGAACCCCATTTTTTAATAGGGTTATTTGTTTCCCTGCGGTCTAACTTCTTGAGTTCTTTGTATATTTTGGAAATAAGGCCTCTATCTGTTGTAGGATTGGTAAAGATCTTTTCCCAATCTGTTGGTTGCCGTTTTGTCCTAACCACAGTGTCCTTTGCCTTACAGAAGCTTTGCAGTTTTATGAGATCCCATTTGTCGATTCTTGATCTTAGAGCATAAGCCATTGGTGTTTTGTTCAGGAAATTTTTTCCAGTGCCCATGTGTTCCAGATGCTTCCCTAGTTTTTCTTCTATTAGTTTGAGTGTGTCTGGTTTGATGTGGAGGTCCTTGATCCACTTGGACTTAAGCTTTGTACAGGGTGATAAGCATGGATCGATCTGCATTCTTCTACATGTTGCCCTCCAGTTGAACCAGCACCATTTGCTGAAAATGCTATCTTTTTTCCATTGGATGGTTTTGGCTCCTTTGTCAAAAATCAAGTGACCATAGGTGTGTGGGTTCATTTCTGGGTCTTCAATTCTATTCCATTGGTCTATCTGTCTGTCTCTGTACCAATACCATGCAGTTTTTATCACTATTGCTCTGTAATACTGCTTGAGTTCAGGGATAGTGATTCCCCCTGAAGTCCTTTTATTGTTGAGGATAGCTTTAGCTATCCTGGGTTTTTTGTTATTCCAGATGAATTTGCAAATTGTTCTGTCTAACTCTTTGAAGAATTGGATTGGTATTTTGATGGGGATTGCATTGAATCTGTAGATTGCTTTTGGTAAAATGGCCATTTTTACTATATTAATCCTGCCAATCCATGAGCATGGGAGATCTTTCCATCTTCTGAGGTCTTCTTCAATTTCTTTCCTCAGTGTCTTGAAGTTCTTATTGTACAGATCTTTTACTTGCTTGGTTAAAGTCACACCGAGGTACTTTATATTATTTGGGTCTATTATGAAGGGTGTCGTTTCCCTAATTTCTTTCTCGGCTTGTTTCTCTTTTGTATAGAGGAAGGCAACTGATTTATTTGAGTTAATTTTATACCCAGCCACTTTGCTGAAGTTGTTTATCAGCTTTAGTAGTTCTCTGGTGGAACTTTTGGGATCACTTAAATATACTATCATGTCATCTGCAAATAGTGATATTTTGACCTCTTCTTTTCCGATCTGTATCCCTTTGATCTCCTTTTGTTGTCTGATTGCTCTGGCTAGAACTTCAAGAACTATATTGAATAAGTAGGGAGAGAGTGGGCAGCCTTGTCTAGTCCCTGATTTTAGTGGGACTGCTTCAAGTTTCTCTCCATTTAGTTTAATGTTAGCAACTGGTTTGCTGTATATGGCTTTTACTATGTTTAGGTATGGGCCTTGAATTCCTATTCTTTCCAGGACTTTTATCATGAAGGGGTGTTGAATTTTGTCAAATGCTTTCTCAGCATCTAATGAAATGATCATGTGGTTCTGTTCTTTCAGTTTGTTTATATAATGGATCACGTTGATGGTTTTCCGTATATTAAACCATCCCTGCATGCCTGGGATGAAGCCTACTTGATCATGGTGGATGATTGTTTTGATGTGCTCTTGAATTCGGTTTGCCAGAATTTTATTGAGTATTTTTGCGTCGATATTCATAAGGGAAATTGGTCTGAAGTTCTCTTTCTTTGTTGTGTCTTTGTGTGGTTTAGGTATAAGAGTAATTGTGGCTTCGTAGAAGGAATTCGGTAGGGCTCCATCTGTTTCAATTTTGTGGAATAGTTTGGATAATATTGGTATGAGGTCTTCTATGAAGGTTTGATAGAATTCTGCACTAAACCCGTCTGGACCTGGGCTCTTTTTGGTTGGGAGACCTTTAATGACTGCTTCTATTTCCTTAGGAGTTATGGGGTTGTTTAACTGGTTTATCTGTTCCTGATTTAACTTCGATACCTGGTATCTGTCTAGGAAATTGTCCATTTCCTGAAGATTTTCAAATTTTGTTGAATATAGGTTTTTATAGTAAGATCTGATGATTTTTTGAATTTCCTCCGAATCTGTAGTTATGTCTCCCTTTTCATTTCTGATTTTGTTAATTTGGACACACTCTCTGTGTCCTCTCGTTAGTCTGGCTAAGGGGTTATCTATCTTGTTGATTTTCTCAAAGAACCAACTTTTGGTTCTGTTGATTCTTTCTATGGTCCTTTTTGTTTCTACTTGGTTGATTTCCGCTCTGAGTTTGATTATTTCCTGCCTTCTACTCCTCCTGGGTGTATTTGCTTCTTTTTGTTCTAGAGCTTTTAGGTGTGCTGTCAAGCTGCTGACATATGCTCTTTCCTGTTTCTTTCTGCAGGCACTCAGCGCTATGAGTTTTCCTCTTAGCACAGCTTTCATTGTGTCCCATAAGTTTGAGTATGTTGTGTCTTCATTTTCATTAAATTCTAAAAAGTTTTTAATTTCTTTCTTTATTTCTTCCTTGACCAGGTTATCATTGAGTAGAGCATTGTTCAATTTCCACGTATATGTGGGCATTCTTCCCTTATTGTTATTGAAGACCAGTTTTAGGCCGTGGTGGTCCGATAGCACGCATGGGATTATTTCTATCTTTCTGTACCTCTTGAGGCCCGTTTTTTGACCAATTATATGGTCAATTTTGGAGAAAGTACCATGAGGAGCTGAGAAGAAGGTATATCCTTTTGCTTTAGGATAGAATGTTCTATAAATATCCGTTAAGTCCATTTGGCTCATGACTTCTCTTAGTCTGTCTACATCACTGTTTAATTTCTGTTTCCATGATCTGTCCATTGATGAGAGTGGGGTGTTGAAATCTCCCACTATTATTGTGTGAGGTGCAATGTGTGTTTTGAGCTTTAGTAAGGTTTCTTTTACGTATGTAGGTGCCCTTGTATTTGGGGCATAGATATTTAGGATTGAGAGTTCATCTTGGTTGATTTTTCCTTTGATGAATATGAAGTGTCCTTCCTTATCTTTTTTGATGACTTTTAGTTGGAAATTGATTTTATTTGATATTAGAATGGCTACTCCAGCTTGCTTCTTCTGACCATTTGCTTGGAAAGTTGTTTTCCAGCCTTTCACTCTGAGGTAGTGTCTGCTTTGCCTCTGAGGTGTGTTTCCTGTAGGCAGCAGAATGCAGGGTCCTCGTTGCGTATCCAGTTTGTTAATCTATGTCTTTTTATTGGGGAGTTGAGGCCATTGATATTGAGAGATATTAAGGAATAGTGATTATTGCTTCCCGTTATATACCTATTTGGATGTGAGGTTATGTTTGTGTGCTTTCATTCTCTTTGTTTTGTTGCCAAGACGATTAGTTTCTTGCTTCTTCTAGGGTATAGCTTGCCTCCTTATGTTGGGCTTTACCATTTATTATCCTTTGTAGTGCTGGATTTGTAGAAAGATATTGTGTAAATTTGGTTTTGTCATGGAATATCTTGGTTTCTCCATCAATGTTAATTGAGAGTTTTGCTGGATACAGTAACCTGGGCTGGCATTTGTGTTCTCTTAGGGTCTGTATGACATCAGTCCAGGATCTTCTGGCCTTCATAGTTTCTGGCGAGAAGTCTGGTGTGATTCTGATAGGTCTCCCTTTATATGTTACTTGACCTTTTTCCCTTACTGCTTTTAATATTCTTTCTTTATTTTGTGCGTTTGGTGTTTTGACAATTATGTGTCGGGAGGTGTTTCTTTTCTGGTCCAATCTATTTGGAGTTCTGTAGGCTTCTTGTATGCCTATGGGTATCTCTTTTTTTAGGTTAGGGAAGTTTTCTTCTATGATTTTGTTGAAGATATTTACTGGTCCTTTGAGCTGGGAGTCTTCACTCTCTTCTATACCTATTATCCTTAGGTTTGATCTTCTCATTGAGTCCTGGATTTCCTGTATGTTTTGGACCAGTAGCTTTTTCTGCTTTACATTATCTTTGACAGTTGAGTCAATGATTTCTATGGAATCTTCTGCTCCTGAGATTCTCTCTTCCATCTCTTGTATTCTGTTGGTGAAGCTTGTATCTACAGCTCCTTGTCTCTTCTTTTGGTTTTCTATATCCAGGGTTGTTTCCATGTGTTCTTTCTTGATTGCTTCTATTTCCATTTTTAATTCCTTCAACTGTTTGATTGTGTTTTCCTGGAATTCTTTCAGGGATTTTTGCGATTCCTCTCTGTAGGCTTTTACTTGTTTATTAATGTTTTCCTGTGCTTCCCTAAGTGTGTTCAGGTCTTTCTTGAAGTCCTCCAGCATCATGATCAAATATGATTTTGAAACTAGATCTTGCTTTTCTGGTGTGTTTGGATATTCCATGTTTGTTTTGGTGGGAGAATTGGGCTCCGATGATGGCATGTAGTCTTGGTTTCTGTTGCTTGGGTTCCTGCGCTTACCTCTCGCCATCAGATTATCTCTAGTGTTACTTTGTTCTGCTATTTCTGACAGTGGCTAGACTGTCCTATAAGCCTGTGTGTCAGGAGTGCTGTAGACCTGTTTTCCTCTCTTTCAGTCAGTTATGGGGACAGAGTGTTCTGCTTTCGGGCGTGTAGTTTTTCCTCTCTACAGGTCTTCAGCTGTTCCTGTGGGCCTGTGTCTTGAGTTCACCAGGCAGCTTTCTTGCAGCAGAAAATTCGGTCTTACCTGTGGTCCCGAGGCTCAGGTTTGCTCGTGGGGTGCTGTCCAGGGGCTCTCTGCAGCGGCAGCAACCAGGAAGACCTGTGCCGCCCCTTCCGGGAGCTTCAGTGCACCAGGGTTCCAGATGGTCTTTGGCTTTTTCCTCTGGCGTCTGAGATGTGTGTGCAGGGAGCAGTCTCTTCTGGTTTCCCAGGCCTGTCTGCCTCTCTGAAGGTTTAGCTCTCCCTCCCACGGGATTTGGGTGCAGAGAACTGTTTATCCGGTCTGTTTCCTTCAGGGTCAGGCGGTGTCTCTGGCAGGGGTCCTGCTGCTCCTGGGCCCTCCCCCACGGGAGCCCAGAGGCCTTATACAGTTTCCTCTTGGGCCAGGGATGTGGGCAGGGGTGAGCAGTGTTGGTGGTCTCTTCCGCTCTGCAGCCTCAGGAGTGCCCACCTGACCAGGTGGTTGGGTCTCTCTCTCACCGGGTCTCTAATTAAATTTTTTAAATGTTTCATTTCTAATTTCATTTTAATTTGAATTTTCATTGCTATTTCTATTGTAATTTTCATGTCTTGGATTAGTTTATTTGGCTACTTGTTTGTGTTTTCTTAGATTTACATGCATGCTTCTCTGTAACTAGTGAAATAAGATAAGAATCTTGCTTAAGTGCCTATGTTTTGAGTTTATAGGAAGGACATTGATAGGATTGAAGAAGGAAAAGCTATTTCTTAACCAAATAATAACAATTAGAGATTATAGGGAGTTTTGTATGAAAGTATGTAGTCATCAGGTCTCTTCAGGAGTTGCCTGTTTCCTTTTAATGTGTTTATCATGTTAAGGGGTCTTTGATCCTGTGTCATCAGAAGCTCAACTGTGAATGATGACTTCACTTGCACATATTGAAACAAAGATTACTATTTTGGACCTGGACTATTTTAGAGGTTTTCCTGCAAACCAACCCGAAGAGCGTTGCACCTTGGTTAATTGATACCTGCTTTCTAGCCAGCCCCACTAGGATACCGATCATACTTTGTTCATTAACTGTGGTAG
Organism: Rattus norvegicus; assembly: GCF_021556685.1. Classification (NCBI taxonomy): domain Eukaryota; kingdom Metazoa; phylum Chordata; class Mammalia; order Rodentia; family Muridae; genus Rattus; species Rattus norvegicus. The sequence goes on from NC_141535.1 coordinate 168,238,578, forward strand.
GCATAACCAGGTGACCCACTCCGTGACCTATGCAATTGAAAAGCCTAAGCTGCTTTCATGTTACAAGCTTTTGTCTATTTCAATAGTACTATGTATGTGTTAAGATTACTTCAAGTTCACATGAATTTGCACGCACACACACTCACAAATACACACACACACACACACAAACTCAATTTTTATATATCCCCCTCTAGTATTTGATACAATTTTAAAAAGTAATCCAATTAGCATTTTATATGCTTATAGAGTTCCTGTTTGTGGATAGGAACTAGCATTCTTGTTACAGGCTTTATTTCCATTTAGGTCAAGGCGATGGCGGGATGATGACTGCCTTGCTAGTGGACAGCCTCCACTGCAGGTAGTCTTTTAGAGATCTTGACTTAAAAGGCCATATAGACTCTCTCCAGCATTTCTAATACACATAATTTAAGCAAACTAGGACTTGTGATAAAATTTTTGTTTGTTTGTTTTGTTTTTGTTTCCTTATTTGGTTTTTGAAAGTGTTTCTCCATGTAACAGCCCTGGCTGTCCTGGAACTAGTTCTAGAGACCTGGTTCTCAGTCTCAAGTGCTGAGATTAAAGGCCTATGTCACCAAAGACTTCTTTTTCTTTTTTAAGTAAAAGAATAATAGAAATACATTAAAATGGCAATTATCCACGACTCTAAAGTAAAATTCAAGGTAGATACTGCTAATATATTGCAAATAAATCTTTGCAGTGTTTAATATCACCTCTGAAATTGTGTGTTTATATTATTTTGAATTCTTATGAAGGAAATGCCTTTTCTAATAGAGTAGCATTGTGATTCAGTAAAAAGTCCATTTCTTCCTCGTATAAGTTAATGAAATAGCATTAAATGTAATTAGTTGTTGTAGAGAAAGAAATGGGTGAGACCTTGAAGTGAGAGGCACACTGCATGCCTAGGCTTGACTTACAACACCTGAATGAGGAGGTATTAAAGCACATGACACATTTGCTGGATGAGGTCCTTAGAAGTCATCTCAGGCATTCTGACACAAGTATTTTCCTTCCTTTAAGGCATATGATGAGTGACACCGTCCTGGGTTGTCTTAGTACCATTACTGATAAATGTAACAAAAGAACTCCAAGTCTACCAGAGATTTATTTTCTTTTGATTTCCTGGGACCCCTGCTGGCTTGCTCTCTTGCAGGGACCATATTTAGTTCTAACTGAAGTGGCCCTTGGAGTCGCCTTCAGAACTCTGAAAGAAGTTTACCATTCACCATTAAATGTCACATCACTAAAGTGTGTAATTGAAAGGTTTTGATAAGATCTGTGGAATTACTGTTTATTTAAGCTGTTTTCTCCAAGACATAGTATCCTGTGTCTCTTCCCATAATAGACTTGCTAACTGCACTTTAAAGACTTCAGTCATTAGTCACTATTTCTTCTTCATCACCTCAAACTTCATTTTATATTAAGAATCTCAACTTTTAATTTCTGATTCTCAATGTTTTGGGAATGGAACGGTGGCTTGGCTCTTAAGAGCGTTAACTACTCTTTTCTGAGTTTGCTGCTAAGAACCTGCATGGCAGTTCACAACCATCTGTCAGTTCAGTTCTAGGAGTTCTGACGTCATCTTCTGTATCTGAAGCACCAGGCACATTGGTGGCAATAGACATATATGCAGACAAGACACCTATACACATAAAAATTTAGTTAAAGACCCTCAACTTAAAAATAAAAATGTAACATGATTGTGGCATATACCTGTTCTCCCAGCACCTAGGAGGCTGAGTTTGGAGCCAACCGTAATACACAGTGAGTACCTAGTTAGCCTCCGCTACAATAAGAAACCCTAACACAAAACACACATACACACACACACACACACACACACACACACACACACACACACAGAGAGAGAGAGAGAGAGAGAGAGAGAGAGAGAGAGAGAGAGAGAGAGAGAGAATAATCGAATAATCCTTGGATTTTTTTTCTTGTAATAATCCTTGTTTCTGATTTTTCACTTCCTTGGTGGCTTTTGTTTTGTGTGTGTGTGTGTGGTTTTTTCTTCTCTTTTTTTTTTGAGAATGGAAATTTAGAATACACTTAGCAAGGAATTGACCACTGAACTGTCTTACAGCATTACACAGTTTCAAGTTTTTATTTTAATATTTGTATTTATTTTCTTTTTCATAAATGAATATACTGTTTTGATCAAATCCACTTCCACTCCATTCCGCTAGTTCCTCCCTACAACTTTTCCCTCCTAACCTCATGTGCTCCTTGTGTATTGGCAAGGAACTGATTTGTACTGAGGAATACGGTGTAGCATAATACAACCTGAAATAGAGACTGAGAAATCTGTGCGTTTCCTCTCTCACAATCTTTATTCTTTTTCCTCGGAATGAAGAAAGGTTCAAAGCATCATAACATGTGATAAGTAAAAGGTTACATGAAAAATCTTTCATAAGTAAGAGTGAAAAATACATGCAGTCAGCCCATAGTTTGAATAGTGATTCAATCTAGAATAAAGACCAGGAGTTTTGGTTCAAAAGAGGCTTCAGAATGTCAACTGGCTTAAGAGAAAACTTTCACAATTAATTGGGTGCCTTCATAAACATGCTCCTCTAAAGTTCTAGAGTGAGGTATGGAGACAAATATTCAGCTTAGGGTAGAACACCTATCAGAGATTAATGATTGCAAAATAAAAATAAGACCACAAAGCACTCCCCTTGATGTTGGATCCAAAATAAATGTGCAAAACATAAATAGTCACAATACATAAATCCATGAATGAGCCCCTTCTGCCTGCGAGACAGAGATTAATGAAGTTTCAGGATGCTAAGAGCCCAAGATATAATCTAGCGCTTTAAACTGATGTCAAGATTTATAACTGATTACTGAAAATGCCTTCATGTCTCTAGAATAGATTGATGACTTTAGTTTTACTAAATCTTTTTTCATCCAAAAATTGATTAATTTGGTTCCAACAGGTATGGTATGTGGTAGTATTTACATATTAAATGTAACTGCATAATACATAAAAACCAAAGCAATTTGAAAGTGAAAGAGAGTAACAGATGATACCCTCAACAGGTTTCTTCATATAGAACTTTAGGACTTAGTGGAAGCCAACTTAGGAAGCCTTTGGAGATGTTAGCTGGTGCAGGAGGTGACCTAAGTGGAGAACCATTAAAATGAGACACATATCGTAAACACTGAATTTTAATTTATTCCTCTTCAGTTAGGGCCAGGGACTTTCTCTTTTAGAAGCACAATTTGTTAAGTTAAATACTGTCCTTTTTCTTCCAAAAATCACAGTCATAATGCTTCAGTTATGGCAGTTTCCTCTTGGCTTTCCTTCAGTACAAATGAAAACTCCATTGCTTGAAAGCAATCTGTGTGTGGACCCTACTGCATTTTATGAGGTCCTTCCCTCCTACATTCTACAGTTATATCTTTCATAGCTAACTTAATACTGAGTTTATAGCAGCTCATTTGTATGGAGTTCTTCCAAAACATTCACACCAGTTTCAAGTAGCAAAGAGCATGCATTTGATTGGGTTCTTCAGTATTTAAGTGGCTTGATAATGGCCGTAAAAAGTACTACTGATACGAATACTTGGGAACAAAGTGTAGATCACTAAATGTCAGTTCCACTGGTTGGGGGAAGAGAGCGTTGGTGGGCAGTGCTGAGTGAGTTCTGAGCATTATCGTTCAAGTTCTTCTGGCACTGGGGAGACAAATTACAACAATAAGCTAAGTGAAAGCCACTTCAGGTAATGAAGGTAGCCATTGTGCAGTTTCCATATGCAGCTGCCTGGTCCAGTGGCACTGGGAAGTGCAGGTTATATGGTCAACAGGAAGTTAATTGGCAACTAGGTCTTCCCAGGGCACTAATGTAGCTGAAATCAAGCCTGATTTAATGTGCACCTCTTATGCATCTTTGTTCCCTTCCATAATTTTTCTATGATTAAAGTTCAGCGCTTTTCAATTTGTGTATAGTAGTTTGGTTCACTGGAGGTTTCTTGACATTGGAAGGAGTGAGTTTACTACTAAAGTAGTGATCAGGTGTGGAGAGCTCCAGATGAAGACCTATGGGTGTCTTTCCTCTCTGTTCCCACTTTTCTTCTCACCCTGTCTTCCTCTATTGCTTCTCCTTTCTCTTCCTCCCCTCATCTCTTAAGTAAACCCTTATAAACTACTTGTGTTATTTTAAAGTTGATATCAAACTTTTATCAGTATTCTACCACACTATTTCTTTATTAACAAACAAGATTTTTTTAGAAATGGTTTTGCCTCCCAATGTATCATCTGGTTTCCTATCATGGGTGTGCTTTACCTAACAGGAATGTGTAAAAAGGCAGGATTGTATGACAACCAAGTTCCTTTTTCATTTCACTTCTCGATTTGGGTCTTTACATCAAGGATACAACCATGCAGATCGAGTAAAGAACACAATTGAATGCAAAGAATATGCATTTTCCTTAAATGATATCAAAACCCACATAATGTACAGCTTGAGTCATTGTACTCAAAAGCAACACTGGCTGCAGTAGGATTGCTGGGCCTCCTTTGTTTCTTTGGCTTTGAGTGTTTCTCATCTAGTTTGATATATCTATCCTCTATGACCTTCTCTCAGCTAATTGACTTACCCACAAAGGGTAGAAAAGAAAAGTTTCTACCAACAGCATTGTGAAGACTAATTATCAGATCCTGAGCTCAGTGTTTGGCATGCAGGGGCAACAAGTATTTATTACCTTTATTCCAGTGCCAGGCATACTGACAAGTTCGGATTTAAAGACATTGTTCTTCTAAATAGGCATTTTGTTTTTGTATTGTTTTATTTTGTTTTTTACTTTTTGAGCAACACCTACAAGAAGGAAAATTTGACGTATGTCATCATGCTGAATGCACTCATTTTTAAATGAGTGAGACCACATTTTTAAATGTCATATTTGCAGCAGCTGCCCTTGACTGTAATCTCAGTCACTCAAGTGACTGAGACTACAGGTTACCAGAGTTAAGGTCAACCTGTGTATCAAGACTGTTGAAACAGTCTTGCATTGACAAACTGAAAGGGGCAGACACTGTAGCTCAGTGGTAAAATGCTTACATAGGCTGCTAAGACAATGACTTCCTCCCTCCCTCCCTCCCTCCCTCCCTCCCTCCCTCCCTCAATCAATCAATATGAATAAACAAATGAATGACTGATAGAAGGGAGAAGGATGGAAGGAAGGAGGAAAATGAACGAATTTACTGTAATGCTGCTTGCTTTGTTTGCCTCTTTTATTTTTATCTTCCTTAAAAGTCTTCATTGTGATGTATCAAACTTTGATCTCACTAAATCTTCACAACTGGAGTCTGAGAGCAGATTGATGTTGACCATGAGAAGAGCATTCCTTGCAGCAGCTGAAGCTTTTGGTCAAGTTTGTTCTTATCATACATGTGGCTATGAGTTCACTCCTGACCCTCAAACATGCCACATTCCTTGGCTATTTTTTTTATTCTGTATCTTAAACATGCATACATATCTTTTAAGAATCTCTAACTTGAAAGTTAAAAAAATTTCTCCTCTAACCTGGGTAAATTCCACAAAGTCTAGGTTCAAAGTTACCACCAGGAGCTAGTAAGACTTAATTCCATTTAGAAACTTGACCTTGATTATTTTTTTAAGAATTTTACTAATACCATAAAGGCCATGGGAACTAATTATTGATCAATTTGCTTACCCTGTGATAGTTTGTTGGATTGATAGGGTTGGATTTGACTGACCCCCACTTCTTTTGATGAGTTTCTTTACCGTTTGACACAGGGATTCAAGGTTTAGTCACCCAACAGCTTAACCACCAGAGTTTCTCCCATCATGCCCGGGCAACAAGCCCAGGCCAAAGAATCATTTCCTATACACCCCAGAGCTCTTGTTTGCAGTGAAATAAAAAATGAGACTGCATCTAGGATTCAGGGTGAACTAGTGCTTAGAAGTACAGAGAAGGGTATTCCTTCGCTTGTTTTTGGTATAACTGAAGGGAGGTGTTGGAGAGCAAGCATTCATTGTTTGGACAGGTCTAGTTGCTTTCTAAACAATTCACCCATCATTAAATGGTGCCATAGGGGTTTCTGTTGTGTCTGTTAATGGCATTCCCACCTGAAGATAATGCTTTGCTTTGCTTTGTCTTTCCTTTCCTTTCCCTCCCCTACTCCTGTGTATATAGAAATAGCTTGTAATTTAGGTGAGATATTTTTCAGAATATGTTGGAATTCCCAAACATCTCTCTCCTAATTCATGCTCACGTATTTTCTTTCTCTTTCTGTTCTGATCTTGAAATGTTTTGTTTTTAATCATGTTATCTCATTCTCCATGGGAAGTCATTTAGGTTTAAACTCACTTCCAATCTGGTTCAACTTTTCCATTTGTTCATTCATTCATTCAGTCACAGTGCGTACATTCATTCCATTGAATTCATTCTTTAAAACTGCTAATTGCATTTTTATTACCATATAGGAAGGTAAGTAATCATGTGGAGTTTTATTCTAAGAAATAATCTGCATATTTTCCCAATTGTTTTCATCATTCCACGTGTTAATCAATTGTTTGTAATCCTATGTCTTTTAAAGCCTTTATTATTAGGCCTTTAGGGGATATTATTTGCATTAATTTCCATATTTTCTTCTATTTCCTAAAGTGTTATTATATTCTTAATTGTAAGAAGATTGTTTTATTAGGCCTCTTGGGATATGTTAACCCCAACAATCTTATTTTATATCTAAGCCCATAGTAAAGGCATAATAAACTGAGGACAAACCTAATATACATTTTCAGGAATGACTACAGTTTAGATGCTTTCAGATAAGATATCTACTTTATTTCATATTATAACAGCACCTGGAACATAAGAAACCACAATTTCAAACAAATGCATCAATGCTAGATTGCTGTTCTAATGTTCTAAATGGATGCCTTGCAAAATAGACAGTATATATCATTGCATTTGCAATCTACAGAAAGACAGTTATTTTATATTATTATTTTTGATCTATGGCCAAATAGTTTAAAGTCAAGAAAAACGATTATGTATTTTTCCCAGTAATTACAGAGACAGGTATCAAATGGGGACATTGGGTTCATTCCTGGGTTTTCTGACTCAAAATTCCATGCCTTGCTATGCTTCTGAAAATTCAAAATATTCGTCCTAGTGGTGTTCTGAATATAAGTCTGTCTTCTACACGCCATTCCCAATGTCCCTATGGTATCTTAGCTTGTCAGCTAGTCTATCCCTTGTCCCATATGAGTGCATACATATTTTACACATATAACCCTGGAGAAAAGTTAATAGGCTTCAGGCTAGTACTCATAACATGCTCTGTCTCTGAACACACAGGCCATAGGAAACATTGGACTATGTGGGTTTCATCTATAAAATTCTTATTTAAACATTGTTAGAAGCCTATGAATACACCATTTACAGTTGATTCCTGAGTTAGCACATGAAGAATTATAGACTTTGTCTTTCTCAAGTCAGTGCAATGAGAGATTTTTATTTTTCTGGAAGTCTATGTAAGACTCATATAGTTTTCTCCTTGTACTCTATACTGGATTATTGACAAAATCATCCTCACATCTTAAAGTGAATCATTCTGGCCTGCATGCTAAGTATATGCTTTCAGGGTATAGACTAAACTAAACTATGTCTAAAGTTCACCAAGAACCTGTTTTCCCTAGTAGATACAGTGTTATATAGTGTTCTGACTCTCAAAGAATGAGCTATCCCAGTGTCAACAATTACATAATCCTGAACTCTAACCATAGGAACAAAGCGAGTCATTTCCTATCAGTAGCAGCACCAGCAGCCAAAACTAGATGCATGGTGGGCACATAGAAAACTGCTGTCTCACATGGTATGCACTCACTGAGAAGTGGATATTAGCACAAAAGTGAAATACCCAAAATGCAATTCACAGACCATATGAAGCACAAGAAGAAAGAAGACCAAACTGGATGCTTCAGTCCTTCTCAAAAGGGGAAACAAAATACTCAAGGGAGGTAGAAGACAGGAGGGTCTTGGGAGGAAGAAAGGAGGAGGAGGGCAAAAGGGGGCTAGGATCAGATATGGGAGGAGACTAGGATGCTATAAGGCGGGTTAAGAATTTGAGGGGTTGGGGATTTAGCTCAGTGGTAGAGCGCTTGCCTAGCAAGCACAAGGCCCTGGGTTCGGTCCCCAGCTCCGAAAAAAAAAAGAAAGAAAAAAAAAGAATTTGAACAGAGGTGTGTAGCAATGGGGGATAGGGAACTAGGGGTAGCCACCAGCAAGTCCCAGATGCCAGGAGAAAAAGAGGCTTCTAGGACCCAACAAGGATAAGATTAGCTGAAATGCCCAACAAATGTGAGGGAGAACCTGTAGAGACCATATATAGAGGTTACACAAGTCCCCTGGTTGGGGAGTGGGGTCACCCATTCATCTCAAAACTTTTAACCTAGAATAGCTTCTGTCTAGAGGAAATGTGGGGACTATGTGGAGCAGAGACTGAAGGTAAGGCCATCCAGAGACTGCCCCACCTGGGGACCTAACTCATATACAGACACCGAACCCAGTCACTGTTGTGGATGCCAAGAAGTACTTGCCTGTTATAGTTGTCTCCTGAGAGGCTTTGCCAGAGTCTGACAAATACAGAGGCAGATGCTCACAGCTAACCATTGGACTGAGCACTGGGACCCCAACTGAGGTGTTAGGGAAAGTACTGAAGGAGCTGAAAGGAAGAACAATATCAACTAACCAGAACTCTCAGGGACTAAACTACCAACCAAAGAGTACACATGGAGGGACTCCAGCTGCATTTGTAGAGGATGGCATTTGTCTGGCATCAATAGGAAGAGAAGCCCTTGGTCCTGTGAAGGCTCAGTTCCCTACTCTAGGAGAATGCCAGGGCGTGGAGACAGGAGGGAGTGGGTGAGTGGCAGGGACAGCATCCTCATCGAAGCATGAGGAGGGGGATGGGATAGGGGGATTCTGGAGGGGTAACCAGGAAAGGGGATAACATTTGAAATGTGAATACATAAAATATCCAATAAAAAAGAAAACTGCTGTCTCCCTGATGCCAATATAGAAATTTCTATAACAATTTTCACAAAAACTGTCAGAAACCAAAATGCATCTCTGCATCAGAGAAGGAAGAGCTTTGCAAAGATCGTTAAAAATAACCATTTCAGACAGTGGTTTTAAAGTATTTGTTGCGTGCACATTTCTATCATTAGACTTGGATTTAAAAGGAGATGTATCTGAAAGTATGCCCTTGCAGAAAAAGACTCAAATAGCTCATATATTTAATCATTCTAACCATACAGGCTTTATGGAGGCTCATTAATTAGCAGAAATGACTACTTCAAATGTAATTTCACCATCTTTTCCAACTTGGAGAAGTAGCTGAAGAGTGTTGAGATGTCTCAGGGATAAAGACACTTTCTCCCAATCCTGATGACCTGAGTTCAATGTTACCCACATTGTAAAAGAAGAACATAAAAAAATAGCCCAATTAGTCTCACTATTCCATCAAATGCATGCTCAGATCATGAAAGGGCTTTTCGCTCTTGTGAGTTTCCTGTACTGAAAAGTTTAACTCAAACTGTTGCTATCCGTTTGCCTATAAAATAGACCTACTGTAGACTAGTCTTTAGCTTTTATGGTCAAACTGAAGAGAAAAATCATGTCGTTAGTAGAGCCTGCCACAAGAGCAGTTTTCTCCATGGGTCTGTGATGACTCCCATATAGCAAAGGGAGGAAGGAGATTACATGAAAAAGGAAATTCTGTGGCTCCCACCAGAGTGCTCGTTCCCCTGGAATACCTCCTCACATGGAGTACAGCTGGAAGGCCAGCCATACAGGGTTTAGATTCTCTCACCTTTGTCGACTCCTCCATTGAGATCCAGATTCCATCGTTAAACACACACACAGCAGCCTTGAACTCAGACCACTCCTCTCTTTGCAGCCTCACAACCTGCATGTTCCCCAGCCTAGAGCAATGCTCATGCACATGCTGAGACATCACATGCATGGCCTCTCCTACTAAACCCTCGTAAATGTATGCAGGGATTTTAATCTACGCAGGTGCTGTTATTCATTTTTTTAAAAAATTACTTATTAAATGTATTTGAGAGACTGTAGCTGTCTTCAGACACATCAGAAGAGGGCATCGGGTCCCATTACTGATCATTGTGAGCTACCATGTGGTTGCTGGGAATTGAACTCAGGACCTCTGGAAAAGTAGTTAGTCCTCTTAACCACTGAGCCATCTCTCCAGCCCAACTTTGTATTCTTAAAACTCTAGTTGAACATGCGTCTCTAGTCTCGTTGTCTCCCACTGTACCCCACTGCCGGTAACTACCTGTTTTGGGGGATTTTTGTTTGGCGTTCTTTGGGTTGAGTTCCTTGGTTTATTTCTTTTTAAGGGATGTAAAGCTTGTTGCTTCAGACCAGGTCTCTCTATTGGTGCAGATTGTCTTAAAATTCACAGTGATTCTGCTTCAGCTTTCCAGGTGCCATGATGCCGTGACTACACCATTCCTCTCTACCCTGAGAATGGTCCTTACATGTTATAATTACTCACACAGGACTTGGCACCTTCATCATCAGTATCCTGGAGTGGAATGTCCTACTTACATGGAACATTCTGTTGAATAAATTACTCCTTCCTACTCCCCTTTAAAAACCGTATTTTACTAATATCAGTAGATAGTAGCGTTCGCGCACGAGTGTGGGCGTCATGCAGTAATGTTTCACAGAAGTGTTTTGTGTTTTTTCGTTGCCATTGGTGATTTTTGTTACCTGTCTAAATTTTAACAGTGTGATGCAATCGCTTTTTAGTGGAGTGTCTGCCATGAGAGAACACGACGCAGGAGCAGAACATTGGTAATTCCATTTCAGGAGCTGTTCAGATCTGAGAAAGAACATGAAAGACATCACAACAGAATAGGAATGGCGTAGAATGGTTTCAAAATGTTGAAATAGATGATATGATCAACCAAAATAAATGCCATTGGTACCTTACTTTCCTGTTGAAATGAGGAGTTCGTTCTCACTTGCTACGTTATGGGCACTTTTTTGAAATGCAATACTCTGTAATCAAGGTAACCATATTCAATAAGCAAATTAATGGAACCATGATTTTTGGTGTGATGTTGCTTTATTTCATGTAAAGAAAAGCAGTGAGTATGTATTCAGAAACTGATAGAGGGGATCTGAACTAAAGAGATTACAATTATTTTTTTTAAAGTTTCTTAGTATAGAGGTCATCATGGCCACAAAGAAACTAAATATTCATTTCAGGAATCACTATTGTGAAACACTAATTCCCCTTTCAGCACAACAGCTACTGCAAGTACATCTGAGTTATCAGAGACAAATGTTTGCTCATAAATCTCCTCTGTGGGGCAGGACAAGCTATGGCTTGCCCTTTGTTTATACCAAGTACTGGACAGAGGTGCCCTGACACACCAATGGGTTATGTCACTTTTTATAACATAGACCAGCATATTAATTTATGTTTGAATAATTTTTTACCCTTGCTAAAATATTACTACCTAGATAATAAAGTATGATAAATACTATCCAGTAAATTTTCTAAGCTTAGAAAGAGCTTAAAATTTTTAACAATTAATGTTCACAACTTTATAGCCATTTTCCTAGGCACATGGCTTTCACCCTTTCGTGGAACCTACATCCTTGCAGATATACAAAAAAGTAAGCCAGGAGCAGTGCAATCTGGAGGACTACTTCATCTTCCTGTTTAGTGGAATCTTGATCTCCCTCGCTAAAGAAGAGAGCACTGTTCACATCTGCAGCAGTCCATAGTAGAGTAGTGAGCACCTTTAAACAAGGAGGAATGTATTTCCAGAGCACAAGCGACATGTTTCATAGTTTCTGGGAAAGCTGAAGTCTATGAAGCGGTGTGCACACCTGACATTGTAAACCACTGAAACTGTCTTAAAATGAAGGGCGCTTTTGACGTTTAATTTTTTTAAAGCAGATTATGTTTCTAGGAAAATATAAAATAGAAATTTTATTAACACACCCCTACCACTTATGATAGGGGTGTGTTATCTTGTTTATCAGATTTGTCTTGTTTAATTTCCAAGAAATGCAAAAGGGACAATAAAATACCACATTAGAGGATTGACAGGATTGGAAACTGTCATATCTTAGTTGTGGTCTGAGCATAGGACCACAGTGACCTTGGGTGACACTTTGTCAGTTAGGGAAAGGCACAGAGGATGGCTACAAACTACATTGTTGCTGTTGACCAAGGAAGCAAAGCACTCAGGATGCTGTTCCTGTGTAAATCCCATCCAGTGCTTTAGAGCTACAACTATCCTCAGAAAAGAATGAAAGCAAAGTAGTCAAGTGTCATCCAGGCAAGAAGGACTGGGAAAGAGAAGTGAGAAGCAGACTACCAGACACAATGCATACTCATCATGCACAATGCTCTGAACCCTGAACTCACTACGCACTGTCAGATCAACAAGGATAAAGGCTGAGGAAACAGACCATAGGATTCAGCCATGTATGTGTCGCAAGAGACCTTCACAGTCATTCCAATCATTTCTGCTGGCAATTGCCAGGACATACTTCACTACTGCCTATATATTAGTCTGAGTGTTTGGTCTGCATGTATGTATGTGTACCGCATGGGTGACTAATGGTCTTGGAAGTCAGAAAAGGGTGATAGATCTCCTGGAACTCGAGTGAGAGACGGCTGCTGGAAATCGAGCCCAAGTCTTTTGCAAGAACAAAAAGTGTTTTTTAAGTAAAAATACTCAAGCTAGCCTCCTCCATTCAAGTACCACATAATACTACAACAAAGTTTAATCTCTTCTCTGTCTATTAAATATATTGAATATATAATTGAAACTATCTATTAAATATCATGACCTCTCTGTGCTAGGACACCTCTACACGGTGCGCAGCTCTGTGTAAAGGCTTCTGCGTGATATGCTGAGCGAGGGGGAAATCTGTGAGCACTTGTTTCTAGAGCTCTGGGGTGAGGTAGACATCATTTCAAGCTTCGTCAGAGGGTCTTAGGTTTTGTGAACTGTTTTTACTTCATATTCTTTTCTGCTGTCCATCATTTCTTGAGCACAATAAATAGCAACTGCATGAGTATTCAATGTGATAAGGTAAAGGTCACAGGACACATTGTTCTTAAGTGTTTTCAACTGCTAAAACTATTCCAGGTTTTTGTTGGTGATCGTTTTGTTGTTGTTGCTGTTGTTGCTGATATTGTTATTGTTTTTTAGTTTGTTTATTGTTTGGGGGGAGGGATGGGAATTTCTCAGATCTTGGTAGGAAAAGCCAAAACAATCAAACCAAACTTTGATGTAGTTTAGCACAAAATGCCACTGAGAAAGTGCTTTGGGGACTAATTCACTTAGTCGTCCTGGGGAATTCCAGTTTTCAATATATATAACGTATAGTGTGCAGCTATACCTAAGGTGGAGACCTGTTGAATTGCACTCATCAACCCCCAGCTCTCATCTGCTTTCATGGAGCAATCCCTATGGCCTAAAACCTAGGTACAAACGTTGTGCTGCAGTTCCCTCTATCTCACACTGCAAACAAGGTAGAGAAACAGGATTAGAAGGTAATGGTATCTTGTTTTACAAACCGTAGTGATAGCCTTTGACTCACGTACCGTGGGATGAGGAAAAGGATCCCCCTTGCAACTGTCAGTCCATCCAGTTAGTAAGAAGCGGCACTGAGGAACATGAGCAGCATTAAGCCGATTTTGGCCACGTTTGCCATCCCAATGTTTTATTCAGTAGACTGGACTAGATCTGCTGCTCTGGAGATTATCTGGAGCTATGAAGTTTTGGCCTCTGAATGCCCATTGCAGGCTTCAACATGGAAGCCGCTGCTCATAAGTGCCGGCTGTTCTCTTTTAGGTTTGAAGCCTGCTGGAGACATAACAAGGTAAATCCAATTGTAATGCTCTTTTTATAGGACCCTAGCACTTGCAGAGTCTTGATGTGAGCACAACTGGCTATCTTCCCCATTCTTTTTTACTTAAATATCTAATCTCCATCACCCACACAGAATTGAACGTCTGTTCTTCGGTCGAAATACAAGCATTGGCTTTTCTTTGCTGGCTTAGAAATAATTTAAAAACAAAACCCAGACAACTTTTTGGATGAATCTAGATAAGAGCAAGGGGAAAGTAAAAAGAAGCATGTTGAAATGAATTGTTCCAGGGTATTCTTGTGTCAGTTGTTCCTGGCAGGCAGTTTTGTCTGCGTGCCCCGTCTGCAGCTAAAGCTCTTAAAATCAAAGCTATGTGCAATATATCAGCTTGACTTTGTATAAATGAGGCCGGACACACCTCTAAGAAGGCTGTTGCTCAAGGCTTAATTTTTAAAAATCCTTTTCCTTCTGAGATGAGGCTACTCCATATTGCCGGGGCTAGCCTTGAACTGGACTCAGTCACCCAGGAGTTGGGAAGATGGGCATGCATCCGACGTTAGTTGTTTATTTTTTAATTACAACAATGTAGTCTAGTATGCATTCTTAACTGTGCATGAATAAAGTGTAATCTTTACCAGTCTAAAATATACTACACGCAGTTGACGGAGCACAGCGTGTCATAAATCGCAATTGGCACTACACTGCACAGTTGCTATGCTACTTACTCAAGACAAACATCTGTCTGTGTGTTTGTCCAGAGAAACCTCACTGTCAATGATGTGCTTTCAAAATAGCCCATGCACACCCTAATGATATGACTACCCAGTCGTTTAGGAAGCAGTAACTATTTATTGTGAATTTACGAGCAGTTCAGTTTGGACTTTTCCAAACAGGGAAGCTGCTTCTCTTTTTCTAAAAAAAAAGAAAGAAAGATGAAACAGAGAAGATAATAATAAGTGCAGAAAGCACTTAACATAGCCACAGTAAACATATCCTACTGAAGCACTCACTATCAAATGTCTCACTGGAGAAGGCTGTAGGGAAACTCGTTTTTGCTCTCAGGCTCCAGGGACAATTCACTTCATCGACTAGTGCTTTGACCTAAAGGGCAGCTAGGTAATGAATTTTCAATAATTGAAGTAGAAATATATTTGTTTTACGGATGCTTTTTTATACCAAGTTCATGTTTGTGATCTTCACCTATCAGGGTCTTTGTGATACTTGTCTGATTATGTGATTTATGACAACAAATTGTCAGTTGGGCTCTCTCTGGGTGTGAGAAGACGACAGAATATTTGGCTTAGGAAATGTGAGCTTCTCAAGGATGAACCTTTACGTGTGGCATAGAGTGCTCTATAGGTTTGTGGTAAATATTTCTTAAATGATTTGATAGAAGGACTATAGTAAGACTGCTGATGTCACTGACCCAAAGAGTGGCATTGAAAACCATGCTGTGTAGATCGCTGAAGAGACTTTTTTTTGTTTGTAGACATTCCAGAATATGGCCATCTACTGGCCCACAATGAGTTCCTATCATTATGTACATAAAGGAAACTGAGAGCAGTGAAAATAGAGTCCAGTGGGCCTTCTTAACGTTAACCTTAACAACCCAATCATTAGCATTATAAAATGTTAAGAATATTTATCTATCTACCTATTTATCTATTTATTTATTCATCTGTCTGTTTGTTTGGGGTTAGGCATGTAGAGGACACACGCAGAGGCCAAGCATAGTTTTCATAGCTCTTCTTTTCCTTCCAGAAGGTGAGCCCTGAAGATCGGGTCATCAGGCTGGCCTGCAGGTGCCGCTAGCATTCTCAGAGTAGTTTGGCAATTACTTCTCCCATCCTTAAATACTTTTAAATATCACACATATTGTTTGAATTTTCCCTTGCTAAATATAGCAGAAAATATCTGAAAGCCTGGCCTCAACAATGGATTTTGGCCATAAATATAAATTAAAGAAATTAGAGGGTGTTCTGTCCTCTACCTTCTGTTTTCCATTCTCTGCTTCTTCTGAAGAAATCCCCATAATCAACAAGGGAGGAGCAGAACTCAGAACAGGCAGAACTCAGAACAGCCAGGCTTTCCCTACCCCGGGACTGTGTACAGAACCCATGGGTAATGCATTATTAATTTTTCAGTGCCTTACTACTGATAGAATCTTCTGGAGGTGGGGGCTAGGGGCTTTGTGCTTATTCCGTTTGAATTTAACTCTGTGCAAGGCATTTTTGCAGATGTCCTACTGAGTCTTACATGTACATGACAAGAGTCTTTACTTCCAACTTAAGTCATTTTGGGAAGGCTTTGAAATAGAGGTTTCACTGAACTCAAAATGCCTATACTTTGCTACTGAACACCACAGGCCTAGTTTTGTTGTTTCTTTTATATTAATACTATAAACGGTTTTCTAATATTAATTCATACTGTTGTTTCTCCACTAAGATTCTAACAGACCCGGAAGTAGCACGTGGCTTTTCCACTAAGATTCCAGCAGACCTGTAAGCAGCAAAGGGCACCAATCACCTGGCACTGTATATAACTCAAATAACTGCTCATACTGCATCTTCCATCCGATACCTACTACAGACATTTTGCCTGTCTTTTCAAAAAGACATGCAAGATTCCTGTGAACAGATTGTAAAACTTGGAATTTTCACAATCATGAGATTTATGCATTAATCTCTGAAAAGTCTCTTAATTTGAATCTCATATAAATATATACAATGTGGCTTAGATGTTTATATTTTTATTTTCTTTTTTCTCCATCTTTATTAAATTGGGTATTTCTTATTTACATTTCAAATGTTATTCCCTTTCCCGGTGTCCAGGCCAGCATCCCCCTAACCCCTCCCATTCTCCGTCTATATGGGTGTTCCCCTACCCATTCTCCCCCAATTACCGGACTCCCGCCAATAATCCCGTTAACTGGGGATCCAGCCTTGGCAAGACCAAGGGCTTCCCATTTCACTGCTGCCTTTACTAGGCTATTCATTGCTACCTATGCAGTTGGAGTCCAGAGTCAGTCCATGTATAGTCTATGGGTAGTGGCTTAGTCCTTGGAAGCTCTGGTTGGTTGGCATTGTTGTTCATATGGGATCTTGAGCCCCTTCAGCTCTTTCAGTTCTTTCTCTGATTCCTTCAATGGGGGGTCCCATTCTCAGATCAGTGGTTTGCTGCTGGCATTCACCTATGTATTTGCCGTATTCTGGCTGTGTCTCTCAGGACAGACCTACATCCAGTTCCTGTCAGCCTGCATTTCTTTGCTTCATCCATTTTATCTAGTTTGGTGGCTGTATATGTAGGGGCCACATGTGGGGCAGGCTCTGAATTGGCATTCTGTCAGCCTCGGTTCTAAACTTTGCCTCCCCATTCCCTCCCAAGGGTATTCTTGTTCCCCTTTGAAAGAAAGAGTAAAGCATTCGCATTTTGGTCTTCCTACTTGAGTTTCATGTGTTCTGTGCATCTTGGGTAATTCGAACATTTGGGCTAATATTCACTTATCAATGAATGCAAACAATGTGTGTTTTTCTGTGATTGGGTTACCTCACTCAGGATGATACTTTCCAGTTCCATCCATTTGCCTATGAATTTCATAAAGTCATTGTTTTTGATAGCTGAGTAATATGCCATTGTGTAGGTGTACCACATTTTCTGTATCCATTCCTCTGTTGAAGGGCACCTGGGTTCTTTCTAGCTTCTGGCTATTATAAATAAGGCCGCTATGAACATAGTGGAGCATATGTCTTTGTTATATGTTGGAGCATCTTTTGGGTATATGCCCAAGAGAGGAATAGCTGGGTCCTCAGATAGTGCAATGTCCAATTTTCTAAGAAACTTCCAGACTGATTTTCAGAATGGTTGTACCAGTCAGCAATCCCACCAACAATGGAGGAGTGTTCCTCTTTCTCCACATCTTCGCCAGCATCTGCTGTCACTAGAGTTTTTGATATTAGCCATTCTAATCAGTGTGAGGTGGAATCTCAGGGTTGTTTTGGTTTGCATTTCCCCAATGAATAAAGATATTTAACATTTCTTTAGGTGCTTCTCAGTCATTCGATGTTCCTCAGCTGTGAATTCTTTCTTTACCTCTGTACCCCATTTCTAATAGGTTTATTTGTCTCCCTGCAAGTCTAACTTTGTGAGTTCTTTGTATATTTTGGATATAAGCCCTTTATCAGTTGTAGGATTGATAAAGATCTTTTCCCATTGTTGGTTGCCGTTTTGTCCTAACAACAGTGTCCTTTGCCTTATAGAAGCTTTGTAGTTTTATTGAGATCCCATCATTGACTCTTTATCTTAGAGCATGAGCCATTGGTGTTTTGTTCAGGAAATTTTCTCTAGTGCCCATGTGTTCGAGATTCTTCCCCACTTTTTCTACTATTAGTTTGAGTGTATCTTGTTTGATGTGGAGGTCCTTGATCCACTTGGACTTAAGATTTGTACAGAGTGATAAGAATGGGTCAATTTGCATTCTTCTACAGACTGACCTCCAGTTGAATCAGCACCATTTGCTGAAAATACTATCTTTTTTCCATTGGATGGTTTTGGCTCCTTTGTCAAAAATCAAGTGACCATAGGTGTGTGGGTTCATTTTTGGGTCTTCAATTTTATTCCACTGGTCTATCTGTCTGTCTCTGTACCAATACCATGTAGTTTTTATCACTATTGCTCTGTAATACTGCTTGAATTCAGGGATAGTGATTTCCCCAGAAGTCTTTTTATTGTTGAGGATAATTTTAGCTATCCTGGGTTTTTTGTTATTCGAGATGAATTTGCAAATTGTTCTGTCTAACTCTCTGAAGAATTGGATTGGAATTTTCATGGGGATTGCATTGAATTTGTGGATTGCTTTTGGTAAAATGGACATTTTAACCATATTAATCCTGCCAATCCATGAGCATGGATTGATCTTTCCATCTTCTGAGATCTTCTTCAATTTATTTCTTCAGAGGCTTGAAGTCCTTATCATACAGATCTTTCACTTGGTTGCTTAAAGTCTCACCAAGGTATTTTATACTATTTGGGAAAATTATGAGGATGTCGTTTCCCTAAATTCTTTCTCAGCTTGTTTCTCTTTTGTGTAGAGCAAGGCTACTGATTTATTTGAGTTAATTTTATACCCAGTCACTTTGCTGAAGGTCTTTATCAGGTTTAGAAGTTCTCTGGTGGAACTTTTGGGATCATTTAAATATACTATTATATCATCTGCAAATAGTGATGTTTTGACTTCTTCCTTTCCAATCTGTATCCCTTTGATCTCCTTTTGTTGTCTGATTGCTCTAGCTAAGACTTCAAGAACTATATTGAATAAGTAGAGAGAGAGTGGGCAGCCTTGTCTAGTCCCTGATTTTAGTGGGAGTGCTTCAAGTTTCTTTCCATTTAGTTTAATGTTAGCTACTGGTTTGCTGTATATGGCTCTTACTATGTTAAGTATGGCCCTTGAATTCCTGTTCTTTCCAGGACTTTTATCATGAAGCAGTGTTGAATTTTGTTAAATGCTTTCTCAGCATCTAATAAAATGATCATGTTGTTTTTATCTTTCAGTTTGTTTATATAGTGGATTACGTTCATGACTTTCCATATATTAAATTATCCCTGCATACCTAGGATGAAGCCTACTTGATCATGATGGATGATCATTTTGATTTGTCCTTGGATTCGGTTTGCAAGAATTTTATTGAGTATTTTTGCATCGATATTCATAATGGAAATTGGTCTGAAGTTCTCTTTCTCTGTTGGGTCTTTGTGTGGTTAAGGTATAAGAGTAATTGTGGCTTCATAGAAGGAATTTGGTAGCGCTCCGTCTGTTTAAATTTTATGGAATAATTTGTATAGTATTGGTATGAAGTCTTCTATGAAGGTCTGATAGAATTCTGCACTGAACGCATTTAAACCTGGGCTCTTTTTGGTTGGGAGACTTTTAATGATTGCTTCTATTTCTTTAGGAGTTATCGGGTTGTTTAAATGATTTATCTGTTCCTGATTTAACTTTGGTACCTGGTATCTATCTAGGAAATTGTTCATTTCCTCCAGATTTTCAAGTTTTGTTAGTACAGGCTTTTGTAGTAGGATCTGATTTTGAGTTTCCTCTGATTCTGTTCTTATGTCCCCCTTTTCATCTCTGATTTTGTTAATTTGGACACACTGTCTGTGTCCTCTATTTAGTCTGGGTAAGGGTTTATCTATCTTGTTGATGTTCTCAAAGAACCAGTTTTTGGTTCTGTTGATTCTTTGTATAGTTCTTTTTGTTTCTACTTGGTTGATTTCAGCTCTGAGTTTGATTATTTCCTGCCTTCTACTCCTCCTGGGTATATTTCCTTCTTTATGTTCTAGAGCTTTTAGGTGTGCTGTCAAGCTGCTGATATATGCTCTCTGCTGTTTCTTTCTGCAGGCACCCAGAGCTATGAGTTTTTCTCTTAGCACAACTTACATTGTGTCCCATAAGTTTGGGTATGTTGTACCATCATTTTCATTAAATTCTAAAAAGGCTTTAATTTCTTTCTGTATTTCTTCCTAGACCAGGTTATCATTGAGTAGAACATTGTTTAACTTCCATGTATATGTGGGCATTCTTTCCTTACTGTTATTTAAGACCAGCTTTAGCCCATGGTGTTCTGATAGGACGCATGGGATTATTTCTATCTTTCTGTATCTGTTGAGGCCTGTCTTGTGCCTGATTATATGGTCAATTTTGGAGAAAGTTCCAAGAGGTGGCAAGAAGAATGGATATCTTTTTGCTTTAGGTTAGAATGTTCTATAAATATCTGTTAAGTCCATTTGGTTCATGACTTCTCTTAGTCTGTCTATGTCTCTGTTTAATTTCTGTTTCCATGATCTGTCTATTGATGAGATCTCCAGAAGATCCCATGGAAAATCTCAAGCTCTGTGATCGGTCTTTTTAGCTCCTATGCTGATGAAGCAGATACAAAGGAGTCCCTGGGGTTCCTGGCATAAGCAGTGAGTCCTGGACCAATAAGGAACTCTATCTCATAAAACAAGTTTATTAGTACCTGAGAAAAGACAGCCAACATTCATTTCTCTCCTCTGTATGTATGTGTACAAGCATTTACACACACTCACATAAACACACACGCAATTAACAAAATAATTGTTAAATAACTGAAGAACATATTCCTCCTAAAATTTTAATTAGACCTTTACAATAAGTCCAAAAACCTTCTCCAAGACTGTCATATGCATTGTTGATAATCATACATGTGACCTCATCTCTTGATAATTGTAGGAGGGATCTGAACACAGAAATCCTAGTGTTCCTGGAAGGGTCACCCCTGCCCAGGAAAGATGGCTGCTTGTTTTAGTGTCTAGAGCAGATTGCCTTCCAAACAAGGGTTCCATAAGGTGCCTCTAGAGAGACACATTGTCAGTTGGCATCATTGATATACAATTTTTAGGGAAGTTCAGGTTGATGCTGCTGGATGCATAGATGGAATGGATCTTTAGGGTCAATTTACATCAATAGAAGGAAGAAATTAGTGTGCAGGGACTGTGAACAGCTGTTCTCATGGAAGCGTCTGGAATAAGTGTAATTAGTGTAGTTGTTAGAAAGACACTGGGTGGAAGGTAATATAGTAAGCATGACTTGGCGTTAGGCAGAAGGCCGGATCATGGGGCCTGCATACCGACTGCTGAGGAATTTGGATGTTATCCTTTAGATGAGAAATCACGTGATCAGTAACATACTATTTTAGGTAGCTAAAAATCACACCTCAGCAATGTAGGACAAAAACAGCAAAGAACTAATTCCAATAGACAAGGTTTGGAGTTTGTGCAGACAAGTACTGACAATGGGAAGGAAGATCTGATGCAATGGTACTTTAGGATAATAGATGTTTTCACTGGGCTTCCCAAAGAAATCCATGGCTGCAGTAGAAAAAAATGAACTTAAGAAAATGAGAGAAAACAATGGAAAACACTCATTCTCTTTCCTCAACCTCATTGTTATTAAATTTTTAATTTTGGTTTAATTGGTGTTGTTGAAATCACCATTTATTGAGGGTACTTTAGGAGAAATTTTATTGTTTATTTTGTGAATAGGAATTCTTAAAGGTTTTCATTTTTAATGACTATCCATCATTCTGTAGTTTGAATGCAAACATAAATTATTGTAATCTTATAGGCTTATTATTTTCCATACTTTTATTATTTTAAATATTATTTTAAATCAACATCAAATAGCATAAATGTCTTATTAAATACTCTTCTTCCTGCATCGATTTGGATAAATGGTATAGAAAAATTGTATTTGTATTTTTTACACTTACTTTTACCTGTTCTCGCGTTAACTTTGCCTACAGCACATCTTACCTTGAGATAAACATCAAAAATGGGACAAAAAGGTGAACTGTACTGC
Source organism: Rattus norvegicus (assembly GCF_021556685.1). Lineage (NCBI taxonomy): Eukaryota > Metazoa > Chordata > Mammalia > Rodentia > Muridae > Rattus > Rattus norvegicus. Next base: position 168,260,871 of record NC_141535.1, read on the forward strand.
ATTATATAAAAATGTTCAATCTTCCCCACACTGCCGGTGTATGTTGCCTTGCTTTTTTTATGTTTCAAACCACAATGTGATGAATACGTTAGCATTTATTTCTATTGTAGGAGCATAATGCCTGCTCTGGGCTCCACTCACTACAGCCTTATGTCAGAAGAGGCATGTTCCCAAACATTCATGGCTAGGTATTGCCCAGGAAGTTCAGTTTACTCACCCCATCAATAACACATTCACAACTTTTTCTAAACCATGTCTGTACAGTAGTATGTCCCTTTTAGTATGCAAGAGTGATCTCATTTTGTTTTGCATGAATTAATGGATTTTAAAATATTTTCTTATGCTTAAAGATCTTTCAATGTTCTATTGAAGTTTGCTCATTTTCTTTCATAGTGTTATCTTTCTTTTTAAGTATAGACTAGATACTAGCCTACGGTCAGTCATGATTTGATATGATATTTTCCAAGTGCCTGCCTTCTGTCTTAATTTTATCTGATAAGTCTATTATATTAAAAGCATTTATGAGGATTCTTCAAACTATTTTTGCTGGCATAAATTGTTCCAATCATTTATTGTTAATTTTTAATTATATGTTCGTGTTGCTTTCACCTCTTCTCTCGTGCGTGTGTTTATGTCCCTGAGTCAGTCAGTTGCCTTCAGAGGTAGAAGGTGAAAAATCCCCAGGAGCTGGAATTACTCAGTTGTGAACTTACTGAGTGTGGATGTTGGGAACCCAACTCTGGCGCTCTGTAAGAGCAGTTTATAAATGCTCTTAACCTCAGCACCCTTTCTCCTACTCATAAGTTCATATGTTTTCAATCCTTCCGATATTATCATGCATTAACTACTAGGCTATATTCTAAGTTCAGGAAAGGGAAAAGTAAAAATAAAAGGAAAAGTTGCTAGAATGTACAGATTTTTCACTGTGAGTCTATATATGACCTGGGAAGATATTATTGTTATTCATTGAACATTTCATACGTTAATGTGTTTTGATAAAATTCACTTCTTCTCTCCCCTCTAATTTTATTTGTCTTCCCAATTTTTCCTCTAACTTCCTGTGTAAAAGCCAACTGAGTACATTTAGTGCTGCCTATATGTGCTTGGCTATAGGATCATCTACTGAAGCATAAGTAGGGATCTCATCCCTGAAGAAAACTGAATGAATGACCACTTCTCAATGCCATCAGTTGCCAATAGTTCTTCAGTGATGGATGGAATTTTATGAACAACTCCCTCATTCATGCAGGCTTTGGGGATAATTTAATGCTGTGTAGGTCTTGTGAATATATTCGCAGCCACTATCATTTCACATTTTCAATAGCCTTCTCTGGTCTATCACATATATTTCACAGTAGATTTTGAGTACTTCTGGCTCTTAAAATCCTGTCACCTTTTCTTAAATAATTGAGTCTTGTGGGGAGGGAGTCTCATATAGCTGATAGAGTCTGAGAATTGAGCACTCAATATCTTTTATTTCAACACCTTGACCACTTTGTATTCATCTTCATCCATTACAATGTCCAAAAAAATGCTTCAGTTATGTAGCTTGAGAGGTACCAAAATCTATGTGTATAAGGAAAAGAAATTAATGCCTGGGTTATTACTGTTGACAGATTAATAACCATAGGTTCTTTTCTACACTCTACTTGTCAAAACATAGGCTTTTGACAAGTAATGGAACCGGGTGTTGATTTCATCTTGTGGATAAGGACTTAGGTTCGATCAATAGTAGTTACCTATGTAAAATTCATGCCACTGTTGCAACCCTGGGTATAATTTGGTAGACCAGGTAACATTATAGCCCAGTGTTCAGAGCGCAGTAAGATCGGTGACTATTTTTCCCAAATAGTGTGCAGAGCGTCTTCTAACACTGTGAAAGCTAGACAGGGATAAATGCTCTAAATCAAGACCAGCTTGATTTCTCCATGGCTTGTTATAAAATCATGTGATGTCCTCTGCACGCAAGCCTTATTATCAAAATCTGGAGGATACCCCCCAAAATCTGCATTATTGAGAGATCTTTGAGCACCTCAACAGTAGGCACTGGTTATAAGCTTTGTGATAGCTTTGTCATACAGATTGACAAGTTGTTTTTCTGGTGTTTCTCTTGTACCTTAATCATATACTTAAAAATTTTTAAGTAAAATTATAAAGAAAATAATTCAAGCTGATTGAGTAGATAAAGCTTTTTTGGGCTATTTTGTGTAATATTTAGGGGGAGCATTGTGTTTTCTAAACTTGTGATTTTCATCACTTACAGAAATGAAAAAAATGAGAAAAGCCCACTCTGCTTTTCTAGACTCAATCCATCTTAAACCTGTGCTTAGACCTTTAGTTATCTTTCCATCTTTTATATCTTTGTCTAAATTTCTAGAACAATGATCTCTATCTGGCACTGGGTTCCAGTGGAGCCATAAATTAGCACATAGTGCACGTGCTTTCAATTCTCTAGTCTGAGGAAACAACATTCACATCAAACTTAGATCCTTCGATTGTGGAAATGGAATTACATGTCTCTTATACCTTATAGATCGTTGCACAGAGTTCATCGGCATGAAGTTTATACAGTAATTAGTTTTGGCTTTTCTTTTCTTCATTTTTTCCCAGATAAAATAGCATACATGAATCTTAGATTGGCCTCAAACTTAAAATGTTCCTGTCTCAGCCTTCTGTGTCCTGATATTACAGATTATATACCATTGGACCCTGCTGTAAAGTGACTTCTGCTGACTTGAGTTGAACATAGTCTTCCTTGCTCTGTACTTCCAGCATTAGTCTGACTTTCTTGGTGGACATGAAGAAAAAGAATACACTAACATTTTCAAAACAGTTAATGAGGGGTTCATTTCACTTTCAGCAAGTCACAGAAACTACGAGTCCTTCAGTGTTGCCCCCTTCAGCTTTGTCATTGGACCTGCTCAATAATGCTGTGACTGCCTTCAGTACTGTGGAAGAGCTGATTCGGTTCCTAGAGCCAGATCGATGGCAGATAGACTTGGACAGCCTCTACAAGCCAACATGGCCGCTTTTGGGCAAAGCTTTCCTGTATGGGAAAAAAAGCAAAGGTAAGCTTCCACTTCAGGTTAGGACTCATTTAATTCTCTCAATCATTGATGTTTTCTGATTCCTTTGCCATGGTTTCTAAAAGGGAGAGTTTAGAATGCCCCCAGTGATGAGTTTAAACAACTCATTGTATTACCAATCTAAACACATGACTTAAATGGAATATAAATGAGAGGAAAATCAAGAGATACTTCTGTTGAAAATTCTAGTCACTTCCTATCTCATCAAATATAATTTTGATGGGGCATTCTCTTCCCTTTGACAAGAATGAATGTTTATTCTAATCTACATTGGGAGATTTAAAAGGAAAGATCAGCACTAAAAATAATGTTTAGGGCTAGAAATGGGGATGTTTTGTAGAAGTCATTCTTTTTGTGTATTCCCTGGGTCACGGTTGCATACACTTTGTAAACTCAGAAAGTTCTAAAGGTAGGGAAATTCAGTTATAAACTCCAGATACAAGTTGCCAAGGTGGCATTCACAGCAAGAAAACAACTGCTTTCAGGAGACCATAAAAGGGAATTTTCCTATCTGTAAACTTTACTTTGCAACCATTACTCTCAACCCAATTGGTTTACCTTCTTTGAATTGCAAAATTTCTGATAATTAGACCTAATCTCTCATGGATATAAAAAATAGGGATACTAACCACGTTTCCAATAGAGGTAGCAAGTTTTCAAGGAAACATTAGAAGTGTGAAGGAGCTGTAGCTTACATACGTGACACTGGAGAGAAGTAATAGGAAAATGGGACTGCCCTCAGAAAACTGGTCTACTCAGGCTCATGTTAGAGAATGGTAAGGAGAATGTATGTGGAAGGAACAGTGTTTAGTTAATTTGAGCCATTCACCACAGCAGATTGCAGCAAAGCTTTCTGTGAACCCCGTCAGAAGAAACTTGATTCCTGCCTTTCTTGCACGCCCTTGCAGCCTTCCTGATCTTGAGCTTTCATCTCTGAGGGTCACGTTTGGACCTGCCCAGGCCTGGTATTTCACTGTGCTGACAGACATGGTTTCCTTTGAAAAGTGTTTGAACATGATTACGTTCAAGGGCATGAGCAGCTGAATCCTGTCCAGATGCCGAATGCTGCTTCATATTTATCAGATCTGATCTTGATGAATAAGTTACCAACAGCCAGCGCTTCCCCTTTTCTGCACTTATGAACAGTAGGCTGAAGATCTGCAAGAGTGGCTGAACATCCCATGAATTGTAGCTTTTTTTTTCTAGCAATATGAATTAGATTATGTGGTACATTCATAGGCAGTAGAAGTGAGAAATTGGTTTTAAACTCACATGGAGATTTTTGAGCAGTGATTCTGGATGCTATCCTAAAACTGTTCTTTTGAGTCAAGTCTGCAAGTCTGGATCCTTATGTCTGCTGCTTATAGAGTAGGCCACAAGCTATCTTATAATTAAAATAATGGTAATGATCCAGAGTCTTTTAAGTATCGAACCTTCACCATTGAAGCCCTTTGCAGTTTACCAAAATAAAATTCATTTTTTAAGCATATACTGAGTATGTGGAAAGCAGCGTGTACATTTAGAACTTTATACAAAGTAAAAATGCAGGTGTGGGCTAATATCTCTAGACTAGATCAGCGCCCTGCAAGAGCCTTTCTACAAAGGAGCTGGGAAATACTTCTAAAAGCCTCTAATTAGACATTGAAATAGATTTTCCCCAGAATAAACATATCACAATGTTAGCACATTCATCTTAGAAAGACCACCCTCAGGTTGCATTACTGTAATATGATAGCCTAGGATTGAATATCTGAAAAACAGGAACAGCTAACAAAGTAAAATGTGTCTGTAATTTTCATCAGTAGTATCCTTTCTGGTAAAACTTACAGTGTTGATAAAGTTTCCTTGAGAAATCATGATTTACATTAGTGATAGGGTCCGTATCTTTATTTTTTAGAAACATAAACTCTTCTATCTTCTATCTCTCAGGAAGCAATCATGTTAATGAAAGTGAACCCAAAGGCTGTTTTTCTGTATTTTCATTTTCTTTGGAAATATTTTGTAAAGAGAAATTCATGTAGCTTTTTTCTTTTCTTTCCTCTTTTTTCTTATCATTTTAAAATGCTAAGATTTTGCAGAATACTTGTAAGGTTTCTTTTTTGTAAGATTTTCTTTTAATGAAGATGATATTAGTCTGAAGCCTTTGGAGGCACAGACCTATAAATGTTCAAAATGAGATGCAAATGTAAAACCTTTAACTTTTTAGTCCAGGATAATCTGTTAGCAGGCAGTAATGGGTTTTGGCTTATTTTCTTTACATCCTTTTCTCTAACTCCAAGTTTGCATTCATATTGTGTACAGGGAAAAAAACTGAAATAAGCTATTTTCTAAGTCAAGCTTAACAGTAGTTTCAAAGGGGGCTTTTGACTTGTGAGTCAAGCATGATAAATGAGGGACGTGGGGTGGAAAGTGTGTTTAAATTTTCCCATTGTAGCAGGTACAAGAATACTCTCGGGAAATCCACCCTAGCCTTTTATGGCGGTTAAGTAAACATTTTAAGGAGAACACATGCAGACCCTTTTCTAGTATTGTGAAATGGTAAGTTTAAATTATGTATGGTAGGTGAAGGTCCTTTTAACACTGGGAGCTTCATTAAGCTTCTGAAGCTTTAGATGGACCATAGAAATTGTGGTGAGCAGCTGTGATGCTGTGCACTTCTAAACATTCTCTCCCTCACAGCCTAGATATCATTTTCATCCAGAAAGGGACCTGACCAATCACATGCATATAGCTTTAAAATAAAATGGTAATGTTTCTCTATGCCAAACTTCGCCACTGGCAAAGTAAGTGCAGTAGAATCAGTGATATCATTATCACAGCGACCTTATTAACTTTATTAGTGATGATAAATCTTTACAGGGAGTTGGAAGTTATTCACTGACTTGTCTCAGTTTTTTTTTTTTGAAGACTGATTTCACAGGTTTGTTTAATTTTTAAATATTCAAAACTATGATTTCAGATGGAATTAACAATAATTTTTTAGTTGAGTAAAACAATACTTTTATAGCTTTCCTCTGTTTTTCATCACTCTTACAGTTAGATATGGTTCTAATTTTCAATTAAATATTCATAACCTAATATAATCCTTAGAGATTTTAAAAGCACCCTTAACAAACTATAGTAGTTTACTATAGTAAAGAAAGCAAGCACTTCATTCTTATTTATAATCACATGTTAAAACTATTAAAATTGGCTACTTTTACTTATCAGAATTAGAATCTCACAATCATAATTCCTATTTAAAACTGTCCCTGCATCAGAAACACAATAATGTTTATATTGTCAGTATTGGTTTAAAGATACATATACTTTCTTATACTTTCTATAACAACATATTTTAGGTAATTACTTAACATAAAAATTAACCCCAAATAAATAGAGGGACCTGAAATACTTACGTTAATTTCACTTGAAATATTTCTGTGGAAAAAGGTAGACATAACCAAATGACAGAAACTAACACCAGGTTAGAAATACATACCCTGTCCTTACTCTTTATGTGTAAGTCTGTAGAAAACGGATTTGTTTTAGCAAAAGTTTCCTGAGGCAGTATAAAAAACAATCACTCTTTAAGAAATTTTCCTGCACATTTAATGAAAGGATACTGTGTTTGTTCAACACATGCAAAAACTAAAGGATAATATAGTTAAACAACTCATTTGAAAGGATAGTCAGCGGGTACTGGCTAGACAGCCCTCCATCTTTCAACAAGGGAACAATAGGAATCTGAAGGAATCCAGTTGTTCACATTTCAGAAGGCACCAATACCTAAGACTCTGAGGCTCCGCTCTCCAATGTCTGCTCTTTCTCTGACATGTAATCTCTCTTACTAACTGTCCATTCAGCTGTCTTCACAAATACTTTTTTCACTCTCTTTATATTTTATGTTCCTTACAACCAGAACGACTGCAGAAGCTCCATGGATGGGTTTCATTGAGCTGTTCTGCTCTAATTATAAGAGCCTGTAATCCTTTTAAAAAATTACATCGGCCTTTTAGTCAAAGCGCTCATACTCCTACGTGCTATGCTTCCCTGAAATGCTCTCTTTGTCTGCTTTTTTGACTGAGGTTAAAAGGTGTAGCCCCTGTTCTCTATATAAAGTTTCCTATTTGTAGTTCTCAACTGCTTCATTGGCTCTGTTCTTCATATTGCACAATGCCACCTCTTCATTGGTCACTAAGTCATAATGAAGCTTTGTTTACTATGAAACAGAAAGTCCAATTTGTAAGCTGTGGAGCCGTACAACCTAGTTAAGATGAGAAGGGATATTGTTAGGGTCATCATTCATGAAATAACCAGATCGCTTTTATAAAAGGAGCTTAAAGAAATGGAATCAGGCTCAAAGCATGAGCAATTTTTTTTCTTTGCTTTTCTCTATGCCCTGTAGCGGTGAATCTGAACCTTCTCAAAGAAGAGGTAAAACTTTACAGCTGCACACCCCGGAACTTCTCTGTGTCCATACGGGAAGAGCTAAAGAGGACAGACACCATATTCTGGCCAGGTTGTCTCCTGGTCAAGCGCTGTGGAGGAAATTGTGCCTGTTGCCTCCATAATTGCAATGAATGTCAGTGTGTCCCACGTAAAGTTACAAAAAAGTACCATGAGGTAAGTACATTGTTTTCTACGCACTTTCTTTGGGATGTTTTCTTCCCTAAAAAGAAAAGAATGCATCTCAAATACTCTGGTGATTGGGATGGACATGGTCCTGTCAAGGAAATACGAGCACCACGTCTAGAAAGTGTTCGTATTTTCACTTTTAAAACCAGGGCCTTTCATTTTAAGACACAAACATTGAAAATGTAGAATGCACGTTGTATAATGGTGGATAATCTCTGACTAGTGAAGTTTTGATCTGTTGTTTGTTGTTGTTGCTTTTTCTATATGTTGGGATCAAACTCAGGACTTGTGTATGCTAGTCAAGTGCCCTGTTACTGAACAACCCCAGCCCAAATCATACAAGATTTATATTTCTTATATTAAACACACAACATCTTTTCCGAGGAAAAACAGAGTGATGCTTTTCAACTACAAGTTTTCCAAACTCTTAAAGACAAGCTGAGAAGCAAGTCGCTGTCTAATTTTGAGCAAGGAGATCTTTGATAATTGCTTTTCCATATGGCCCAATGTCAGGACATAAATACTGTGAGGACAGTTCATATTACGTTTGTTGCCTCAAATAGCATACTTCATGTTAGCCGAATTCTTACTCACTGTTTCCTCTCTGCCTGGATTTTATGATGGTGAATTATCAGCGAAGGAGTGAACTTGCACTGAGCAAGAGGAATGTGATACTCTGATAGCTAGACTGGGTTTGTTGCTTTTTCTACTTCCATAGTTGACCCAATGATTTCTCTTTATCTACAATGTCAAAAATTTATTTAATTAGTTATTTCGTAGGGACTGAGAAAGTGGAGGACAGAAAGAAAGAGAGAGAGTGAGAATTGTGTGATCCATTGCCCCTACCTTTCTGAACTAGGCTACACCACTCAAAGTTTCAATCCCTTCCTGAAACAGCTCTGTCAACTGCTAAGTATTCAATCCATGAGTCCTTAGATGTCATTTCATATTGAACCACAGTAGGAATGAACCCAGAATTTCATGCATTCTAGGTGAAAATCATTTTCCACAACTGAAGCCCAATTCAAGTAGTTCTTCAAATTAATTCTCTCTCTCTCTCTCTCTCTCTCTCTCTCTCTCTCTCTCTCTCTCTCTCTCATTCTAATGTCCATATATTTCTATTTAATATTGTCTAGGTTCTGCAGGTGAATTATGTCCAGCTGCATCTTCTAAATGTTACAACCTTTAATGGAGTTTAAAAGAAATAACACTATCCATCCCTTTACTAGAATTTCTTATCCTATTCTTTAAAATTACTGTAGCAAGAGTTTTCTGCTATTTTTGAAGATGTTCAGAGGACACATATTAGGACAGCCAGTCAGATGAAGGCAGAGATGCAACCTGAGCCCACTGTGCAGTCTGGAGGAACTTCTTATGTTATACCATGTTTCTCTTCTGCTGGGCAGAAAAACGCATAGACGTGGAGGTAGGAACTGATGACACTGGCTCTACTGATGGTCTGATTTACCAAAAACAAAACAAAACAAAACAACAAAAAAACTCATTCCAGAAAAGGAAAAGAAACATGAAGCAAGAATATGATAAAGAATAACACTATCATCAATTCATGACACCCAGCTAATGTAAAGCACTGTCATTGGTATAAAGTAATATCCAATTATCTAATTAGTCAATCTTACATTAAAGGGATACAAATGAACTGATTATTGGTCCAAAATTATAAAATACAATGAACTGAAAATGTTGCTTTTGAAGTTCAGCATTTCTGGTGCTTTCTTTAAGACTTTGAAGTCTATCTTTCAATAAAGCAAGTTGCCAAACAAACTGATGGTCGATGATATTGAGGCTTCCGTAAACTGTTATTTATTATTCTAGTTTTAATAACTCATACTTTGGTCTAGATGCAAATAGCAACTATTTCGTTCAATGTGTCTAAATCTACTTTCTCATATGTGAAGAAAAGCAATAACTACAGATTATGTCATAGGATCAGCGTGAGTTAAACTAATGGAAACACATTATTACTGTGCCTGGCACCCAGTAAGTATTCAAAAAATGCAAGCTAATTAAACACTTCTAGAATCACATGGTCCAAAATTATGTATCCATTCCCCAGGTTTCTTTTGCAAGTCTTCAAACAGTCATAGGATATGACTTGTGTCCCTGTGGATTAATGACAATTTACTGGAATGGGAAATTCTCACAGTTACTTCCTGGAGTTCTCTATGTACACATAAAAAGTAGGGAAACTGAACACTTTCATGTTATTATGTGCTCTGGGATTTGTTTGCATTCCAAAATGACATAATTTCTAGAATTTATAATTTCTGTTCTAAAAAATATTGACTTCCAATACTTCAGGTAGTTTTAATAGAATGAACAACTGGATCCTTTTGTCACAGTACTTTTAAGATACATTGTTAATTTTGCCACCTATATTTTTTGAAACCTGAACAACCTAAATTGTGACTAAGTTCATTTAATAGAGGCCTCATTGTTACTGCTGGGCCTCCTTAGCATTGTTCAGTAAGACCCAGCTGCAAAAATTAAGCTGGGGCTGAGGCTGACGCCTATGAAGTACTTGTAATCCATCTCATCAAGTTTATAGAGGACTTGAAGTGTAGCCAAGGAAATTAATGAGTGGCATAATTGAGCAAGCTCAGCTGTGGAATGATCGAGTTTCTTTCTACACTATACCCCATGGTTGAGTGTACTGCACTGAGTGTAAATATTTGCACAGTGTGAGAATAAGTGTATGAGGGGAAGAAGCTAAAACAACAGGAAACCAAATTGTACATCAGCGGTTTCAAAATCCTTGAGGTGAAATTGTCTCTTGCATGATTACATTTAGAAAGCAATAAGCACATGGCGAGTGTTTAAGTTTAAGAGCTGTTCTGTGTGCTTTGAAACTTCTGGCATTAACGTGCCCTTTCTTTTATGAAATGACAGTAGTGGATGACTGGGGGCGGGGCTAGAGAGGAGAACTGAGCATGTAACTTCATTATGCAATACAGAAGAGCACAAGCGCCTTCCCTAGGCCCCCTGATGTTGTTTGTTTAGCTGTTTTCTATTGCTGCTTTTGAATTTGTTTTCTGGTTTTTGAAGTGCTACTTGTCCATGAAGTCAAATATAATAAGCAATGTTTTTAAAGTTGACATATTTTATTCCCTTTATAGGTCCTTCAGTTGAGACCAAAAATTGGAGTCAAGGGATTGCATAAGTCGCTCACCGATGTGGCCCTGGAACACCATGAGGAATGTGACTGTGTGTGTAGAGGAAACACAGAAGGGTAACTGCAACCTTCACGGCAGCACTCATCTGCACTGGCATTCTGCGTCCCCCACGAGCAACCCTCATCCCCACTAGGATTTGGCCGCAAGACTCTCAGCTGCTGATGCTGGCTATAGTAAAGATCTTCCTCGGTTGTCTCCTTCCAAAAATCTCAATTGTTTGCTTCAACAGCCTTCCCCCTGGAGGACTTCAAGTGTCTTCTGAAAGATCCAAGGCACCAACAGGAGTCATTCACACAGCACTGTCTTTCAGAGGAAGCCCAAACAGTGGAAGAGGTTTTCCGACCACAGACACAAGTGAAATGAATGTAGATCGCTAGCAAGTTCCAGAGTGACAGCATTTTGTTTCCACTGACAGCATGCTATAGCTTAGTTATCTTGATATGGGAAAGTGACAACAGCCCAAGAAAATGGTGAAAAACACACACTTAATTGTGAACGAAGTAGAAAAACCTTGGATTTTCCCCTCATGTTTGCAAATACGGAAGCTCTGTTTTCTACAAACGCAAAGCTTTTAGAGGACAGCTATGTTGCTATGAATTAAGTGTGCCATGCTGATAGGAAAGACTGAGTTTTTCCATGCATGGCAACTTCTCTGCCATTTGGAAGAAGAGAGGAGTGGCCATGGTTTGGAGGAAGCACACCTGTACAGAGGAGTGCCCTCCCCTTCCCCTCCCTCTGAGGTGGTTTCTGTGTTTCATTGTGTACATTTTTATGTTCTCCTTTTGACATTATAACTGTTGGCTTTTCTAATCTTGTTAAATATTTCTATTTTTACCAAAGGTATTTAATATTCTTTTTTATGGCAACCTAGATCAATTATTTTTAGCTTGATAAATTTTTTCTAAACAGAATTGTTATAGCCAGAAGAACAAAGATGATTGATATAAAATCTTGTTGCTCTGACAAAAACACATGTATTCTTTCTTGTATGGTGCTAGAGCTTAGAGTCGTCCATATTTGAAAGGATGGAATGAGGAAGTTTCTAGAATTGGTAGGTCGCGGGGACATTTTGACAACTGAATTATCATCAATTCCCACTTCTGTTCTTAGAGATACAAATAAAACAGAGCATATAATAAACATTCACGTGGAGACATTGTTAACCTACCCCTTTCTGTGGAAAATACAAGCATAGCTCAGAGAAATACACCTTCTGGAAACCGTGACCACTTCCAAGCACAGTGTTCTGGGATATGCTGCTCTGTATGGACACATCCTATTTATTTCAATCCTAGGGTTTGATTACCTTTAAACTCTGCTCCATACACTTGTATTAATACATGGATATTTTATGTACAGAAGTATATCATTTAAGGAGTTCACTTATTGTACTCTTTGGCAATTGCAAAGAAAATTGGCATAATGCATTGCTTGTAAAATGCTTAATCTGTGCCTAAGTTTTGTGGTGTCTATTTGAATTAAAATGTATGGATCATCAAATAAAAGAATCTGGCTATTTGGAGGACAAATGGAAGTGTTTGTTTAAGTGTATGCATGTGTGTGTGTGTGTGTCTGTGTGTGTGTGTGTGTGTGTGTGCTCATGTGTGTGTGTTCACCCATGAGTGTCAACATGTCTATCTCTTTGATTCCAAGGAAAGGAAGATTATGAAGTCTTAAATTACCATATTTTGCATTCTACAAAAATATCTGCCAGTTCAGCCTCCCCTGCCTTCTTCTTCTTTCTAATGTCTTTTTGCAATGATGCAATGATGTTCGTCTTTTCCCAGTGGTATTAATAGTGATTTCTGATTAAGTAAATTGCACAGGATCCAAAAGCCGCATGTGCATTGTAAAATGTGTAGTGATAAATTATATGATATGGTGAAGTGGGGGGGGGCAGATTCCATAAGTTTCTGTTCCTGTCTTCATTTTCTATGGCAACATCTGAGTGCCGTGTGTGGTAGCTAGTCTATGGATTGCCCAGTGTGTTTCAAAACATAGTCCTTCCATTCCAGACACAGATCTCTTGGGGTCTGGTTTCTTCAGCACTTGGCTCCAAGATTGGTGGAAACATCACGTGTCCAGAGCCAGTCTATCCAGACTGAACTTCCAAGCAGTACCCATTGACTGTGCTCCTACTGCTGGCTGCCCTGCCCTACCTCCCACTATGTAAGAAACAAGTGCACAAATAAACATGCTCTTTGTCTCCTTTCTTAAACCTTTTGCCCTCTTGTCCCAGTGCTATAAAGATCCAGAAATAGCTTCACCACCAAGCATCATGGGAAGTGCTGAAAAGCTGGCAGTTTGCAGGTCTTACTGGCAATGTAAGGACTGTGAGAAATTACATCGAATGACCTACTAGATGTGTTCACTTTTGTATTTCTAACCATTTCCCTTGTAAGTTTTAAAATACTTATTGTTCTGTTTGGTGGTCAAAGGTGATCATAGAAGTAGTCGTCTGTTCCCTATGCCAGTGGGTATGGTAGGTATGAAGAAGCCTAATTGTCTCTGATCAATTACACTCATGCTGCTTACTATGTTTACCAAAGCCAAAAGAAGCTAATGTATTTATGGCACAGGCCACCTCATTTTCTCATCAGTCTAGAAGGTGTTGGCTATATTGATCACAGGTTTCTTAGTATGTTGTATCAGTGGCTCAGTCTTCTGTCTTTGTGGCAAAGGCCTTTTTTGCATAGTGAAGTTTATTAAACTGAAAAATAGCCCTTAGTTACATGAAGCAGTATTCATGCCCATATTTTTTATTTCTGATTCTCATTGTTCCTTTCTTCTTCTCATCAACTATTCCTTATAGACACCTTATAACATGTGCAAAACATAAAACAGGTTGTCTTGCCTTCTGAAAATGAAACTGGATGGATAGATTTTTTTTTCTTGGTTTGCTTTCTTCTCACATTCGATGTTGAGGCTGAATGAATTTCCTGGAGCCAAATCTTTTATAATGTACCATCCCACTTCTGAGAAGCTCAGCCTTTGTTTTGGTTTCCTGCTTCCTATGTTATTAGCATATATCATAGACTCCCTTTTCCTCTCACATTTGTGCCTACCTCCCCCCACACACACACCCATTTCTGTAACTGTGTCCTTTCTTGGCCCTGCCTTACAGCACTCTCAATTCCAGTAAAACAGTCTCCATTTCCCCAGCCTAATGAGCCTTTGGCCCTGCTCCTGCCTGATCTGTCCTCCTCACCACTAAGAGCATGGCCCTTCAACAAAGTTGATGATGACGGGTAGAATTTCCCCAGTAGAACTCCACATAATTCTGTTGTAATCTTCGTGTGGCACACCAAATCCCTCCTAAGCTCACTGTTTACCACTTTCCGTTCATTTTACACCATCAAGCCTGACACAGCTGTAGAGAATATTTGTGGGTTTTGAGAAATGCCAGCATTCCTCCACATGTATGCTAATGTGTGCTGCCGTCCCTTAGGAGAACAGCTCCTACACATACCCTTCTCACTAGCTTCTTGCCAAATGTCAGTTCAAATGCCATTAGTCCCTCAAGCTTGGTTTCATTCTCTCCACTTACACAGGAGCACAGAAATAGTTCATCTATAAATATTGTGGGACTGAGTTACCACGACCTCATTTTGGTTTCTCATTAGACTCCTACATTAATGGGACTCTTAGCAGGAATCATAATGTTATTCTTTCACCAATGCCTAATGAGGCATTGAATCAAACTGGGAGTCGGTTATCAATTTGCATCAATAAATAGGTGATGTGAGAATGCATGAGGATAAATGATGTTGAATGGAACATCCCTAGGACACAAACCCTGGGGCTGTTGAATTCTCTGACCTTCAGCTGTGAGATGAAGGATGCAGGAGAAAGATGCTGCTACTTCTCAGCTCCTCACAGGCCGTACTACTGTTTTCTCAGTGAAGTTGACAAAATAATTACAGCAGGGAGACTTTTGCCTGCTGCTTAGGATGTAAGGTTATAAAATTTACTTTTCTCATTGCCTGGGAGATTGCTAACTAAATAAAGATGCTTGCCTTCAAGCATGAGTACCTGAGTTCAAGTCACAGGACCCTCCAAAGGAAAGAAGAGAACCAACTTCTCCAAGTTCTATGAGGTACTCTCTCTCTCTCTCTCTCTCTCTCTCTCTCTCTCTCTCTCTCTAATTTACCTTTTACAATGATTCTACCTCATCAACCCTGAGACACCCAGTTCTAGAAAATACGCAGATTCTCAAATGCACTGGTACCTGAGTTCAAGTCACAGGACCCACCAAGGGAAAGAAGAGAACCAACTTCTCCAAGTTCTATGAGGTACGCCCTCTCTCTCTCTCTCTCTCTCTCTCTCTCTCTCTCTCTCTCTCTCTCTAATTTACCTTTTACAATGATTCTACTTCATCAACCCTGAGACACCCAGTTCTAGAAAATACGCAGATTCTCAAATGCACTGGTATTTCCTTAGATGCTCATGCTAAGCTCCATTCCTGCATTTACCTCAGTCACCCTGTGAAAAATGTTAATTCATCTTTGCAAGCATTGCCCCAGCAACTTATTACGTAACTCCTAAGTCATTACATGAAAGCATGCCTCATATATAAATCGTTAAGAAACGATTCATTCCTAGATAGATACCCAAAAGAAGCCTAATGCCTGAACAAAAAAGCACATTTTTTGAGAATACCTCAAAAGTAGAAAATATCAAAGTGCCTATCTAATGAAAAGGAATAGAGCTTATGTTTCAACAATGGGATGCCATTATGCTGTAAGAAAGACAAGTGACGAATCAGTAATACAGCAGGGTGGACGGCCCTGAAAGCACACTACACAGAAGTGTCCATTCACAAAAGATGACGTAGCATGAGTCCATTTATAGATATATCTTTTAGAGTAATACAGACGGACAGTATATTAGTTTGTAAGGATAGAGGGAAGGAGCTAATGGGGCGGTTTCTAATGACAGCAGGCTTTCCTTGTGGTGTGTTGAAAGTATTCTGAAATCAGTTTTAATGAGGCAAAGCTAACTACACTGATTTTGGCCTGTGTCGTGTATCTCGATACAACTCCGCTTTGCTGGTTTAACTTATTTTACTAATTACTTTTGCTATTTGAGAATTCCATATATATGTGTCATGTAGTCTTACTACTTTCTCCCACCCTTTCCTGTCTCCCTCCCATTTCCACTCACATCAACTCATTCCTACCATTTCCTTTCCGGGTTCAAGAGATTTATTTTTTTTTTGTTTTGTTTTGTTGAGACTAATTTACTTTATTCAGAGTAGTGGGATTTTGTTAATGTTGTGGTGGTTTTCTGTTTGGTTTTGTTTGGTATCGTTTTTGGTTTTGTTTGTTTGTTTGTTAGCACAGGTACCTATAATACAGCAGATAAGATATATAATACCCTCCACCCAGAAGCAAGGAATAAAGCTAAGACAGAGATCATCTAAACGTGCATCCTCCAGATCCATGCATTTAATGTGCAACCTGAAAATATTAGGCATGGGGTAAGATGACATCACTGGTCTCAGTGCTGCCCTATTTGGTTATATTTCACATCCATATCTGCCTTGCCAAGCCTGAAAGCAGGGGGCTTGGGAGCAATACATTTCCTGTTTTGCTTGTTGTCATCGTGTTTAAGCAAAGCAACAATCTACACCATACTTTCATGAGTATGTGTGCTCACTTTCACAGCAGTGATCATCAACTTTGGGGTATACTGCTGTCACAAGTCAGCAGGGGCAGAGCCCAGTCTAATCCTCACCCCGGAAGGAATCAAGTTTAGTTTACTATGATGCTTTGAGTTGGAAGTCACTGAAATGTTTGGGAGAATCTATTATCCATTACTATGCCAGTGATTGAGGGTCGTTCATTGAAAGTGCTACTGAATTATGCAAACTACTTAGTGTATGCACATATTTTATGCATTTATTTACACATTTCTTTGCGTGAATATGGGTCTGTACATGCAAATCTGCATGCATGGAAATCAGAGAACAATCTGCAGTGTGAGCCTGACCCGCCCACTTTATTTTGAGGCAGGATCTTTCGTTTATTGTTCAGTGCGGTAGAGTCTGCCCAGAGGCCTCAGAGGATCCTGGAACCTACTTTGTCTTGTTGTGGAAGTATGATGATGGTACACATGTTTTACTGAATCCAGATCTACATCAGTCTTAGGTATTCAAACTCATTTCCTCATACTTACATAGTAATTATTTACCCACTGGAACATCTCCCAAGCCCCAATATACTACTTTGTTTTTGTAGTAATACTATCCTGTAGATATTTTCACATGAACCTCAGCCTAGAAAACAAAACAACAAAAACACACACCCATATATTATGGGAAATGTTTTAATGATAGAGCATCAGCTTTTTGAAACGATTTTAATAAACGGTCAAAATAGTTACGAAAACATCGAAGACACAAAATAATTTACAAAGCACGTGATCGTACACTAATGAAGAAGTTAGCTCACTGGCAGCCCCATTCACTGTTGACTTAATCAACTTCCTTCTGCTAACTATAGTGTTTCTTTTAGCGTTTAATAAGTCCTTGTTGATACTTAACACATTTAAAAAACAGTTCAAAGAAATTAGAAAGCATGAAAATAATTTATGATTTAATGGACTTTTTACAAGGTGAGACACCTGCTTATTTTTTCTACTATGCGGCTTTTTATACATGTTATTTATTCTTCGGATATTCATCCATTTATACAAGACTTTTTGATCATATCTATCTAGCACTACCTCTCTCAAGTTTTCTCTACTGTCTTCAGCCTTTGCTTTTCTCAACTTCCTTTGGTTAGATGGGTCTCAGGGGGCTCAGATAGGGTTCTAATTTGTGATATAACCAAGAATGATCTTGAAATTATGATTCCCCCTCCATCTCCCACATGCAGAGATAACAAGTACATCTCCATAGGCTTAGGTTAACTGGCACTGAAGTTTGCATCCAGGGTTTAAAGCTCCTTAGTTCCCTACCTAGCAAACCTGTTCTTTTCTTTCCCCCCTAACAAACCTAGTCCTTTCCCGCTTCTCTGTCTTTCTCCTTTCCTCCTCTCTCCCTCCTCTCCTTCTCTCCCGTTTTTCTATGTAATGTATTTTCACAACCCCATATGCTCTAAGAACACTCCTGCTCATTAATTACTGCACAGCTCTCCAGACTTTCATTTCTCTGCTTGAGGAAGAGCGGGGATCTCATCTCCATTTTTACATTTCTAAAATTTCTTTGACAAAATGAACTACAGCTTAAAGATTAGCTATATTCTACTTAGTTTTTAATTCTGTTGAGGTAAGGAGGCTGAGAGCCATTGGTTGAAAGAGAAACTTTGACGAAGAAACTCTACTTAGCTTTCTCTGAATAAAAAAAACAAAACAAAAACAAAATGGTGTTTTGCTGAGATTATCCAGGGTAGGCACTGATTCTGCATGGTCAGGAAAGGAACACAGGTAAATTACACTTCAGGTCTTATTCATATCTCACTGAACCCACTTTGAACAACTGGAAGATATTCCAAGTTGTATTTGAAGCCAGCTTCCCAGAATCCCTTTCCTTCCCCTTTCAAAGTAAAAAAAAGCAAAAAATGTTGCCTCCTTCTCTCTGTCTCTCTGTCTCTGTCTGTCTGTCTCTCTGTCTCTTTGTCTGTCTGTCTCTCTGTCTCTCTGTCTCTCTCTCTCTCCCACCAGCAAGAGGGCTTGAGTTTTTTCCAGTACTACTTCTGGAAGGTGAGGCTGGGGTGTGAGTTACCCTGAGACTCAAGTGATTTTCACTCTGAAGTTACAGCATAAGCTACACCCCATCCTTAGATACTATTAACCCCTTCGCTTCTTGTTAGAATGTTATTTCTACACTTCAGCTCCCTTTCACAAATATAATCCTGGTTGAAGCGTAATATCATGTAAATAATTTTATCTTAATGCATATTTTGTTACTAAAATAAGTTATTTCCATGTGTACTTAGGCATCAAATAGGATGTATGTTTGTAAAAACACACGTATTCGGCATTTCAGTCTGGAAAGACACTTAATACACAGAATCATTAATGCTACTTAGTACTGGAAATGTTATGGCTACTCTGTCTCTCTGTAGGGACCACTGGGATTACAATACCTTCTCATTTGTGAAATAAATCCTTTCACAGGACTTGGACAAAAAGAATAATAATTTCCTGAGCTAAATTTGAAACAGTTTTTTGAAAGTACATTTTCATCTACCTAGCAAAAGCAAGCTAGTGTAAGTTTTACAGTGATCTTATACGAAAATACTTTAATAGGAAATTAAAAACTAACTTTCAATTAAAAGGACATTTTTAATCTTTGAAATTGGCATATGGATTATGAGATATCATTATAATGTTCATAAAGAATGTTTTAATAAATTCCTTTCACGAACTTCCTATCCTGCTCCTCCTTTTGATTCCCTCAGGTGTTTTTTCTCCTATGTCCTTAAAATTTATCATATAAATGTGTATTTGCTAAGTGGGAATGTGGGTATTTGCATTCATGTGTGTGTGTGTGTGTGTGTGTGTGTGTGTGTGTGTGTGTGTGTGTGTGTGTACAGTCCAGACTAGGATTCACATATGACAAAAACATGCAGTTTTTTGTCTTTCTAAGTTTGATTCACTTTATTTAATACTATACATTCAAAATTTATCCATTTCTTGGCAAATTTCTTAATTTTTTTTTGCTTAAAAAGCACAATAGAATTTCATTGCATTTCACTACTCACTCATCCGCTGATGAACATTTAGGCTGGGTCTATTCCCTTGGAATTGTATAGAGCAACAGGGGGCATAGCTGTGGTAGGCTAGGGAGTTATCTGGGTGTATGCCCAGGGTCTTTCTTATCTTTTTAAGTGATGGTTCACTACCTACTCTCCAGGTTGCTTATAATAAAGGAATGAAACAAAACCAAAATGTATTCAGTTATTACAGGAACAATCCTGCAAAACCAACTCCAATGAGATCTCTTAATAGACAACCAGCTCCAAAGATCTCTGGATAGAGAGATACATATTTGTCTGTAAATAGAGAGAGAAAGTATGGCAATCAATATACAAAAGACAAAGAGATATTCCCTTAGAAACTACAGAATAAAATCTATTCTTTTTCCATGCTTAATTGGTAGATATACAATAAACCTCATAATTAAAATACTTTACATATTTGTATTATTTTTAAATATGTAATTTGTGTATGTAAGTGCTACTGGTGATGGAAGCGATAAGCATCATAATCCTTCTGAAACTGGAGAAATAAATTATTGTAGACAGTCCAATCTGGGTACTGGAAACTAAAATCCAATAGTCTGAAAGATCAGGAAACACTCTTAATCTCTTAATAGCTGAGCCCTCTCTCCAGTCACCAGATACTTTCTTTTTATTAAAAGTATAATTTTTCTCAAATAATATAGTATAATTACAGTGTCCCCTCCCTGCACTCCTCCATCACACATCGCACATAGACTGAAAATCATTTGAGTAACATTTTGAGAGTCATATTTGTTTTCTATTAATGGAAAAAATAGAGGGATTTCCATTGGTATCTATATGTTTTTGATTTAGCAATGTATGTTCCTCAATAAATAGAATTATCCTTTCTAGACTGGACATTTACTTTTTTGTGCTCTATTAAAGTATTTCTGAATATCTACTTAAGAAGACTTGTATTCTCTGTGCCTGCCATATCCTTGAATCAGTACCTATCACGAATCATGTACCATATGTCAGTAGGCTTTTTATATCAGGCATATGAAAAGAGACACATGAAATCATTAATATAATTATCACCTTGCTTGTCATAGATCAGCAACTTTTGTATTGAAGACACGCAAATTCTTGGACAAGTAATGTCTTAAACCTTCTAGATTAGTGCCTAGCCCTCCCCTTCACGTTCCACAGACAGCGCTTTGCCCCATAGTCACCCAATACAAATAAACTCATCATAGTATTGTGGAGAAAGAGGAACACTCCTCCATTGTTGGTGGGATTGCAGACTGGTACAACCATTCTGAAAATCAGTCTGGAGGTTCCTCAGAAAATTGGACATTGAACGACCTGAGGACCCAGCTATACCTCTCTTGGGCATATACCCAAAAGATGCTCCAACATATAACAATGACACATGCTCCACTATATTCATAGCAGCCTTATTTATAATAGCCAGAAGCTGGAAAGAACCCAGATGCCCTTCAACAGAGGAATGGATACAGAAAATGTGGTACATCTACACAATGGAATGTGTATCACTCAGCTATCAAAAACAACGAGTTTATGAAATTCGTAGGCAAATGGTTGGAACTGGAAAATATCATGCTGAGTGAGGTAACCCAATCACAGAAAAACACACATGGTATGCACTCATTGATAAGTGGATATTAGCCCAAATGCTCGAATTACCCTAGATGCACAGAACACATGAAACTCAAGGAGGATGATCAAAATGCGAATGCTTCACTCCTTCTTTAAAAGGGGAACAAGAATACCCTTGGGAGGGAATAGGGAGGCAAAGTTTAGAACAAAATAAGACATCCTCCAATTCCTACTATTTTTTTTATTTACTTAATGAGTTGACCATAAAATGGACCAAAATATTAAGAAATGAGAATATTGTCCTTCCCAACATTAGAGACATATTAGAAACTCAACCTTATAGGTCAAGTCTTCTATGTATGAAGCAGTATAGTAGTAGAAGAGCTGTAGAGATACTAAGATCTGCCTATACCTTTCTTGTCTGTGTTAGACTGATGATGCATTTGATCTAGACAATCTAAAACACTTTTTGTAACATCTACAAGCTGAGTCTTTCCAAGCAGAATGACACTTCTAACCAGTCATAATGCTATTAGACAATTACAGGAATGAGAAAGCACTTTCATCCTACCTTCCACTCATCTACCCAGGCCCAAGCATCTGTCACATTAATACTGGTGTGTGAAGCACTGATCTATTTGAATCATCTACACATTCATGTACTTTGAATATGTGGTCACCCCTAAGCATTCAGAAATATTAAGACCCATGCTGTTTCTGATTCCTGAAATATTGTTTTCATTTTAAAGTACTCGGTGATGCCATTTTTTATCCTTTGTTCCGTGCTCTCTTCTGAAGTGTTCTTCCTGTTTCCTATCTACCTTGGTTCAGCACTCTCTTTTGTGATAAAGCATTGTGTTTTGGTTTCCTATGCCAATTTCTGTTCATGAAATCTTGTTGTTTCCTATACTTTTTGAGCCTCAAACTCTCCACCCCTGACTGGAAACACCCTGGAGTGGCTGTTCATTTTAGATTGCTTACCAAACTCTCTGTTCTTGTCCCTGGGTTCTAGACCAGTCCAATGAATCCATCCAGCACAATATTCTAAATGTTACCCTTCTATAGACTTACTCTAACACAATCTCTCTTCTCAGATTTGATATCATGTTTGTTAGTGAGCAAGTAGGTGTCAACTTTTGTCACAGTTATTAACACTGGAAACTTTCTAAATACCTTTTTTCTATAAACCTTATGATGCATAGTGTCCCTCTAACATGAGGCCAATTCCATTGCTGAAATGGCCCCAATCTATACCCATACTCCCTGCTTTGGCTTAGATCACTATCATCACTCAGGTTCTATCAGTCTCTCAGTTGTTCTCCAACTGTTCACTGTCGTTACAGGCCCTTTCTGTCTCCCACCAAACACCCAAAGAGTACTTTTGTGGAAAAGATTCATTCCAAGCACCGGTCATCACTCTTTTAAATTTTTTATGTAACTTTTCTATGTATACATTATGCATCTGAGCTCACACAACCTAATGCTTCCCATGGTTCTGACAAAATCCTTGAATACATAAACACCTTATTTTGTCTTCAATGCCTGTCTTCTTTTATTTTATTACCCAAACTCATTTGTCCTTCCAGATAGCACAACTGTCACTTCCTATGAACTCTTGGTTTGGAATGCTCCCATAAAGTGTGTGCTTCTTCTTTCTGAACAGAGTTGATCCTATAAAAATCAGGCTGAGTCTTTCTGTAGGGACTTCACAGTGAAGTCACTTCTAATACTAATAAAACCTGAAGCAAATTCTTAGCATCATGTGACATGACATTGGTAATGAAAATGCAGAGATCAAGGGAAATCTACAGATTAAGGAAGGTATTAAGCCAAGTGAATGATACAAAATAAATACTACAAATTATTATTTCCCTCACTTCTGGTCATTTAAGACTATTGCACAAGACATTATCTCAGCAGGTAGTAAAAGTCGGGAAAGAAGAAAAACTCTTATTCAGGGTCTTGGTCTTAGAATAGAAATTAGTAAATGTTTCGAACACCATGAGTTTTCACTAGTGCAATGCTATGTCTCAGTGCTTGTTCAGTGACAGGAAGAGAACAACAATGGCAAGTCATCTAGATGTCACAGTTATCTGTTTATCTGTCCATAATGCTCCCTTTGCTTTTGTTTTTTTTTAAAAGGTAATATTTATTATATATTATGTGTATGTACGTATGTCTTAGTGTATGTGTACCATGTGCACGAGGGAGCCTGCAGAGGTCAGAAGACCCAACAAATCCCCTAAAGCTGGAGTTACTGAGTGTTGTGAGTTGTCAGTTGGGTTCTATGAAATTGAATGTCTGTCTCCTGCAAGAGCAGCAAGTGCCCTAGTCACTGAGCAATCTCTCTAATTCTAGCAGGCTCTCTTTTATTTTTAGTGATTTACCCTCAGGTACTCCTGCATATTTCTCTCTCTCTCTCTCTCTCTCTCTCTCTCTCTCTCTCTCTCTGTCTTTCTGTCTGTCCTTTCATTTTACTCTTATGTATGAGTCTCATATGCTTACACAACTCCCGAGGTTCAGGAAACTTTCTGTATGAGCCTTTTGAGTTGCTGGAAGAACAAAAAAGGACAGTTGAATCCAGCCAGCCTCTTACTTTTGTTATGACAAAGTTTTCTTGTAGTCACGTGTCCCTTTATCAATCATGTGTCTGTATCCACTTACTGTTGTAGTCATAAACATGGGCCTTGACTTCCTTCACTGTGTTGACTTATGCTGTTTATTGGGAATATTCTTGAATTTGTGTGTAGATGCTCAGTCAAGAAGTTACTCTTGTTTCTGTTCCCGGGCCCTTGCTCCACTGTGGTTCTTGCCATGGGATTTCTGTACTTTGGGAGAGGCTTTCACTTTCTCACCTAATTCACCCAGGCTGCCAGCTCACCCAGTAGAGATGTATTTTGATAGAAAATGACAAAGACGAATGAGAAAGATAAAATGCACAGGGCTAGTCTTCTAAGGCTGTTAAAGAATTCTTGATTCAAACAGTGCTATGAATCAATAATGTAAACAATAAAGGACAATAAAGGAAGCTGGAAGGTAATGTGCTAACATCTGTTGACAGCTGTATTTCTGAGAAAGGTAACGGAAAGAAGACTGCCTCTGTGATGGGGTAGAATGAACCCGGTCTATTGGAAGAGACCACACAGCAGGAAAGAACATGTTTCCCTGAGATACTATCATTTCCTCAGCTCTACAGTTAACTTTATTTTAGTACTCTTGAAAGCCACTCCTACAAATCAATGCCACTCTAAGGGTCTGTGCAAGGAGTCACTCTCACTGTAGATATAAGTTCTGCTCAAGGATGCTGAAAAGAATCTGGAGAACTCCACTGCTTGCAGAACTGCAGGAAGATTCTCAAGGATTAACTTGCCAGATGCATGTCAGAGATAATTACTTGGAAAGAAAACAGAACCTGCTTGTGTGAAATTATTGGAGAGATGACAGGGAGTACAATAAAGGCTTAAGCACATTAACCTCAGCTCAGTTTTCGACTTGCCTCCAACATTGTGACCACCTGATTTTCACATGTTTAGAATCAAGGGTCTTCTTCCCTCAAAGTCCAAGCTCCTAAGAATGCAGATCTCCTCACCACAGAACTAGAAAAAAGACACATGGCTCAGAAAACATCATCCTGACTTAGATAGAAAAAAAAATAGGAATGGAATTCTTGCTTGGAACATGACCTCAGTAGTCTTTCAACTTGTTAGGTGCCTTCTACTGTGTTATTTCCCTGTTTAAAATTTAGTTTCATATTAGCATTCAAAAGCCCATATTTTTCAAATAACTTACAATTCACAATTCATGTCAACATATAATACAAATATAAAAAAGCAAATAGAAAAACCTTCTCTGATAAAACAAATTTGAGAGGAGAATATTGAATGAATATCTAACAATAAAATATTTCTTCATGTTATCACTTGAATATTCTTTCCTGTCACCTTTAATAAATTTTGAGTCATAGTGTCAATGTATGTTCCTGGGCTTTGTGGCTATGCTGAGTGATGAACATTTTATCCTTTTCATTAATATGCATGTTTAGTTGAGTAGTTCCATAATATCTCAATGCCTGAATATATAGTCACATTTCTCTATCCTGTTTTTCAGTTAAGATTATACTTGTAATGTTTTGTTACTATGTAATCTTTGAATATACAGCTGAGTTCAGTTCTATGGTATAATGGTAAGGTTATCCCTATGGAAAATGTATTACAAAAATTACAACAGAGCACAAGGGCATACTTTCTTGGTAATAATGATAAAAATAGCAAAAATTAGAAGGGTTTCTCATTTTATCTGTATGTTTGTAAATCCAGGCCTCTTCCTCCTGGCAGGAAACATTTTCCACATTTTAATTTGCATACAATCTAGGGAGAATGTCAAAGCATTAGTGAAATTAAGTTGTCTAATT
The DNA here is from genome assembly GCF_021556685.1 of Rattus norvegicus. Taxonomy (NCBI): domain Eukaryota; kingdom Metazoa; phylum Chordata; class Mammalia; order Rodentia; family Muridae; genus Rattus; species Rattus norvegicus. The sequence continues at coordinate 168,286,468 of NC_141535.1, forward strand.
CTGATGAAAAGTTTTTAGTTCATCAAAATTCTGTCTAGATAGCAAGTTTTTAAACTAAATTTCCTCTTAGGGCATAGTGTGTTTTTCTTGTCTTGTATGCAGATCATTAATCTGGAGAAATGATTTTTCCCTTTAATTGTCTCTTTAAAATGCTTTATATAATTCTATCACTTTCCCTGCTCCCTTTCTTCCCTCCATACTCTCCTAGATACCTTCTTTCTCATGGCTCCCCTTACTCTCAGTGTGATAATATTTTTACCTTTCCTTTCTTTTTATTGTTACTGATGTATACACACACACACACACACACACACTCACACACATACATGCAATATATTGCTAACTGTTTTGTTGTTTGTTCAAATGGTATCTTGCTGCATAGAAAGCAGATATTCAAACAATAAAACTGATTTTATACATAAATATAATACTTTAAAAAACAATGAAATGATTTGAAAGTGAACAGTAGTATTAACCAGTTGGTGGTGGCTTACAACTTTGATCCCAGCACTTGGAGGGCAGAGGCAGGCAGATCTCTGTGTTCTCAGCTAGCCTGGTCTACTGGGCAAGTTCCAGGACAGCCAGGGCCATGCAGATAAACTCTGCAAAACAACAGGAGCAACAATAACAAAATAGTAATCTTTTTACTTGCTGATATTTGTAAAATAGAATTTCATCCACTTGATAATCATATAATGAATAAAACTCACATTTACCTTAAAAACGACTTTTAGTTCAAGTAGGAAATGCATGGAGCTCCAAGTATACTTTACTGTCTGTGTAGCTGGATGACTTTCATTACTATTTTTCATTCATTTTAGAACATATCTGAACACTGATGATCTTTATCACATGTATAGTTTGGCACTTGTCATGCCAATCACAATTAAATTACCTATATTTTTCCTTGTGATGACTTTAGATCTGCGACCTTTATGTAATCCTGGGAGTTGCTTCTATGTTTATGTAGCCTTCCCAGCACTGAGTGGACCCAGTAGGTAGCAATTAGAAGGCCTCCTCTCCAAAATTTCCAGGGCTTTTGTAGCACAACTGGCAGGCTTCTTCAGAAAGGAAGAACCAAGGTTTACTTAAAGAAAACATTCCTAGTTCTGCATTCCCAAATGATAACCTTAAGTTTGTTCTTTATTTAGTAGTAGAGGTCAAATGAGTGGGGCCCAGTAAGGACCTGATGAGTGGTTGATACATGTTCCATCATTGAATTAAAAAAAAACCCACTGTATAAGTGGTTGTGTTTTCAATGCACAGAAATGTGAGAATCAGACAAGCACTATGAGTTTGTGCACTTTTATCAAATTCATACACTCTTATACCCTCACACCCATTCACACACATGCACATCCACACATACTGATGAGGATACAGAGACAAACATCATACGCACACATTTACATACAGAGGAACAATATAAAAATATGTAAATATGTAGTTTTAAACAAATGAATATGATGCTGAATCTTGCTTTCTATTGAGTAAATTTTGGAACTGAATGTCACATGCGACAGATTCTCAGTAAGTTTTTGTTGTGGACAAATATATAAACAACTGAAATACCAGCAAACTAAAATACTATGAATGTAAATAGCAAAGGCAAAGAAACATTCTCTCTTCATGCTCCCTTGACTCTGTGGAATCTGTATTTTATCTGACATCATTCAATGTTGTCTCTGATCAAACATAGAGATTAGATCCAGTGTTTAAGATACTTTGCGTCCAAGATTTACCCATCTGGCAATTTTTCATGATGATGTTTTCCACCACACCTAACATTCCTTCCTCTACTGTTTATATCATGCCTTAAATCCTGCAGGCACATCTCAAGTCCTATTTTTAAAGTTTTGGATTTGTTCAATTTCTCTTCTCCCCGAGTGCTGCTGAGTGGAGAGATTCATGCACTCATTAGGAACAACCGATGTTTTCCCACATGTAACAGCTCAATACTGAGACATAGAAAACTAAGTCACCGATGTTACATTCCTAAGGGCATTTCTTCTTCTCATTTGTGCCTGAATAAGAAGTGGGATTACTTGATGTCCCTTGACATAGAGTTGAAAGCTAAAAAGAACCTCTGCTAAATAGTTTATCCCAGTGTTTTGGTTATGCAGCCACCTTTCCATGCCACTTTCATGGATGCATTAATTCGCACTCTCTTCTTGATGTTCACTGGGTTCCATAAAACATGTTTCACCCATAGGTCTAAACCGTTCTCATGCTCATAGAACTGTTTTGTATAGTTATCTGGGTGTTCTGATAATATACATCCTGTGACAGCATCTAGAGACATGATGAAACATCATGGAGCATGCAGGTTATATGCGGAATTCTAGAGTGAGAGCAAATGCAGCTGAAACACGTGCCACCAAGTATTAGCATTATTGCCTTTGAAAACTTGACAAATGTCACTAAACTTCAGATACCTCAGCTCTAGGAGATAAGGACAAAAACGACCTACTTGATTACATGAAGAATTGGCCAAAAGAATATGTTTTAAAAAAATCAACACAACATCTAGGACATACATTTTAAATTTTTTCAAAAAGTAGTTCAGGGTGGCTTAGAATTCACTATTTCCCATAGATCTCAGGGTGGCCTTGTATTCAGGACTATCTCAGAGCCACAGAACCTTTTACTGGGATTACAGGTGAGATAACAGGTGGAATTCAGGATGCCGGGCTCTAGAAAAAACATATCTTAATAAATTAAATGTATTCAAATTTGTATCTTTATCCAGAGACCTACACAGAGGCTGTTTGTTCTGGATTACATGGTCGGTAAAATGATGAAAAGGCATCATAACTAGACCTTCATTTGAGAATATTTTTGAAGCCTTTAGTCTAACTATGATGTATAGCCAATTATGTTTGAAATATCACATACCTTGTTGGTGGTGCTGGTAGCCCATAAGCTATTTAGGCAGTCTGAAGGCAGAAATAAAGGTTGATATCCCATAACGTGTGAGCATATGTCTATTTGTGAATAAACGACTATAGAGGAAGATAAAGGGTTCCAAAGAACACTGAATTATTGTTTTCAGGAATCCTGTCTAGCAGAGAGATCTGCCTATTGACTCAATGCAGTGAACAGGAAATGTTGAGAGGCATTTCATAGATCAGGCAAGAAGTGTTGGCTCTCCTCAGAGCCTTTTTACTTTTCAAACCCACTGGAAAAAATAGCTTTAATATCAATTCAACTATGTTACTTATAGTAGACATAAAAAGTCTATGAAAGAGTGATATAAAAGTAAGGATACTTATATTTATATATATGTATATATAAAGTAAGGAAATATGTGTGTATGTGTGTGTAAAAGCATTAAATTATTTGTAAGCAAATCAATTGAAGTGGAAATTGCATATTTGACACATGTATGAACATGCAGATTATGCCTCATTTCTTTCCAATGTTCTAGTCTGTCACCTTGTGCATCATCCCCTCGATTTTATAGTCTTATGAAAGCAATCTGCAAAATTCAAGACCTGACTATGTGGCATGAAGCACTATAAAAAAGGTTGACAAATGTGAAAAAATGATCCTCCAAAATGCTGCTTGGAAATTGTTCACAAAATTATAAAATTCACTATATGGGGTATATGGCTAAAGGGATCATCAACTCTAGGGGAGAACCTTTGGATATGGTTTTTCTAAGTGGTCATATTATCAAAGTGCCATCCTAATATTTATGTTTATGACTAGATTTTTGCAGCTCCAACCTCTGCTCCGAGAAGTTTCTCACTACCCTGGGTAGTGGCTCAACCTGCAGAGGACAAGCGACTGGGAAGACTCAGTACCCAGACCCCTCCGAGGTTCAAGGGACATTATAGAAAGAGGAGGAAGAAAGATTGTGGCTCTTGAGAGTGGGGAAGGAACCTGAAATGCTGTCTTCAGCCCATGATATGGTTGCTGCTTACGTGAACTCATAGGAGCGAGTTACCTGTGCTGAGCTTAGACAAGGCAGGACTAGTTAAACTAGTTAAAAATCCCAACCTGGATAGAGAAGAGCGGTGCAGACTCCACTCCTTGCTGAGGAGCTCTTGGTAGGTGACAGCTGCTGCAAGAGTCACTTTTCGGGAGTGAGGTGGTTGGTCTCTTGCATGTCTCAAAGGTGACATCCATGCGTAGATATTGGCAGCACGAATTCAAAATAGTGAATTTAAAATAATAAATAATCTAATAAAGGAAGACATGAGGTTTTGAGAATGGCATGATATTGTAGGTCCTGGGGAAAGTGAAGGGCAGATATTATCATAATATATTGGATACATTAATAAAAATTTCAGAAAAATATACAGGAAAAGCCTGCTTTTCACTATGGCACATAGTCCTTCATTTCTATTATTCTCCTCTCCCCGATGTCAGCTTCTTTGCCCCAGCGAGGTCCTTGTAGCTGCTCCTCTGTAGTTCTCTAGTGTCATATGCACCCCCATTCAGTCAACTTTCTAATCCTTACTTTGATTTTTTGCCATCGAATTTCAAGCCTATAAATTTTCGAAGAATCACACTTTTGCCTAAAAGTCTGACCACTCAAATCGTTGACATCACAGACTGGATTTTCGGAAGCAAGTAGAAGACAGTCTCTGTGCAAATGGCTTATTGGCAGGTCTTTCCAGGCTCCTCACGACTGGAAGAGAATTTACAGGATTCGGTGGGTGGAGGAACCAAGTTCTCTGGGGCCCTGTAGTAAATAAGAATCATGGTTGTTCTTCACTGGAACAAGAAGATGGCGGCCCTTTTCTGCCCTGAGCACACAACTATCCTAAGATATGGAGGAACTGTTATCTTGTAAAGAGGTGTTCTCTTCAACTAAGGACAAGTACAGAAAGAATTTACAAATGAGCTCTTGGATACACACCCCTCCACACAGAGAGACTCTCTCAAACACACACACACACACACACACACACACACACACACACACACACACACACGCACACACGCACACACACGCACACACACACCAGTGTTCTTCGCTAAGAGTCTGGTCTACCAAGAAAGAGTCACATCTGGTAACACTTCTCCACTTAAAATGGCCCAGCTACTGTTCTGCCACCACCTCTGAAAGAGAAAAGTGACAAAAATTGTGGCCAAGAGATGTCTAGATGAAACAGAAATCCCAAAGTCTTCCTTTCCTGAGACTGAGAATAAAAAGGATCTATGCCAATTGCCCACTCGAGTAAAAAATTTCATGTTTCAAGATGAGGGCATTCAGGAAGAATGCATAAAATGTAAAATGTTCTCCAAGGGCAAGAGAAGATAATAGAGTATGTATACCATGCATTCTATCCCTAGCACAGACAAAAATATGTATATAATTCTGTGTGTATACTCATGCATACAAGTGTGCATGTATGCTTGTAATGGAGGTTCAGATTCTAACTTTGGGAATACAAACTGCTTTTTATAATATGGTTTTTGACGGTTCTAGAAACCCTGAATATGGAAACTATAGCCTGCTGTGATGAACAAAATGGGCTTTCTCTGCTAATCGCTATTCACACCATAATAGAACACTTGAGTTAAGTCTACACACGCCAAAGTGTCCTTTTACTTCCTGATCAGAGATGAAACATCCTTCATCTTTACTTTAAAATAGTTTCTTGTCTTTGCTACTTTAAAGCACACTAATGCATAGGCTTGTCCCTTTGAAAATGTAAAGCTAAATCTTTGTTTAAAGTACATTATAATTCCTTTTCCCATCATTTTAAGATGGCACTTAAGGAAATAAGTGTAACATTCCTTATAGTAGAAAAGCCATGAACGAGGTTCATTGTATAAACATCTTGCTCTGTGGCACTAGCATTAGCGTATCATGCCTATAAAAACAACACTCAATCATGGTGCCAGAGTCTGGGCACTGTCTTAAATATGGTAGCTGAGGTTTAAGCTCTTGTAAACACAAAAGAATCACCCTGAATGATGTCTGGGGCAGCGTACTTTTAATGTATTTCCCTCTTCATTCTCTTCATTCCTAAGGGAAAGAAGAGAAATAAGCACATGAAATACTTCCACATGCACATCCACAGTAGCCCACCCACACTCAGAGGGGCTGGGCCGTGCCTGTCCTAAGTTCACAGGGCACTACATCATGCAGTGGATTGAACTTGCATCCTGGCAAACCCTTTTTGACCAGCTGAAATAGAAGAGATGAAGGAAATAATAAACTGTTGAGTGACTCTGTCAGAGCCATTTTATGTTTTCTCTGCTGGCTATCATTCTTTTTAAAAAATTATTTCTCTTTTGAAGATATAATAAAATTATATCACATACCTCTTTCCTTCCACCCTCCAAATCTACCCATGTATCCTTCATTGCTCTTTTTCAAAATTTAATCAGGTAACATTATAGACTCAGATTATATATACATATATATGTGTGTGTATGTGTGTGTGTGTATGTGTGTGTGTGTTTTCCAATGTTTGAAACCTTCCCTATGACGTGCAGTGAATATTATCAATTTAAAATTTGCATGAGTATCATACCTGTTTCATTAACTTTATTATAATAGAGAATTATACACACTCTAACAGGAAAGGGATTTCTCTATATTCACAGGTTTGATTTGTGTATATCAGTCTGTGTATGTGTATCTATGTTTGTCTATATGTATAATGTCTCCATATATGTCAATTTGTATATATAAAATACCTTTTATCTATGCAGGTATATATGAATCTATTTGTGTGTCTACCTGTCTGTACAAGTCTACATATAATCTGCATATTACATTATATCATAAAATTGACCATATATATCATGTATATGTCTTCATTCTCTCAGATGAAGAGTATCATGAGATACAACTGTTTTCTTTAAAATATTGTTATTTTTACCAATTTTTAGGTTTCTTATGAAACACTTTAGTTTTAAGTAAATGTTTTGAAGGTTTTCTTTTCTTGAATCTTCTGATTTTCACTGTTTTGTTCTTTTGCCTTATACAATTAGACACCAAAATAAAAAAGCAATAAATTTAAAAAAAATAAATTCCAATCACTTTAGTCATGTTAGTCTCTCTACCTGTGTTTTTCTTCTTTGAGACATTTCTTCCTTATTTCCTATCCAACTCTTCAGTGAGAATTATAGCTATCACTAACATTGTGCTGTCTGTAGTCAAATAGGCAAGTAACTATTTCTCACGTGGAAAGAAACACACTTGAAGTGCTATCAGTCAGCAGTGAGGTTTCTTATCCTGGTTATTATAGTTCATTATAGTGTCTCTCTGTTATTCATAAGTGAATCCATATTCTCTTTTCTTCCGGTAAGAAAATTACAAAATCATTTTGCTCTATATTTACAGATATGCTTGGGAGTGACAACAATCTCCATCTGAACATGATCTCAGTTCTTCCATTTTCTTGACAACAAAAATTGGTGTACAACCAAACCTAGTACAAGTCAGCAGAGGCTTAAGGATGGATGGACGTTTGTGATATTCCTGGACAGAGTCAAGTAGTAGCTTTTATCTCTAGTCAGAATTTGAGTAGCTTGTTCCTCAAGTCCTTTTCCTCATAATGATAAGCACTTACAGATATGGTTTCTCCATAATCTACCCTGGGGACAAAAGTAAAAGAGAGGACCATGTGTCCACCACCCAGTTTCCTCCAATGATGACAAACCAAAATGGACATATTTTTTATGAGTATGTGTTTATTATATATGGCAAATCATGTAATCACTATAGAATCCATACAGGAAACTGCTCCATCCACTTAAGGGCTATCTGTTTCTGTTTTGCATTGTCAGCCACATCCCTTCCTCCATGTTTAAACTCATTCCCTATCACCAGTGTTCTATTTTTTATCTCTGTGTGTTGGCTTTTTCTTTATCAAAAACTTTTTATTGATTCTTTGTGAGTTTCACATCATGAATTCCAGTCCCGCTCACTTCCTCATCCTCTAATATTTACCCTTTGCCCATGCAGCCTCTTCCCTGAATAAAACATACACAAACAGCAGCAACAACATCAACAAAAACAACTACAAAAAAGCAAAACAAAATAAAAAATACAAAGTATAGAAAATATCTCATCTCAGCATGTCCCAGTGTACGCAACACTTTATCCCTCTGTCCACAATCTTTCCTTGCAATGAGTCATTGGTGTGGTTTGAAATCCCCAGCTTCTGTGATATCAACAATACTGGATCCTCATCAAGACGAGACTTATTATTATCCTGTTGTTGCCCTGGGTTGTGGAGATCCTGGATCCAGTAGCTTTGGAACAACAGGACTGGTTTTTTCCCTGTCCTAATTGCTGGTGCATAATATGGATTTGGGGGTGTGTGTCAATTCTGAGCACTGGATCTGGGCCTGGGTAAAAGTTGAGCTGGTCCAGTACTGCTCCCCATTGGCAGTAGGCAACTTATCTGCACCCAAATTCTGGAGCCAGCTTGTGATAATTTTTAATATCAATGTGAGTCATCTGTTTATCTAACAGGTCCCATTGCTGGAGTTTACATTAATGTCTACTGAAATTTAGTGGTTCCTTGTATTGTTTACTCTTGTTTTTTTATTGCTACTGTTTTTCTTTGTTTCAGTATGTATGTGTATATGTATTTTTCTGTCTCTCTCTGTGTGTGTATGTGTCTTACATAGGGTCTGCCTATGTATATTCACACCCACAGTTATTAACAAGGATATTACCTTCATTTTATACCACAGAGACTAAAGTTCCTGAAAAATCATTCTTAATTCTCATATTAGAACTGCAGCCACAATTCTACCATTTGATACAGTTCAATTCACTTTAAAAGTAAACAATTATTAATGAACACTAGTTCATTGAAAGCCATATGTCTTATTATTTGTCTTATCATTTATTTTACATATTCACTTAGGCTGTTTTCTAAATTAGCCACTCAAATTGAACATACAAAATGAAAATGGCCATGAATTTGTTGGTACTGACATGATGTGGGTGAGGTCAAGCAGGGTCACGAGGTTGAGAATGACGTAAGAAAGTAATTAATGGGCATGGAGTACAGCATTTGGGCAAACTACTCCAGATTATTAGATTCAAACTTACAGTTGCTTCTACTCATTTTAGACTACATGCCAAAATGTATATTTTAATTTTTTACTGAGTAGCGTATTCCTCAGGGCAAGCTAGGCATCTTAATTTTGTAGCTATTTGAGCTTACAATGGACTATTTATCAGAGACTAAGCTGCATCATAACATTTTCCTGATGAAGTACACAAATGGGAGAGAATTAGATTCTATTTGTCTGGCAATGATGAAGATGGGAACAAATCCAAACATCAGAATACTAAAATGTATTTTAATAGGAAACTTAACATGATAGCATTAAAACAGTTTTTAACACTCTACTGAATGTATATAAATTCCTAATTAAATATTTCCTATCACTTGTTCAAATATGTAGTATTTTATTTAAAATAATTTACTTTATATAAACAGTAACACTAGTAATAAGATGGAGACTAGAGTCAGCCATTAAAATGATGACCTCTTTAGTGGAAATGGCCTAAGGTAAAAATTGCATTGTTACATATTGTATGCGGTATATATGGAAGTGAAAAATAATAAAAATAGTAAGACAATGATAAGAAGAATTATATTTCTAATAATACTTCAAAAAAATCTAAATGTGGCTGAAGAAGTCAAATGTTCACTCATAAGAGTGATGATAAAAGGAAGAATAGAGGTATCAAATGAAACATAAACCATCTAATGCTTTACACATTGGTACAAGGCCTCTAGAGAGAACGAAACCGGGAGCTTGGTGAAGGGTCATAGGGAACAGAAACAAAGGGCATGGAAAACATATCACACATAGATGCAAAAACTAGTTACTGTGAAAAGATCAAAGGATACTGTGGTAGAATGGAAATCTGTAAGGAAGGACTATTTGGACATATGTTTTAGACATATGTTTAGACATATGTTTTAGAGATGTGAGGATGAGAATGTAACTTAATGTCAAAGTTAAGATTTCTCAGCCTTGGAAATTGAATAAACACATTTCCAACTTGCTTTGAGGCTACCAGAATTCAGATAAGCCGCAAACATATGATCCAAGTGCTGTTTGAGAAGATTACATTCCTAAGAAAGATTCTTCTGGCTATTGGGAAAGTGAGATTTATGAGGAAGAGAGACCCATTAATGATTAATGGTAAAATCAATATTGAGTTTGTCAACTTTAGCTATGGCAATAGGAATAAGCAAAGTAAACGTTATTGAACAAACAGATAAAGAACTTGCTTCATGATAACATGTGTGTGGGAAGATAGAAGAAGTAGGAAATCCTAGGGGTTGGAAATAATCACCAGACACACTGCACCTCACTTGATAAGACTGGAAATATTTCTGCGAACTGCTTCAATTGCTTGATGAGGAATTAACTAGTGCCACAATTTTAAAATGCATATGTTAATGGGGAGACCCAGGTAATATAGGACGCATGTAGGACACAGAAGAGAGCAGTAACTACACTGTCTTGGTCTCTCCTGAAGAATATCAGTAGTTCTGGCATGGTTGGATTGATATAAAGAATGTGTAAGATAATAGTTGTAATGCTGCATATTATATGGCATGTTAATGCCAGATAAGTGTTGGCAGCTCTAATTATTTTTGGTAATTTGTTGTGAAGTGATGGACCCATGCAAGTTTCTGGCTGAAATATTTTTCTAGTCTCTTGATTATGTGTAAAAAATGATAATGAATACATAACTAGCAAGATAGTTGAGGTTTGCATAGTAGCATATGATATCACTTTACAGAAACAAATTGGCTGAATCAACAAAATGGCTGATTTTAGTACAATTTTATTATTTTCCGTTTACTCGATAATTTTTTATTCATTTTCTATTGAAAACTCATGCAATATATGTTGATTATAGTTCCACTGCCCTATCTCTTCCTAAATTCTCACCATACATCTAGCACCACGGCTTCTTTCTCTCTGTTTAGAAATCAGACAAGTAAAACAAAACCAAAGCAACCAGAATTTTAAAAAACACGAATAAAAGCATAAGAAACACACAGACATTCACACACATACACATACACACACACACACACACACACACACACACACACACCATAAAAGTACAAAATAGGAAACCATAATATACAAACAAAAGATAAGTGAGATAAATATCTACAGAACAAACATTGAGTTTGTGTTGGTCATCCTCCTTTAAGAGTGGTTTATATATGCATCAACTCTACTAGAGAAGACTAATTCTTTCTTAGCAAGCAGATGTCAATTTGAGTTAAGCTCTTAGTTAGAGATGGACAGCCATGTCCACTTCCCCCTCTTACCACAGGGACTCCATCTGGCTTGGACCTGAAGAGTCTTTGTGAGACCATCTGTACATCCATCCTGTTGTGTCTGGAATTCCTTCTTGTCTTCCACCCCGGCTGTCTCTTAACAATTTTTGTACCTTCTCTTTCACACAGCTTGCTGATGCCCAGACGTGATCAGTTTGATAAAGACATCCCATTTAAGACTAAGGGTTCCAATGGCTCTCCATCTCTGTGCATTGTTCAGTTGTGCTTCTCTCTGATATTTTCCTTCAACTGCAAGAGGAAGCTTCTCTTAAGGTGGTTGAGAAAGAAATTGAGCTATGGGTACAGCAGAATGTCGTTAGGAGTCATTGTATTGTGTTCCTTCTGCAGAATATTATTATTTTCTTTCCCTCATGGCCTAGCTAGTCTCAGGGTTTTTACCACTTTGACGCATGTATTCTATCTCATGGAGTAGAACTGAAACCCAATCAGATATTGGTTAGTTTCTCCCACAACTCTTGGGCCACTCTTATACCAGCATATTTTGCATGTAGTTCACTAATGGAGACCATAGGGTTTTAAGCTAGATTGACAGTTACCCTTTGGTAGCATACAGAATACATGCCAGTATCATGAGCCCTAGTCAGAATGGGTGAAAGCTCTAAGTAGGCACCTGTTTAACTTTTCTTTGTTCAGTGAAATATGTAAATATTGTCTTCAGCAATAGGGCCTCACCATCAGTTTTTGAAGCACAACCAATAGCTTTGGCAATATCCTGTGTGTGTGTGTGTGTGTGTGTGTGTGTGTGTGTGTGTATGTTTGAACATATGCATGTGTACATATGAAGACTTTTCTACAATCAGTGGCATGTGCACACTCAAATTATCCTTAGTGATCTCCCCCCATATCCCTTTACTTAATCCTTCCTCCTCCTCTTCCTCTTCCTCGTTCAACTCTTCCTCATCCCTTTTTTATCCTCCTGTCCAGTCTTCTCCCTCTCTCTACATAAGTATACCTATTTCAGTTTTCTTAGGTGATCCTTACCTCTTCCCTAGTCCTGTATTTGATACTTTACCTTTGTTGTTATGTAGAATGCAATGTGCATATAAGCTAAAATAGACCACATTTATCATCTTGGGCTTTGGGTTACTGCATTATCCTACTCAAATGACTTTTGGTAGCTCAATTTATTTACCTGTGAATTTTATAATTTTCTTCGATCTTTTATGTAGTGAAATAATAACCTATTGCCCAGTCTATTTGGTGATTTATATTCTTTTTGTATCTTGATAGGCATATTCTGGGGATAACAAAATCTTCTGTGATTTTCTTTGAAACATTTTATATGCCTTTGATATGGGTTTCTTTTTTTCCTCTAATTATTTATGATTAGGTCTTTTCTACAGTGTCTCAGATTGCCTGGATGTTTTGTGCCCATTGGATTAGTGTTGTTGTTGTTTTTAGATTTAACATTTTCTTTGACTGAGATAACCATTCTCCCACTTGTCTTCAATGCCTGAGATTCTCTCTTCCATGTCTGTATTCTGTTGGTAAAGCTTACCTCTGAGGTTTTTGTTTGAATCCTAAAGTTTTCATTTACACATAACAGTTTTACCACAGTTTGGGCTTTCTTAGTGACTTTATTGTGACTTTCATGTCTTGAACTGTTTTCATTATTTCTTTCTTCTGTTCATTTGCAATTTTACAGAATTCATTAATGTACTTATCTATGTCTTATTTACAGTCATTGCACATATCCATAATTAAAATTTTGTAGTCCTTGTCTTGTATTTCAGCTATACTTCTTTTCTCAGGGTTTATAATAGCAGCATACTGGGTTCTGGTGCAGATACATTCATTGTCTTTGGTGTAAATGTTTGTTTTTGTGCTGGTATCTATGCATCTGGTTTAGGATGGGTGACATTGCTAAGCAATGATATCTGATCTTGTTTTTGTTGGGAGGCTGGTCCTTTCCTTGTTTTTATTTCTTTACTTTGTTCTTGTTTTTGCCCTTCCTCTCTGGATTTTAGAAAAGTGTGTGTAGTGGTTCTGAGTTGCCTGCTAGAGACTGGTGCTTCTGCAGGTCAGTGGATACTGGTTAGGAACAGAGTTGGGATAAGAGAAAAGGCTGGGGGAGTTTTAAAAAAGGAAAGAGGATTGTGTTCACACATAGAAGGAAAATTCCTAGGGAATGTAGGTGTGGTAGAAGGAGGTGCTCCTGAAATAAGGTTTCAGACAAAGAATAATTTGGAGAGACAGGAATGAAAGGCCTGGAAGGACCTTAGATTTGAAACCTCCATTAAATGGAGTGACATCTGCAAGCAAGTTGCTACCAGGATAAGGATAAGACTTGAGAGAGAGAGAGAGAGTAATGGAGGACACAAAGGAAAAGGGAAATTGCCTGAGTCCCAGGCAGGGGTGACAACTGGAGTCCATGGCAGGGAATAGGCTAGAAAGAAGGGCTTGGAGGATTTTCAGGACAGAGGACAGCTGGATCTCCACCTAGCACTTAGGTTATTGGAGTCCTCAGAGAATGAGGATAGTAAGGCGAGGGATGCTTGTCGGCCTGGTTGAAATAATATACAGCTTATTGTCATGCTCTGTTCTGATGGCTTCTCTAGGAAACTAATTCACCAAGATACCATAGACATATACTGACTAAAGACCTTCAAGTTTAGGGGAAAATTCAGGGTGGAAGAAGGTAGCTATTTTCCTCCTCAAGTATATCCATGTAAAAACATATACATTATATCTACTTCTCTGTGAGGCTGTTTCTTTCTCTTCAAATAATATAATTTTGGTTATGAAATTCCCCCTTTTAACTGTGTGTTAAGGGTATGGTCATCATTCTATAGAACATTTGAAAAGGGCTGTACTTTCAAGAAGGTAGAATGGTTGGAGGATGTTGTATCATTAGAGGCAGGGTGTGCTGTTGAAAGGGATGGTGAGAGCCAAGTGCATTTCCTTCAGATCCTGTACATCAGAGATAGGCTTGGTGGGCATCTTCTGTGTGTCCCATTTCACCCCTATATAAGAATTCAAATGCACCTTTACAAATATTGATTTGACATGGTTAAAAATATAAAATCTTTAAAACTAATTTACTCCGTAGTTTTGTTTCTAAAATCAATCTCTAACTTACCCTGCCACACATATCAACACATTGCTTGACTCCCAGGAGATCTGTCTGAAGAAAGACACTCAAAGAGAGCAAAGCCACTTAAAGACAGAGATAACCAGATGGCAAGAGGCAAGTGCAAGAACCAATGCCACTTGGCAACATCAGGACACAGTTCTCCCATTATAGTATGCCATGAATATACTAACACACCTGAAAAGCAAGATTCTGACCTAAAATCCCATATCATGATGATGATAGAAGTTTTTAAGAAGAACATAAATAACTACCTTAAAGAAATACAGGAGAATACAGGTCAACAGGTAGAAGAACTTAAAGAGGAAATGTTAAAATCCCTTAAAGACATAAAGGAATGGAACAAAAACATTCAGGATCCAAAAATGAAAATAAGAAACAATAAAGAAATCATCGAAGGAGGCAACATTGAAGATGGATAACCTAGGAAGGAGATCAGGAGTTACAGATAACAGTTATTATCTGTTGGTAATACTTGAAAGTAAAGTATTACTAACAGAATATAAGAGACAGAAGAGAGAATCTGAGGCATAGAAGATACCATAGAAGATATTGACACAACAGTCAAAGAAAATGCAAACTGCAAAAAGGTCCTAACACAAAACATCCAGGAAATTTAGGACACAGTGAAAATACTAAACCTGAGAGTAATAGGAATAGAAAGCAGCAAAGATTCCCCTTTCAAAGGGCAAAAAGCATTTGCAACAAAATCATAAAAGATAACTTCACTAACCTAAAAATAGAGATGGCCATAAAAGTGCTGGAAGTCTACAGAACACCAAATACATTGGAGCAGAAGAGAAATTCCTTCTGTCACAAAATAATCAAAACACTAAATGCACAGACTGAAGAAAGATTATTAAAAGTGGTAAGGGAAAATGTCAAATAACATGTAAGACAGACCTATAACAATTACACAAGACTTTTCAACAGAGACACTAAAAGCCAGAAGATCTTGGATAGATATCATATAAACCCTAAGAGGACAAAAATGCTAGCCCTAACAATACAAATTTCAGGAACCAATCATCACTGACCTTTAATATCTCTTGACATCGATGGACTCAGTTTCCCAATAAAAAGTCATAGGCTAACAGACTTAATATTTAAAAAGTACCCAGCATTTTCTGCATACAAGAAAGACACTTAAATGACAAAGACACGCACTGCTTCAGACTAAAAGATCAGAAAAATATTTTCAAAGAAACTGGTCTGAAGAAACAAACTGGAGTAGCCATTCTAATATCTAATAAAATAGACTTTCAACCAAAAGTTACCAAAAGAGATGGGGAAGGACACTTTGTACTCACCAAAGAAAAAAATTTCATCAAGATAAACTCTCAATTCAGAACATCTCTACCCCATATGAAAGAATACTCACATTTGTAAAAGAAACATTAGCAAGTTCAAATACCATTGTACCTTATAAAATAAGAGTGAGAGACTTAAATACCTCACCTCACCACTGGGCAGATCATGTAAACAAAAACTAAACAGAGACACAGTGAAACCAACGGAAGTTATCAACCAAATAGATATAACAAATACCTACAGAATATTTTACCCTAAAACAAGAGAATATACCTCCTTCTAAGGACTTCATGGTACCTTCTCCCAAACTGACCGCATAATTAAACACAAAATAAGCCTCAACAGATACAAGAAGGTTGAAATAATCCCATGCATTCTATCAGATCACCACAGACAATGGTTGGACTTCAATAACAACAAAAATAATAGAAAGCCCGTATACTAATGGAATCCAAATAATTCTCTACTCAATGATAACTTGGTCGGGGAAGAAATAAAAAAATTAAAGACTTTCTAGAATTTAATGAAAATGAAGTAACAGCACATCCAAAGTTATGAATATGCACAGTGAAAGCAGTGATAACAGGAAAATCATAGCACTGAGTGTATTCATAAAGAAATTGGAGCAATTTCATACAAGCAACTTAGCAGCTGTCAGTTGAAGCTCTAGAACAAAAAAGCAAATTTCATGCAAGAGGAGTTGATAGCAGGAAAGAATCAATCTCAGGACTGAAATCAATCACTTAGAAAGAAAGAGAACTATACATAGAATCACAAAAACCAATCTGTTTCTTTGAGAAAAATGAACAAGATAGAAAAACCCTTAACTAAAGGGCATAGAGATAGTAACCAAATTAATAAAATCAGATATGAAATGGGAGAAAACACCAGAAACTGAGGAAATTTTTAAAAACCATCAGATCCTACTACAAAAGCCTATACTCAACAAAATTGGAAGAATATAGATGAAATGGATAATTTTCTAGACTCTACCAGGTACTAAAGTTAAATCACAATCAGATAAACTATGTAAACAGTCCCTTAAGAAATAAAAGCAGTCATTAAAAGTTGCCCAGCCAGAAAAAGCCCAGGGCCAGATGGTTTTAGTGCAGAATTCTATCAGACATTCAAAGAAGACCTAATACCAATCTTTCTCACACTACTCCATAAAATAGAAACAGAAAGAAAACTACCTATTTTTTTTTACAAAGCCACAGTTATGCTGATACCTGAACCACACAAAGACCCAGCAAAGATAAAGAACTTCAAACAAATCTCACTTACAAATACAGATGGAAAAATACACAATAAAATTCTCACAAGCAAAATCTAAGAACACGTCAGGATTATTATTCAACACAATCAAGTAGGTCTCATCCCATTGATGTAACAATGGTTCAGTATGTGGAAATCCATCAAGGTAATCCACTATATAAACAAACTGAAAGAAAAAGATGCTAAACAAAACCTTTGGCAAATGCAACAACACCCCTTCATATTAAAAGTCTTGGAAATATCAGAAATTAAATGCACATATCTAAACATAATAAAAGCAACAGAAAACAAACCAACAGCAACATCAAATAAATGGAGAGAAACTAGAAGCAATCCCACTAAAATCAGTGACAAAACAGCTTTCTCCCTATTTATTCAACATAGTACTCTCAGTTCTAGCTAGAGAAACTAGACGGCAAACCAAGGCCAAAGGGATACAGATTGGAAAGTAAGAAGTCAAGGTATCACCATTTGCACATGATATGATAGCATACACAAATTACCTCAAAATTCTACCAGATAACACCTATATCCGGTAAGCAACTTCAACAAAGTGGCTGAATATAAAATGAACTCAAACAAATCAGTAGCCTTCCTCTACACAAATGATAAACCGGGTGAGAAAGAAATTAGAGAAATAATATCCTTCACAGTAGTAATGAATATAAAACATCTAAAAATAGAGTTACATTGATATAACTCTAATCAAGCAAGTGAAATATCTCTATGACAAGAACTTCAAGTCTCTGAAGAGAGAAATCAAAGAAGACTGCATAAGATAGAAAGATGTCCCATGCTTATCATATCATTCTATAGGATTGACACAGTAAAAATGACCGTCTTACCCAAAGCAATCTATAAATTCAATGCAATTCTCATCAAAATTCCAGCTCAATTCTTCATGGACATTAGAAAAGGCAGTTCTCAACTTCATCCCTGAACTCTAGCTGCACTACAGAGCAATAGTGATAAAAACAAAAACAAAAACAAAAAAAACCACTTAATATTGGTACAGAGACAGACAGGTAGATCAATGGAATAGAACTGAAGACAAAGAAATAAACTTACACACCTATGGTCACTTGATCTTTGACAAAGAGACCAAAACCATACAGTGGGCAAAAGAAAGCATTTTCAACAAATGATATTCTTCTAACTGTTGGTCAGTATGCAGAAGAATGCAAATTGATCTATTTTTATCTCTTTGTACAAAGCTCAAGTCCAGGTGGATCAAAGACCTTCACGTATAACCAGATACACTGGATCTAATGAAAGAGAAATTGGAAAATAGCCATGAGTGCTTTGGCACAGGGTAAAATTTCCTAAACAGGACATGATTGGCTCGGGCTTTAGGATCAACAATTGACAAATGGGATTTTATGAACATGAAAAGCTTCTGTAAGGCAAAGGACACTGTCTATAGGACAAAACAGCAACCTATAGATTGGGAAAAGATCTTTACCAACCCTACATCCAATAGGAGGCTAATATCCAAAATATACAAAGAACTCAAGAAGTTCGATTTCAGAGAACCAAATAACCCAATTAACAAATGGGTACAGAGCTAAAGAATTCTCAAATGAGGGATCTCAAAAGTCTGAGAAGCATCTAGAGAACTATTCAACACCCTTAGTCAACAGGGAAATGCAAGTCAAAATGACCCTTAGATTTCACCTTACACCAATTAATGGCTAAGATCAAAACTTCAGGTGACAGCAAATGCTGGTGAGGATGTGGAAAAAGAGGAACACTCCTCCATTGCTGGTGGGATTGCAGACTGGTACAACCTCTTTGGAAATCAAATGGTGGTTTCTCAGAAAATTGGAAATAGTTCTACCTGTAGATCCAGCTATACCACTCCTGGGCATATACCTAAAAATGCTCCTGCATATAACAAGGACACATGCTCCACTGTGTTCATAGCAACTTTATTTATAATAGTGAGAGGCTGGAAACAACCAAGATATCCATCAATGGAAGAATAGATATAGATGTTATGGTACATTAACACAATGACATTCTGCTTATATATTAAAATGATGACCTCACAAATTTTGTAGGCACTGAAGGAAACCACTGGAAAGTCCCAGATGCCAAGGATGGGAGAGGCTCCCAGGACAGATGGGGATGACATTAGCCAAAATACCCAACAAAGGGAAATAGAACCTGAAGAGACCTCTTCCAGCAGATACATATGACTTCCAGTGGGGGAAGGCAGCCACCACCCTTCTCAAAATTATTAACCCAGAATTGTTCCTGTCTAAAGAAAACAAAACGACAAACGATGGAGCAGAGACTGAAGAAAAGAAAGATCATCTAAAGATCTAAAGACACGCCCATCTTCTACCCATCCCACTTGCAGATACCAAACTCTGCCACTATTGCTGATACGAAGAAGGGCTTGCAGACAAGATCCAGGTTTGACTGTACTTTGAGAGTTTCTGCCGGCACCTGACTAAGACAGATGCAGATACTCGCAGCCAACCATTAGACTGAACTCAGGAATTCCTATAGAAGAGTTCAGGGAAGGACTGAAGGAACTAAAAGGGATTGCAACCCCAAAGGAAGAACAACAACATCAACTAAAAGCTCGCAGGGACTAAACCACCAACCAAAGTGAATACATGAGTCAGTCCACGGCTCCTGCTACATATATAGGAGAGGACTGCCTTCACTGATGTCAGTGGGAGATGAGGTGCTTGGGTGAAGCGGATGCAGGGGAATGGAGAGCACCTTCATAGAAGAAAGGAAGGGAGTGATGGGGAGAGGTGTTTGCAGAGGTGAGACTGGAAAGGGGGATATTTGAAATGTAAGTGAATAAAATAAGTAATGATAAAAATAGTGGCTAAAATAAAATGACATAGCTAAAAATAAAAATAGAAAATGGTAAAATAAAAAAATACTTTGGAAAAACATCCGCTGTGAGGAACAACAAGATTAAATGGATTTTAGTTGACTATGTAAAAACTCAGTTTTAAAGTTATTGCTTGTCTGATCTGAGACAATGATATCTCAGCTCTTTGGTTTCCTTGTTCTTACCATTGAGAAACCTAAGAAGTCTTAGAAGGATGTACTAGGGTGGAGGGGCAGTGCTGGGAATTGAATCCTAAATATCCTGCACACTCTACACTGAAGGCAAGTATTATGGGCAAAAGCTTCCCCACAATCCTTTGAGGTGGTATTTTGTTCTTTTTTTTTTTTGATAAAATATGGCATCGTGTAGGCCAGAATGGCCAAATTGCAGGCCTCCTGGTTCAACCTCTTAAGTGCTGGCTCGGATTACAGGCAGATGCCAAGACACCTAATGATTCTGGCACTTAACAGTAATAAACTTTATCGTAATAAACTTTATATTTTCCTGTTAACTTACACTTCATTCTTTCTGCTAAAAGAAACTTCTTTGATAATGATAATGTATCTAGGAAAGAATAGAATTGACAGTTAAATTAATGCAACCTGATAACAGATAACTGAACAATATTTTATGATATTTTTGAACCATTGCTTTTTTAATTATCACAGATAGTAATATGAAGATTTTTCAAAACTTTACAAAACTATAAAATAAAATTCAAAATTTCTTACAAAATCCAAAGTTGTGTCAAAAGAAAGAATTTTTAATTGTTCATCATTTTAAATATATTTATCTATTTTTGTATACAGGTATTTTGTCTATATGTATGTCCATACACCAGAAAAGGGGACCTGATCTTATGGAACTGTAGTTATATATGGTCATCAGCCAGCATGTGCATGTTGGGAATTGAAATCATAACCTGTAGAAGAGCAGTCAGTGCTCTTAACTGCTGAGCCATCTCTCCCTCATCTTCTACACCCCAAGTCTATGCAACTAGGGAAGGTGCCTCCTGGATTCAGTGAGGGAATATAATTCCCCAGTGTTTACCTTTAATGGTTGGAGGCCAATCATCTTTCTCAGTCCTGACATTTAATTCGCTCTTGCTTCTGACATCTGATTGACAAGATCATGCAATCCATCATTTTTCAGGATGCATGTCCTTCCATCCATTCAAATTCTTTCTCTCTTAGTATGCTTTTCAGGCTAAGCAGAGAAACAGAAGAAGCAAAAACCTATAGTGACTA
The DNA here is from genome assembly GCF_021556685.1 of Rattus norvegicus. NCBI lineage: Eukaryota > Metazoa > Chordata > Mammalia > Rodentia > Muridae > Rattus > Rattus norvegicus. Next base: position 168,307,570 of record NC_141535.1, read on the forward strand.
TGGCAGCTTCATTTTTGAGTACAGAGAATATGATTAATATCCAGTTTATTTCTGGAGCGTGCGGGGAGAAATCACAACCCTAGACAGAAAGCAGGTCATGAAATGTCTTCTAATAAAATATAAGCACTTTACCTTTTCCCCCATATGTGTGACAAAAAGGAAGAGAAGGATTAAATTTTCACCAAGGATAATTAAAATGCTGATCCTGCTGCCTTGTTCTGGTCCAAGTTCTGACACTAAAGCTTAATTTAGGATTTTTTTATCCTAAATATTTTAGTAATGTAAATAATGCTGATAAGGTTGGATTGACATTTCATTACTCCTGGGGCACACTCATCTATAATTATTGCAAACATGTTATTTACAAACATTGAAGATGGTCTGGGCGGCTTTCTGGAGTATTCCTAAGATAAGAATATCTTATTCTAAACTAAATATGGCTTGTCTGTTTTAATAAAAGGAAACTCAACACATGCCTCAATTCAACTCTTCTTAACTAGAACCCCAAGGGCCATTTCCCCATATACATGTGTCATTTGTGGCACTTTCTCAGCACAAAAGAAGCCAGCTCATTTCTCTGTCCCATGGCCTCACTATTCTCGTCCTTCTGTTCGTTCTACATCAGTGAGTCCCAGCGCCCAGGGCGACTACTGGAAAACGAGTCTCATACATTTGAATTTTATGTACTGGATGTTTAGGCTCCTATCGCTTTTGGAAGAACCCTGGCCTCTGCCTCATTTTTCACCTCTCCCAGACACACATCCCAGGACCGGGAGTATCTGAAGTGTGATTCTGCTCCTGACTCTCCCCCGAGAACTTGCTACAACCACACGGGATCAAGTCTAAACTCGTTAACGTTCAAAATGAGCCACAATCTGGTCACATTCCTCCTCCAACGAGGTCACAGAAAGGAACTCCCATTCATTCAGGAGTCAATTTCCCCATTTAAAAAAAAAATCTGAATGAAGGATGAAAGGTTAACACCACCCTGCGGTCACCTGCCTTTTGATGCCATGCAGAGGGAAATATTGTTTATTTAAGCTTGGTGCATACCGGGTTGGACAAAGGAGTCCCTTCAGACGTACCAGGTTTCAGATTGAAGGAGCATTCATGTTCTGACCACTGAAAAAGTCAATGGAGCAGACGAAGAAGCAGCTGCTTAAAATAGGTGATTGCTGAGCTACGCCAAGGACATTCTGTGATCGACAACCGGGATCCCCACACGGTCTAGGAAAACAAGGCATTCTGGCAGCCATCCAGTCACCAGAATCTTAGGAGGAAAGAACTCTCTCAGAGATACCACAAGAAGAAAGTGAGTGAGTGTTTTCACAAGTTGAAAATAACTGAATTAGCTGGTTGACAATCTGGGCCTTAGTAATCCGGGAGGGAAACCCTGCGATGCCCTGCTTTTCATTACACACCCTCCCTGGTCCCCTACCTCCCTTGCACCAAACCACCTGTTTGTTATTAACTACCCTCTGTGCTCTTATTCAATTAATTTCTTTGTTATGAAACTAGACTTCTGTCTTGCCAGTTAAAATTGGAAGGGTTGATTCAGCCTGTTTCTGAGTTCTCAGTCGACAGCAGTAGCCAGAGGTAACTTTGGAACGGGAGAAGCCAGAGGTTCCACTCTGTTTTCAGACTGCTATGCATGGGCTGCGGATCATGGGTCCCGGACCTACACTTTAAATATACATTCATTCATAAGCATCCACAAACAGTATACATAGTCAATTCTCTAGATTCAATCTCCATTATCACTTAGAAAAATTCATTTCAGAAAAATGCAGAATGTACCAGTTTCACTCTTCTTTTCCATCAAGAGTTGCACTGGACACCAAAAATCCATCAAAGCAGAGAATGAAAGTCATACCTGTACTGTGGAGTATTTACATCCCCAGAGAACCAAGGGTAGAAAGTATGTAGATGGTCCATGTAATCCTATGAGAAAGTTCATTTCACACATATGCTGACAAGCTACCAATATCCCCAGTGAAAGCTCTTTGTGAAATCCAGTGCTCTACTTACGAAAGCATGGAAACAAAGACTCTGACATGGGATTGAAAGAAATCCCCCAGACAGTGCTGTTTGGCTGCCCCAGGACTTCAGGCTCTTGCTTATTTTGTATGACCGGCTTTTAACAGCCTTCAGGTCAGAGAAGGTATAGGAAAAAGATGTTCTTGAGGAGACTCTCCACTCAGAGTATAGAGATGTGAGCCAGAGTGCTCAGGAGACAAGTCTGTGAACTCAGCCACTCGGAAATCTTGGCACAAGAAAGGCCAAGTAGTTCCTCAATGCTTAGAAGGTTAATGAGCTTTAAAGGTTGTCCTTTTCTTCAGCTATCAATTAAAGATTCAGGCATGAAGAAATTCTGTGCGTTTAACATCCAGTGCCGTGTTGTACTTGGCTCAAAGCAGGCTTTAAGAGTCTCATTGTAAGTTTTCAGGAATTTTACAAGATTACTGTTAATGGCAAAATTGAAAAACTGTCAACTTACATAAATAGAATTAAACACATTATCAAAAACAGAGATAAGAAAATACTCAATGGTCATCATTCCTAAACAATTTACCACATTACCATGGTGTGCCGTTACTCTCCTCTACATGCAACACCACACAACTTCCCTGTTCACACTGCTGTCAGCTGACTTCATGGCTTGAAATAAGATATGATAGTGGAATTTATGCCATGAAAATTATCGAACAAGAAGAATTTGAGTATAATTTATTATCTTAATTATATTTAGACTGAATGGTGGTTATGAACGAATTGGCAATGATGCAGATCAACCCTTCGGAGCCTGCCATATTTGTGTGCTTTGTGCAGTGAATACACACAAAACATGGGATACTAAAAGAACTATGCAGCTCTGCAAAGAGCTTGTTCACAGTACTGTGAGGATGCTTTAACTTTCGTGCTAGTCATGGGCTTAATGAGAATGGCAGACACCTGTACCTCTGGTGTGCTCACTCATTAATGGAAAACACAGGTGATTTCAGTCTGTGCAATTTGGCAAATATTCAGGTATGGGTATAGCCCAAAGACAAATGGTAGACTGTGCTGGTCGAAGTAGAATCCCAGAACCAAAACCACCAAATCGGAATTCAGCAAAATCATGGAAAGCATTCTGAAAGACTCAGAGGAATTTATTATCTATATGCAAACTAAAGAAAAACCTATGTTTTATTATCTTTTAATTATATGCTGTGGGTACATACTATTAATACAATTACACACACATTTAAGTGTTGTTAAAATTTTACCAGCACTAACTTGCATATATTATCTAACACCTTTGCTAACCACATTCTCTTTTAAGTGTCCTAGATCTTATCTAGGTCAGAATTGATTATATGCTCTCCTTTCCACAGCAAGTTGAATCCTATGTAAATGTGTTTCTGTCTGAAAAGATAACTAATTATTCACATACATGTCTACCTCTCTGTATTGCTAACTCTTAGAATAAAAAGATATGTCTTAATTTTATATCTACCTTTAATATCTACTGTAAACGCTCACAGCAAATATTTTTCTAAAACAGTATTTTATTAGGATTAATTTATATATCATTATAAAATTTATGTTTGTTTTTGTTTGCCTGTGTGCATTGTATGTGTATGTGAGTGGGTTTGTGTGAGTGAGTGTGTATTTGTGTGTGTGTGTGTATTCATAATTATGCAGGTGTGAGATCTTTCCTCAGAGGCTGTACATCTTGTCTTTTTAGGACAGTGTCTCACTGAGCTCAAGAGTTTTCAAACTAGCTTAGTTTGGGTGCCCAGTGAGCCCCAGGGTACACTAGTGGCTTTCATGTTACTTTTGAGGATTGAGCTCAGGTTCCCCTGATGCTGAGGCAGGAATAGTCGTGACTGAGCCATCACACCAGCCTCAACATCCAGGGTTTCCATGCTTTGCGCTGCCAATCCCAGGACATCTTCCCTTACTCATTACATGGGCATCAACCAGTTAACAATGGGAATAAGGCAAGGAAGATGATTAATATTTTCTTTTACTAGATTGATAATATATCAATACATCCTTTAGAATTTAGTTTTATCTTAAGACATAGAAACTTTCATCTTTTCTTATAAATGAAGAAGATAAATTCATTCCTGAATAAACTATTTTATATTTAACCAGATGTGCACGCATGTGTGTGTGTGTGTGTGTGTGTGTGTGTGTGTGTGTGTGTGTATTTCTTGGTTTGTGAATCTTTTCATGACTTTGCCTCCTTATTGTATTAGTATTAAAACCACTCTGTGCTTACTGTGTTTCCAGTTACATTTTTATGTTTTACTCTTTTGAGCTGCATAACATTTCTGTGCATTTGGTAAGTGTGACCATTATTTTAACATGAGGAAACACTATGATGATTTAAATCACCTATTATCTTATAAGTAATAAGTGACTGTGATGGAATTTGAATTCAAGTTAGCAGTCCTGACAAGACTATCAAAGCAGTTTTAATTTCCAAGACAGATTACCTTTTGAGATAAACTGATAAAGACCGTAAGACTGAGGAAATCAGGTCAGAGTATCTACCCATAAACAAAGACAATATAAGAGGCATTTTGGCATTAGCCATTATTCACCAAAAAATGCAACCAATAGAATGCATATATAATTATAAAGAATTAATCAGATTGGCTCACAATACCAGAAGTTATATAGTCAGACAATGGCTATATGAAAGCTGGAGAAACAGGGAAAGAAAGAGCATTTGCTAACGTAACAACTGGAAGCAATGGCAGAGCTCCAAGAAGAGGTAGAAGGTCAGAAAGCACCCACCAGGTACTGCTGCACAGGACTTGGTGATCAAAAGAGCCTAAAACATGACCTTCATGGATGATGGCTGCAGCAAGACCACACTCGAGGAGGATTAAAAAATGCAAGTTCAGTCCTTGTCATCTGTTTTTGGTTGTATCTATGCCTCCAATTTATTTAATGGTTCTGCCTATTTTTAAAGCAAGCCAGCCCCCACAGAATGTAAACCCACATACTTACCTTTCCAGACAGACTCAGATTTTTAAAACCTCAATTATTCTGGTCAAGCTAATAATAAATAGTAACATCACAAAAATAGGTAACATTATATGAAGGAGGAAATGGAAATACAGCAAATGTTAACTATACTTGAATTGGTGGTATGGTCCCAGAAAACAATAATGCTCTACTGAGTAGCTCAGGCCTGGTTGATAGATTACTCCATTGAATTGCTGGAGACTCAAGTGCATACAGGGCTCTTATCTTTGTCTTATACTGTCACCTGAGGAAAATCACACCTCCCAGCAAAATAACGAAGGTGATACAGTTCAGTGGCTGGAGAGATGGCTCAGCATTAATAGCTTAAAGAGCATGTAACTCCAATCCCACTGACTGAAACCCTCTTCTGACCACAACAGAAAAATGGGAAGACAGGTACACAGACACATAAACACACACACACACACACACACACACACACACACACACACACTCTCACACACACACTCACACACACACACTCACACACACACACTCACACACACACACTCACACACACACACTCTCACACACACACATACACACACATACACTCACCCATACACACACACATACACACACACACACACATACACACACACATACACTCACCCATACACACACACTCACACACACACAGGCCAGGAACACAGGGACACAGGCAGGGACACACACAAACATATACACAAATTTAGTCTTCAAAAAGATTGTTTAGTTCACGGCAGTGCTAAAATGTCATGGCAGTTGGAAGCAGAAAAGACCTGGGGAAGGTCACTGATACTCTAGTCCATGGTGGCCATGGAAGAGTAGCTCACAAGTTCTCTTAACTTCTAGGAGATGCTACGAGTCTTTCTGATGTTGGATTCTTAGTAGACTAGCATCAAAACCAATGGTCTCTGGTGCCACAGAAGCAATTTGTTATTAACAGGGCACTTATATAAAGGTAAATTAACTGGCTTTTGTAGTTTTAAAATTTATTGAGATTACTAAAGGCAGAATTAGAAAAATATTTGTGCATTAGAGAGTAAAAGGATTCAGAGAAGATAGTAAGTTGAATTTTAGAGAATGAATTATGATATTAGGAATTATATTCAAATTAGACACACACTCATCTGAGTATGTATGTAAGTATTTGATGTTGTAAGGAGAGAATATTTTTATTGGATATTTTTTATTTACATTTCAAATATTATTTTTCCAGGTTTCCCAGACATAAGCCTCCTATCCTGTCCCTCTCCTCTTCTTCTATATGGGTGTTCCCCTCCCCATCCAATCCCCTTCCTGTCACTCCCCCCGACATTCCCCTACACTGGGGGTGTCTATCCTTGGCAGAATCAAGGACTTCTCTTTCCATTGGTACTTAATAAGGACGTCCTCTGCTACATATGCAACTGGAGCCATGGGTCAGTCCATGTATAGACTTTGGGTAGTGGTTTAGCCCCTGGGAGCTCTGGTTGGTTGGCATTGTTGATTTTATGGGGTTGCAAACCCCTTCAACATCTTCAATCCTTTCTCTAATTCCTCTAAGAGAAACCCAGTTCTCAGTTCAATGGTTTGCTGCTAGCATTCACCTCTGTATTTGACATGCTCTGGCTGTGCATCTCAGGAGACAGCTATATGAGGCTCCTGTCAGCATGCATTTCTTAGCTTCATCAATATTATCTAATTTTGGTGGCTGTATATGTGTGTGTGTGTGTGTGTGTGTGTGTGTGTGTGTGTGTGTGTGTGTGTGTGTGTGTATATGAGCTGTATACCCATGTGCAGCAGGGTCTGAATGGCCATTCCTTCAGTCTCTGCTCCAAACTTTGTCTCCATATCCCCTCTTATGAATATTTTCTTCCCTCTTTTAAGAAGGAGTGAAGTATCCCCACTTTGGTCATCCTTCTGGAGCTTCATGTAGCCTGTGGATTGTATCTTGGGTAATTCAAACTTTCGGGCAAATATCCACTTATCAGTGAGTGCATACAATGTGTGTTTTTGTGAGATTGGTTACCTCACTCAGGATGATATTTTCTAGTTCAATACATTTGCCTATGAATTTCACAAACTCATTGTTTTTGATAGCTGTGTAGTACTCCATTGTGTAGATGTACCACAATTTCTTGACCCATTCCTCTGTTGAAGGGCATCTGCGTTTTTTCCAGCTTCTGGCTATTATAAATAAGGTTGCTATCAACATAGTGGAACATGTGTCTTTGTTGTATGTTGGAGCATATATTGGGTATATGCCCAGGAAAGGTATAGCTGGGTCCTCGGAAGAGCAATGTCCAATTTTCTGAGGAAACTCCAGACTGATTTCCAGAGTGGTTGTACCAGTCTGCAATCCCACCAAAAATGGAAGAGTGTTCCTCATTTTCAACACCCTCGCCAGCATCTGTTGTCACCTGAATTTTTGATCTTAGCCATTCTCACTGGTGGGAGGTGGAATCTCAGGGTTGTTTTGATTTGCATTTCCCCGATGACTAAGGATGCTGATCATTTCTTTAGGTATTTCTCAGCCATTCAATATTCTCAGTTGAGAATTCTTTGTTTAGCTCTGTACCCCATTTTAACAGGGTTATTTGGCTCTCTGGAGTCTAACTTCTTGAGTTCTTTGTATATTTTGGATATTAGCCCTCATTCAGATGTAGGATTGGTAAAGATCTTTTCCCAATCTGCTGGTTGCCATTTTGTCCTAATGACAGTGTCCTTTGCCTTACAGAATCTTTGCAGTTTTATGAGGTCCCATTTGTTGATTCCTGATGTTAAAGCATAAACCATTGGTGTTTTGTTCAGGAAATTTCCCCCAGTGCCCATGTGATTGAGACTCTTCCCCCACTTTTTCTTCTATTAGTTTGAGTGTATCTGGTTTGATGTGGAGGTCCTTGATCCACTTGGACTTAGGCTTTGTACAGGGCGATAAAAATGGATCAATTTGCATTCTTCACACACACACACACACACACACACACACACCCCTCCTCCCCTGTTTATTTTATTTATCTGTTTTATTCTCTGGATTCCACACCATGGAGAGGTTTTAATGATTGTTTTTGCTGCTAATATATCAGAGGCACAAGTCCATTATCTGATCTCCCAATTTTAAATTTGTGTTTAAACTGCTTTGCTTGTTCTGAAGAACTCTCTTGATTTTATTCTTCATCATTAGGAAAATTGTTTTACATTTAATAGTACAAATCACCAGCATTTGCATAATTATATCAGTCTTACAAGGTTACCTTCTGAATCATTTGTTCTCAGGAATGACTTAATAGAGAAGTCCACATTTTTAAAAATGCTATAAACTCTGTTATCAAGTGACCAGCTACTCATACAACTTATGTGCCTATTTGTAGTACTGATTTAAAAAATGCACTCAGTGGTTTAATTTTCTGATCTTTGGAGGATCTAGCCATTGAAATATTAAAAGAACTGTGATTAAAATTCAAGTTAATCAGTTGAAGAATATTACTTCAATTCAATTTCCTTCTATCTGTTGAGACTTGCTTTGTGTTCAAGTGTTGTAGTAAATAATATAAAATTGAGACACCAACCTACACTATTGCTGACACTGTAGGGCCACAAGGCACTTGTGGACTATTTTTACCTCAGTTAGGTGTACTCAGCACACTCTCTGGCCCAGAACTCTCAAAAGACTCCCTAAGTTCACAATTTCCATCTCACACTGCTGCCAACTACTCTCTGGACCCTTCAGCAATCTTAGCTCCATGGCTAGCCCAGAAGCAACCACCCTTCTAGTTACCATGGAGTGGGTCACTGACAAGCCAGCCCCATTCAGCCATTCACTCCCTATGGTTATAGTCACAATTCCCAGTATCCCAGTAAAACAAAACTATAGAAGCTTGTAATTTATCAGATTTATATTGATAAATTCTCACTCCATAAAACGTCCATACAATAAACTCTTGATATAACCTGTCCACTGAGATAAGACTTAATTATGCATCCCTTATATGATTTTCAGAGCTACCTGTGGCAATTTAAAGCTGCACAGGGGTGAGTCATCCTTCTCTTCCTCCATCTTCATTTCTTCTCCCCTTCTCCTCTCTCTCTCACCTCTCCAAAACTCCATGCCTGCCTTACTTTTTCACTGCCCAATCACAGCCCTTGCCTTATCTTGTGCCTGTTCTTAGCTGCATATAGACATTAATCCAGATCCAAGTATGTGAACAATTTTAGAGAACGTTTTATAAGGTGTAGAGAAGGAGGTATTTTTTTGTGTGTTTGGGTGAAATGTTGTGTAAATTTCTGTTTGGTCCATTCATTTAATAATGTCAGTGAGCTCCTGTTGCACCCAACCTCGACCAGCAAGGAAGACTCTACCAGAGGAGATCTTCTTCAAGCAGTTTTACTCAGGAACCTTGATACAATCTTCTGACCCCGGGGAACCCCCGCACCACACTTAAATAGCTAGCGCTGGCCAATCCTAGCAAGCCACGTGGGTCATGCAGATAGGCTGTCACTATGCGGAAGCTAGCAGGCCAGGCAGGTATAGCCAAATAAGGTTTACTACAAGGGGTGCTCACCATTGGGAGGGTAGAAGGCGGAAACCAGCGCCATCTTTGAGGCGTGACACGTCGCAGCTCCCTACAAGCTCCCTCATTTCTCTGTTTAGTTTCTATATGGATGACTTGTTTATTAGTGAGAGTTGGCTATTGTAGTCTCATATTATTAGTGTGTGGGATTAATATGCACTTTAAGCTATATTAGTGTTGCTTTTATGAGTCCATTTGCCGTGGTGTTTCACACACAAATGTTAAGAATTGACACGTCTCTTAGTCGATGGTTTTTTCTTTGAGATGTTTTTAATGTACTTCCCTATCTTTTCTGATTCATTTTAGTTTCAAGTCCATTTTGTCAGATGTTAAAGTGCCTGCACTTGCTTGTTTCTTATGTCCATTTCTTGGTATATTTTTTTCCAGTCCTTTACATGGAAGTGATGCCTATCCTTTACTATTAAGGTTTGTTTCTTGGAGGCAGTTGTTACTACACATCCTGTTTTTGTTTTTCATCAGTTCTCTTAGCTTGTGTCAACTTAGTTGGGCATTGAGATCTTGATATGGTGAATGCAAATGAGCTCTGTGCTTTGACTCCTGTTATTTTAGTGTTTACTGCTAACCCTCTTTTGATTTGCTGGGCAGGGATTGTTTATTGCATTGCTTCGTTGGGTATGTTTAATCTCCTTAGGTTGGAGTTTTTCTTCCAGAGTCCTATGTGGGTCTGGATTTGTAGATAGATAATACTTAAATTTGGTTTTATCGTGGAATTTCTATTTTCTCCTTCTATTGTGATTGAATGTTTTGATGCCTATAATAGTCTAAGTTGGCAGCCTTGGTATGTAGAGCATCTGTCCTGATCCTTCAGGGATTTAGTATTCATTGAGAAGTCAATTGCTATTTGTTTATGTCTGCCTTTATATATTGCTTGGAATTTTTCCTCTCACCTTTTCATATGCTTTCTTTGTGTGATAGTTTAATGTTTGATTATTATGTGCCAAATGGATTTCTTTTGTGGTCTAGTTTATTTGGTATTGTGTGTGTTTCATATGCCTTGATAGGCATCTCCAGATTTTAGGTTAGGAAAATTCATCTTATGATTTTGTTGAAAGCATATTCTGTGCCTTCTCCTTCTAGTCCCATTATTTTTAGATTTGACCTTTTTATAGTGTTCCAGCTTTTTAGACTTAACATTTTATTTGACCCAGTTATCCAGTTCTATTTTTATTATCTAAGATTCTTTTTTCACCATATCTATTCTGTTGGTGGGTCTGTTCAAGTTCCTAAAGTTTTCATTTCCAGATTAGCCTCATATTAGCTTTTCTTTATTGATTACATTTAGTTTTTAGATCTTGAACTGTATCATTTTCTTATACTCTTGTTTTTGTTTTTATAGGATTATTTAAGCGATTTATTTGTTTCCCCTTTAAGGATCTTTATCATAGTCATAAAAGGTATCTTAATATCTGGTCATTTGCTTCAGGGCCAACTCTGTTAGGGTTGTTCTGGATGCTGGATATCTTTCTCTCTCTCTCTCTCTCTCTCTCTCTCTCTCTCTCTCTCTCTCTCTCTCTCTCTCTCACACACACACACACACACACACACACACACACACACATATATACATATATATATACATATATATATATATATATATATATATATATATATATAGAGAGAGAGAGAGAGAGAGAGAAGAAAGATGATAATTCTAGCTGCTGATATCTGCCCTTGTGTTTGGATAGATATTTCTTCTTTGGCTTTTCTTACCTTCTTTGGTCCTTAGGATAGTATTACAGCTGTCTGTTGTCCCATAGGAAACTCTTCTGGGATCTTGATAAGTGTGGACACTGGGAGCTCTGGGTAAAATGAATTCCTAGAAATTGGTAACTAACACTTGAGAATTAGGATGCGCTAAGATATAGGAACTGAGCAGGATCACAGAAGAGAGGAAAGCAGGTTGTTCCACAAGGATCTTATTAGTCACTTAGGAATGGAGTCAAAGAGCGAGAAGAAGCCACAGAAGAAAGTCTGCTATAGATTTGGGCTTGAGAATGGAGTAAGGACTTGATGGAATGCAAGGAGAAGTGAAGATTTTCAGGTAATCTATCAGCTTTATTGACTGGAACAGTCTGTAGGTTCTCAGGGAATTTGAGTTGGAGGCTGGGATAAATCAATAAGCCAAACAGAAGGAAATTTAAAGGAGAAGCTCTGTGTGAGCCACTGGAGATGGGGGCTTCAAGGAGGGAGCCTAACACATATGTTCTGTTATTGAACTGGAATAAGTAAGACCAGAGGATTGGACTTAGGGGGATGAGGGAGAAGTTAAGTTGTGCAGTTAGCCTATTGGCTTCTCTGGCTGGAGAGTGACAAACATTTCCTTCTGAAGTTCATTTAATTTAATTTTCATGGTTAGTGTTTTTTATTTTCCTGTAAATTCAATCTTAAGAAGCAAATGAGGGAAGTTCACATCAATTGGTTGTTTAGTACAAGAGTTAGCTCTGAAAATACACATAGAAGTAGCATTATGTGAATTAAGCAGGTTTATATTTAAGAATATATACTTGTATACAAATACATGCATGCATGCAGTCACAATTTGGTTAGGGGGGCATGAATTTGAAGGAGAGATGTGAAGACTACATGGAAGTGCTTGGAGGGTTGACAGGAAATGGACAAATAGTGAAATTACTTTATAACCTCAAAATAAAAGCAGTAAAATAAACTGAGAAATTTAGAGTTAACAATTATTTACCAATGATTCTTCTGCTGATTTTTATTCTCATATTCATATAATAATGAGATAAACTTAAAACAACTCTGTAGTAGATGTCAATTTCCCCCTTGCTTTCTGGTTGATAGTTATATTCTACACTGATAGCTTAACACTTTGTAGAACTTTGACAAAAGTTCTGCTATGAAACTGAAGACTTGCACATGGAATTGGGTATTAACATCCACCCACAATAAACCAGAAGTACCTGCAGCATTAAAAGATGACCTTGACAACTTCTTAAGCTTATAATTCCCACAATTTCATAATAATACAGCTCATGTGAAAAGGGAGGGAAGGGGGAGTATGTTTACTCCATCTACAGTCTATGGTACTTGCAAATATCCTTGCTCTTTTTATGTGTACATTTATTTTGGGAGTATTTCAGCTCTTGCCACAGAAGCTCATTTCTTATCCTAATGCAGATTCCTTCTGTCAGGTTTTGCTGCCTCTCCAGCACATCTGAGAACTTGGGCCATGTTAGAAGGAAATGATTTTCTATAAAAATCTGTAGTAGGTTTAGCAATGGAAAACATATATGCCTTTCAAATAGTAGAAATGTGAAGGCAATGTGCTAATATGCTCTGCTACTGAGTGATATTTTTCCTCAACTGGTTTTACTCTGCTTTAAATAAAAAAATTCAATGTAATGACATTTTCTTGGATAAAGGTTAGAGAAAACACCTCATAACACTTAAAATTGAATTCCTTAGATCCCCTTTCAACCTGAAAGTTCTCCCTCCACAGTTCCATGTGCTCGAACACTTGGTTCCCAGTAAAGGTTGTTGTTTTAGGAGGTTGTAGTAGAACCTTCGGAAGGTAGGACCTTGCTGCGTTGCATTTTGGCTTATAGCAATTCCCCATTTTCTGTCTTGCTGATTCTTTACAGCTGAGGTGATATGAAAGCTGTGACCCACCATGAACAGAACAGTATCTACCTTCCCCATGTGACGTTTTGATGCTTCTTCTAAACCAGTGGTTCTCAACCTTCCTAGTGCTGCTATTCTTTAATTCAGTTCTTCATGCTCTGGTGACCCCATCCATAAATGTGCGTCATTCCTACTTCATAACTTTAGTTTCACTACTGCTATGAATCATAATCTACATATCTGTGTTTTCTGATCGTCTTAGGCAACATCTGTGTAAAGGTTGTTTGATCTCTAAGGGGTTATAAACCACAGGTTGAGACCTATTCTTCTAGACCATAAATGTCTCCTCTCTCAAGTTGATTCTTCTAGGTGTTTTCACATAGCAATAGGAATGCTAACTAATCTCATATAATGCTCTACTTCAGGGTTTCTCAAAGGAAAAGCAAATAAAAATGTGAAAACACACCAAGTTTCTTCCTTTAGCTTTTAGATCAGCATAGAATATAATACATTTATTATGGCATGTTAATACACACAGTAATTCTATTCTTCTCATCTACTACCCTTCCCATTCCCTGACCAGTTCATTGCTGCATTCTCCCTCTGGATCCACTAACAGATCCCATTACTTTCCTTTTTCTGTCTCCAATCCTCCCTTAAGAGCTTTCCCCTTCTTCTATGCTCCCATTTTCATATGACCTGTGTTAGCTCTACATACACATGTCTATGCATATATAAATATTAAAATACAGTACAAATATATAACAATAGCAGGGCTATTTGTCTTTCTGGATAGTCTACTTAACAGAATGATTCCTCGCTACATCCATTTTCTGCAAAGTCATGATTTCATTCCCCTTCAGTTGTGCATATGTATCATATTTTCTTCTTTCATTCTTCTGTTAATGAATATATAGGCTAATTCCATTTCCTAAAATCATGAATTGTACATCAATGAGTCCAGGTATGCAAGTTTGATAGGACTTTAGAGTCCTTTGGGGGTATACTTAGGATTAGTATAACTGAGTGATAGGCTAATTTTATTTAGATGTTTGAAAAATCTCCATACTGATTTCCACAAAGGTTTTATCAGTTTTTGTTCCCTTGAGAAGGGATAAATGTTTCTCTTTCCTATACTCTAGTCCACTAGTCCATATTGGTTCTCAGTTTCCTTGAGTTAGTCATTCAGACTGGAGTGGATAGAATCTTAATTTGCTTTAAATTTTCCCTCCTATTGTCGAGGATGGTGAACATTTTTTCAAATAGTCATTAACCACCATTTGTATTTCTTTTTTTGAGAATTATCCGTTCAATTCATCTCATTAGCTTATTTATTTATTGCAGATTTTATAATGTCGTGTCCAATTTTTCTATATACATTATAATACTAGCAGACTTTCTGAGATAAAGCTAGCGCAGTTTTTTACTCTATTTTTAAACCATCATTTCAGCTGGCTGAGCCTCGTCTTTGCTGTGTGTTTTCAAGTAACCCATGTGTGGATTCTGGAGTACTTTGTTCTGCTACTGAACCCCTTTAACGAAAATGCTTGCCTTATATCTGTTTGTTTTTTCCCCCTAGTGATTTCAAGTTCAAGTTTTACATTAATTCTTCCACTTTGAATTTATTGTGTATAAGATGGGGGATACAGATCAAAAATCATTCTCTTATGTGAGCACCAAGTTTCCATTATCATTTATTGAAGAGATTGTCTTTTTTTTTAACCAATGTATGTTTTAGATACTTTATAAGAAATATAGGTGGCTATTTGTGGAGTTATTTGTAGGTTTTATATTTTAGTCAATTGGTACCTATGACTTTTCCTCCGGTGTGGTACCATCTCAATTATTGTAGCGGTGCAGTAAAATTTGCCATCAGACATCACGATCCCGCACTACTCTCTGTCTGTAGTGTTGGTTTGGCCATTCAGGATACTATCCAAGTGTTTTTTAGGTCTTGCTGTGGAAGCACTTCACTTATGGGTCTGTATTTCTATTACAACTGCTAGACTGTGCTTTACCAGAGGTTTAAGAAGTTATTTAAACTTGCTTATGGAGAGAGGTTCCCTTGTCTCTGCTCCAAATATTCTGGGACCTCAGATGGAAAGCCTAAAAGTTTCAATATCTGCTAGCTGGAAATACAGGAAAACTCATGATGTGATGATGTAAGGTGAAATCAAATCTTTCCTCCTCAAGTTGCTTTTGATCCTGGTGTCCTATCACAGCAAAAGAAACCTTAACCAAGATAGGAATTTGTACCACTTTCATGGGGTATTACTGACAGACCTAACCATGTGTTTTTTATTATTTAGGAGAACTATGGTGGCCTTTGAGTTTTGAGCCAGAAAAACTATCGAGTGCTTAGAGGTCAGTGAGTTACTCTGTATGAACTTTGGCTGAGCATTTAGAAGATGTCAGTCCCTTGGGATGATAAGCTAGAATAACGGCAACTGTGGAGTGTAACCAGCTTGAGTCTAAGTAAAACGCTGTATATGCTGTAGATGGCAGAGCTGGAGAAGTAACCAAGGACCGTTGTAGCCCAGAGGATCAGAACTGACTCCAAGATATTAAGTACTCCACTTATTATACTGTCAAATGTCACGTTGACAAAAACCAACAATAACAATTAGCAAAAATGTCCTGTCCAGTACACCTGGAGAAATAGACTAATGAAATTAACAACAACAACAAAAAAAAAAAACCCATGGCACATGGTGTGCTTTCATTGATTAATAAACATGCTCTCCATCCCTCTCAAGAGGTATTTATTTTTATATAAAACACAATTCAGTATATTTACTGTGTTGACTGAGGTTAACATTGGATCCATTTCTGTCTTCCACTGTTTAATCAAAAGAGACCTGGACTGTCAGTTTGACATATTAAATTGATTGAAAATACTGAAGACATCATGTTAAGATAGCTAAACAGGTATGGATCTACATGCTGTGTCAAAATTCAAACATCCCATGGAGCAAGAGCCAAAGCTGATTCAGGACTTGTTACATTCATATATTAATGAAGGAGTAATGGCATGAGGGATTTCAAAATGTCTTCTCAAATGTAAGAGGCCAATTTAGCATATATTGCCTTCCATATATGAAATTAACACATCTTGGGGGAGCTTGTCATGTTCTACAGAAAATATCTTTGAAATGTAAAAGTGATCTTTCACATCTGTGTGCTTTGTGGAGTATGAGACTAATTGCATTGATTTGGGCCTAGGGTAGGAAAGAGTTCTATAGTAACCCGATGAGCTATATCACCAAGTTATACACAATTCAAAAGGAAGCAAGCATGATTCTGTACAGGCCTAACCAGGAAGCGCGAAGTGATGAGCCTCACCGGGCATACAGATCCATTTTGAGCAATCTCTCTTGACATATCATTTCTTAGATTAGCCAGGCCTCAAAGATGATAGTGTATAAAACAGGTTATCCCAGGTATGGGCAGGACCAGAGTCAAAAGTGATCTACATCAGTGGTCATAGACTGATTTATTAAAAAAGAAAAAAAGAAAAGAAAACCTGATTTGTCCAGGACACCAATGAAAGATAACGGTGAATTCCAATCAGTTCTAATCAGAGCTGATACAGATGCTTGGGGGTTTACATAGTCATCTATATGGTGTAAATAGAAAAATTAACCAGAATCAGAATATATATGTATTCATGGGTAGTATGGCCAATCACATGGAGACCTTTAAGGCAGAAGACTAGAAGATCTAGGCTGAGAAATTCTAGAGGGAAGTAGGGAAATGGATCTAAAGAAGTGTGAATGCAGTCTTGGCCTGATGTGTTGACACTATTGTCTGTAAGCTAAATTTCCACTAGAAAACATCTGTCACAAAAACAACATGTATGGAACAGAGTGGCTAGTGTATCTCAGCCTGATTCTACATTAACTGTCCAGTGCTGCAATTCTGAATGCATGAATGGAAAGTGCAGATGGGCCCTTTGGATGGTAGGCTTTACGATATGGACACCCACTTATTACGTGTGAGCTGGCTGTTGCCCTGGGACATGTGCATCCATCTTTCCAGCACCAGAGATCAACCCTGAACAACCCTACACAAAATCCCCTGAATATATACCAAATGATGTCACTTGCATTTTGTCTCGAGCACAAACCACCTTGAATGGAATTGCCCCCTACTATGTTTGTATATTTACCTTTTGTATACAAATATTTGCCTACATCCATAACTAGAGGGTTGTAGACACTGCCATACACTGTTGTATAACAAGACGTCAAGAAAAAAAAGTGTGATATAGCTAAAAAAAAGTGTGTTAGTTTTTGTGCCTTGCTTTATATGATAAAGACTAGGTGGCTAAAATGAAAGCAATTTTTTTCTGCCATCTTGGGAGACAATCATAAAACATCCTGAGAAGAACAACATGGTAGGATCATTCCTTCAGAGAGGAACGCTGCTTTAGAGAGGGCTTCTTTCTCCTGTGTACTCACAGTCTTTCATTTGGATAAACGTGGCCCTGATGCTTTTGTGTATAACCCAGCTCCATGTTTTTATAAGGACACCAGGCAGTTAGGCATGTTGACAAGGCTTCCTAAAGAGCATATATAGTATTAAAAGGGTCATTGGAGTAAGCCTTTCTTTTCAATGCCAGACTTTATCTCAAGACTGGAACTGTTATTGTAACACAATTCAATTCACACAATTTCAATGATCTCCATTCTTAGCTTGTGACATTTGTGTTCTTATCGAGAGATAACCTAAATCCCCATGTATCCTAGTCCCTTCTTAAATCATGGCTACTCTACTGTTTATTTACTATTAAAATTGTACAGAACATCAGAGGATGTTTCCCAGGAACCACTTGACATCAATTATATTTTCATGTACTATATATACAATAATTATAATGTAGAATATGCTATGCATATAATATAATGTGTAGTGAATACACAATATATTATACATATATTTGGATCACTCATTTTCTCATCATAATTGCATTGGGTTTCTGTTGCTAGAGAGACTAATTTACTCTATGCCTGCTGATCTCCTGGCATATAGAATGAAGCAGCATATGGGACGCTTGCAGTGCCCTCTCACAGAAATTTTTCTCCTTGGGAGCAAGACTTCATTTATCACGCATGCTCAGGCTGCAACATAAAAAGTACAAAACAACTCCTTAGGAATTATACTAGTTGTACACACTAGGTTCGTGTAAGCACTGCTGTCATTTCTTCATTGAATAGATTCCTTGTGTTACAGGCATCATCATAGCCCACTTTGACCCATGGGGTAAATTCTTCACCATTACTACCCAGATGAATAACAATATATAGATTCAAGGCTTTCGAAAAGAAGTTTAATGAAAAGTAAAGCCATCTGGGTAGCCCTGACTGCTTCTGGCAATTAAGTCTTTCACCTAAAATCTCCACAAATCCAAGGAAATGTCTTCTCATTAAAGCCAGTCTATCTTGGTGGAGGCTCAGTGTTGCCTAGCTCAAGTGTACAGATAAAGCCTTGTCCCTGGCTTTTATTTAATTTTTTATTTTTTTGATCAAGTCAAAAGGCCTACTAAGGGTCCAGAATTCCTGGTTGCTTTGTCAGAAGTCTCATTTATCACTGCTTGTTAATCAGTCCTCTACCCCACAACCCACCTCACTACAACCTCCATACCTGCTTTGGCCTTCGTCACTGTTTTAGGAATATTTTTCTCTAAGAGGGTTCATCTTTTATCTCAGAGAATGTTTCCATGGAAACATGCCAGATAGAGATAACATTCAGCTCTTTTATAAAATGTTAGGTTGGATAACTTAGAGAAAGTTTTCAGTAATAAATTTAGAGTCATATACCACATATTTTGAATCCTGGAAAATGAAAATTTTCTTTAATGCCTCATCTATCTCCCCTCTTCCTTGTTCCCCCATCTCTGTTTTGTTCTCTGTCTCTGTCTCTGTGTCTCTATCTGTTTCTATTTGTCTCTGTCTCTCTGTCTCTCTGTCTCTGTCTGTCTGTCTGTCTGTCTGTCTCTCTCTCTCTCTCTCTCTTTCTCTCTCTCTCTCTTTCTCTCATCTCTCAGTGCTAAGTGTAGAACCTGTTGTACCACACATGCTTGGCAAATGTACTACTACTGCTCAGTTTCAGGTCCTTGTACTATTAAATGAGTACACACATAGTTTGAACAGGGTATAATCCATTTACAGTACCAGAGTGAATTAGTGTGACTTGAAAGCATAATGTACATAATTATTTCCTATTACCCTCTTGCCCGTACAGACTGGTGATTCCACATTTCATTTATGAGGCCATTGTTTCTGTCATTTCTACTACTTACAGCATTCTCTGTAGCAGAGGAAGCAGACGCTGTTTTGAGCCTTTCTTTCTTACAGAATAATATATCAAGAATGAATTTACTAATTGGTGAGTCATTAACTAAATTAATATATAATCTCCCCTTCTTTTACACACATTTTTTTCACTAAAACTCTAAACCTGTTTTGGACACAAATCACTTAATTTCTCCAAAAGGCATAGCATAATCCATGGCCCCCCTTTAAATAGCTGTCCACACAAAACCAAAATATCATTATCATGCATATCTATGGCTTGAGTTTCTAGCTCATAATTGCAGTAAATTCTTTCTGGTAATATCATATGTGTCAGAAAGTAATATAGTAATGATAATTATGTGCCACAAACGTGCTTTTGCCTGGGAACTGAGAGCTGCCGTTTGAGGCCCGTATCCTTCTTGCTGCTCACATAACATCTGCAGTTCCTGTTTTGTCTGACTCAATCGAGTTAGGGTTTCACTGCTCTTCTTAAAAAATTTATGGTGAAAGGAAAATCTCAGCTTTAAATTCTGAATGTATCTTACTCAAATAGAAATAAAAGGCATTCTTCTGCATTTACCAGAATCTTTTAGGCCATAAGACAGAGAGATGGTAGACAGCCTACTTTTAAGACCCTGTAAATCAGAATGGCACTGAAAACAAGAAGGTTCTGGTTAATAAAATATTAATTTAAACCAATATTAACTCCCTTTTCCTCTTCTACCCATCATTATCCTCTTTCATTACATCATTTTAGCCAATCCTTTGTATAATTGCCGTGATTTCCATATTTGATATATTCAGAATCACATAGGGGAACTTAGTAAACCAATTCCTTATACTTTGCAGATTCTGGTTTAAATATTATGGATATGATGGTGTAGTGGTTGGGATTGGGTTCTTTGTGAACCACAAACTTTGAGTTTCCCTAATATGAGTTCAGATAAAATGAAAGAGTTAGATAACATGAATTGACCATCAATAATTCACACATGAATTATATTTAAGTAGTCAAATGTCACCTCCTGCTAAATAAATATTCTTATAACTTTGTACATTCAAATTTTTCCTTTGGTAATAATTAAGTAAGCCTCTAGTCATTCATATTAGAGCATTTTCTGTTGGACAGTGTAAAATGTCTCTATACGTATATTGGTATAATATTCAGGTTGACCAGAGTATGTCAACCCATTTATGAGTTTCTCAATACCAAAACGTCAACAACACTTAGCTTTGTAGTGCAGTGAATTCTAAGGAATCCAAGCTTTATAATGAGCATCAATTTTAAATAGTCACTAAAGGAGTACATCCTGGCATTCTTATTAGTTTTACAGCTCTAGGAGTTTTTCCATCTGGAAAATTCAAAGACAAACTTAAGAGTTCAGTTGCCTTCTCTGCTACTGACCTGGCAATCCTTATGTCATTTTACCCGCTGGAAAATTAGGGACTGATCCTGTGTTTCCCTTACTATGGTATACACCCAAATTTCCTTGCTAGTATAGAAAATATGGATGCCTTTAGCAACTAGAAGAAAAGAATAAAGGCAAGAGCACAACTACAAAGGATCACATGTTTAGAGGAAACATCAATTCCTTGCCACTTTCATCTATATCTCCTGTTCAGGTTATTTCCTTATCTCTCTTTCATTTCTAGAGACTACTCTTGTCTTGGAAGGGCCCAAACTGCTCTCCCAAGCATATGGTACCAATATGGTAAATGTATTTTGCGTCCATGGGAGCAGAGTTCTCTAGGAAAACAGTTTTTGTATGTGGGATAAGGAATTGGCCCTTGCTGGTTAGAGATATGGGTGACAGTGATGTTGGCAAGAATAATCTTGTGGATGAGTAGGAGCCATAGGTAAGCCAGACAGAAACAGTGGAGCTAAGACCAAGCTGAGGGAACAAGACAGGGCACCTTTCCTCTGACTCAATGCTTCTGGAACTTGAATGAGCATCACAGATGAGCAAAGCGAGGCGCTGCTGCTGGATGCAGCAGGTAGCAGTTGGGGCAGAAACTCAATTTCAGAAGCTAGCAGCAGATAATGCCCCTGCTGTGTCATACACAATGCATGCTTTGAGCAGCAAAGCCAACGATAGCTTAATGTATCTCACCAAATGGAAGAGGGAGAGAAGTAGTGTCTCCGTAAAGCATTATGGTGTAGAACACACGTCAGGACACTCAGATCAATTCTTGAGTTCCCATGAGTTAACTGCGAAGCCAATTTAAACAAACAAAAGATGTGAGTTTGCAGAAGCATCCCATACGAGAGCATGTGTGGACTGAAGACTGGAAAGAATGAAAGCACATACTGCCTCGACACATTTAGGGAGACCAGAAAAGTGGCCATAAAGAGTAAGTCATAACGTTGGTTAGGTCTGACTCTCAAAGTAGAGGACTCTGGAAGATGAATGTAAAAGTAGTTATCACAGCCACAGTCTGGACCCCAAGACACCACTGTAGATACAACCACTAATACCAGCCCCTGGATCTATACACTAGAGTTTTATTTGGTATCCTTTCTCTGCATTTTGTTATTTTCCTGTGTAGTGCTATCGAGGCAATATGGTTAGGGACAGGTTTAGCTTTCATTCCATGCTTCGTTAATATTGAATAGTAAACAACTATGAATTATAGCTGCTGATCCAGAGGCAAAAATCAAAAAATAAAAAGGATGGATTTAATAGCAATATCTAATTCCCTTTGTAAGTTGGAAACAAGGAGTTTGTTCTTCTTATTTTAATAGAACCCGATGCACATAACTTTGAGGCAGTTACCCTAAGAAGATGACCCTGAAACCTCATGACTATAGAGTCTAGGGCAGATAAACCATTTAATTCTGTTTTAAAATAAAGAGAAATTGAACCTCTTATAGTACCAGCATTGTATTTACAGCTGTTGCTGCTGCCCACGTGGATTAATGATCCCTATGGACACAGATCAAATTTGTACTCATGGGGCAACTGCCTGAGATCATACTGTAATAATTTATAGATGGATCAGAATGGTTCAAATGAATGTGATGTCATAAGCCTGGCAGGTGTTCATAAACACAAGACAGGGTTCAAGCTGTTGTGACTTCAAGCTAAGATGTTTCATTTGGTGAATTTTTTGGGTCATGCTACCCATAAAAACTTCTGGCAGACTGAGGCTAATGCAAGAAATGTGTATGTGGAAAGATGTGTATGTCTTTAGTAACTTACTATATTTTGGTATTAATGTTCCACATTTAGTGCAAGTTATACCTCTGGAGGGTTTTAAACCATCAAGATGTAGCTTTCTTCTATGTTATGCTTTAGATATTGAGTAACAAAAGTTTGAGAGATATTTATGTATACACATAGTGTTGTTAAATCCAGAGGGAACCTCCCTAACTTTGAACTCTTGTAGCCTTTCAGCCCTTCTCCAGTCACAGTGTCCATGTTCCAGAGGCCAGCCAGTTGATAGTACAGCCCTTACTCTTACTGAGCTTCTTACCGTTAGTTTTCAGTCTGCTTCAGAATCAGGCAACTCTGAAGTATTTTTAGACAAACAATAATTAGGCCTTCACAATGACTACCACCCAACATCTGTCTCCATCTTACAAGAAATGACTAGTAGCCAATAAAACATCTTGCTTCTCCCTGTTACGTTCCTATGATTTTCTACATCCAAAAGATGATTCCCATTAGGTCATATAAAAACATGGCAGATGGCAGTCATACAGCTCTGATGAAGTCACTGTGTTTACATAGATTTCTATAAAAATTATCATCGTGGATTTAAATTTAACAATGTATGTTCATTGCATACTTTACATTTTATAAACATCTATAAATAATTTGTGATAAGTTTAAAATAGTATCTTTGTTTTTTAACTTTTTATTGACTCTTTGATTTATATCATGTGTTCCATTACTACTCATTTCTTTTACCTCATATCTACCCTTTGCCCTTATAACCTCCCTTCCAAAATAACATAACACAATGCGTGTGAGCGCGCACGCACGCACACACAGCACACACACACACACACACACACACACACACACACACACACACAGAGAGAGAGAAAACAAAAAGTAAAAACCATATTATCATGCAAGCTGTAGCAGTATATCCCTCTATCCATACATCTTTACTTGTAAATGTTTATTTTAATGATGCAATGTCTGGTATGAAATCTCTGGCTTTTGTGACACCATCAATATTGGATTTAATAGGTATTATCCTATGTCATGGAGATCCTGCAGCTTTGGATCTGCAGGACTTGTTCTTTTGCATACTCCAGAAATTCATAGATGGAGTAGAATTTGGGATGGACCAACTCAAAGCCCTGGACCCGTGTCTGGGTGGTAGCTGCATTGGTCAGCCTGTCAGCTCTCCAGCACAGCACCACCAGCAGTGCACTGGCTAGGCTGCCCAAGGTTGACATTAACAGGATGCAGGGGCTCATGCCTTTGGGCCAACTCATCTTCACCCACACCTCTATATCCTGCCTTGCTGCTCAGTAAAGGAACAGCTCTTCTACTCTCACACCCCTAACCTTGCCTTGTTCCTTTGCCACCAGGGACAGCTCCACTGTGTCACCCAGGCCAGCCTCCGTGAGTGCTGCATCTAGTGAGGGATAAGCCTAGCTCTCCCACAGTCATGATTCTGTGGGCAGCTTTCTGGACTGCCAGAGGGGTAGAGGGGTGTGTGTGTGTGTGTGTGTGTGTGTGTGTGTGTGTGTGTGTGTGTGTGTGTTTTGTGGGGGGGTTCTCTTGTTTGCGTGGGGGGGTCTATGTGTGTGTGTGTGTCTATGTGTGTTGGGGGGGTGTCTGCATGAGTGTGTATGCACGTGTGTGTGTGTGGGTCTGTGTGGAGGGTCTTTGGGGGTCTGTGTGAGTGGGTCTGTGTGTGTGTGTGTTTAGGGGGTGTACTTCCTTTCTGTACTGGTACTACACTCACCAGATGATAAGTGGTTGGATCAACAATCCTACACTCATGCCCTCAGATTAGGCTCACTCACACACAGCCATCAAGACCAGCTTCACTAAGCTCCCTGGGCAAGTTTTCTCAAGTGTTGCCACTGGTGAGAGTTGGGGGCAGTAAACTAGGTGGTAAGACTCTCATTCTGAAGACTCCATAGAGTTTTAATGAAGGACAAAGAGTAATAAGACTGGAACTGAGCTGGCAGCCTCCTTCTAGCTGGGTACCGTTCTTGTTTTAGAAGATACTATGCAGGCACTGGGAAGGAAAAGACAATCATATTCTTTCTCAGCAGTAAATCCTGAGTCCTTCAATTCCGACATACCAAAGAGGTGACCATTTGTTTAATAATAGCAGCAGTGTGTTAGAGATTGACTAAGTACTTTTTGACAATATTTGAGGCATGTTCCATGAAAGTGAACACACTATTGGTTCTATAACTTTTGTCAAAAGACTACAACTCCAGAAAGTAAAGACCTCAGGGAAGACTGCATCACTGACATTTTGCTGAAAAGACAACATCCCCAACCCTAACCTTAACCCTGACCATAGCCCTAACACTAACCCTAAGCCTAGCCCTAAGCTATTAGGTTATATTTAGAAATTTATATTATTTTATTGTATTATCATATCATATCATATGCATACAACAACAATTAATGAAAAATAAAAGACCATGAATTTGGAGGAAAATAGAGAGAGTTTAGTGGGAAAAGAGAGGGAAGAAATGTCATGATCAAATTATAAAATTAAAAAAGGAAAGATAAAAATCTCTATGGATTCTGGGAGTAGTACTAACAGGTATAGAATACCTCTGTTCAACCTCTTTTATTTTGATTTATAACTTTCCTATGTACAGTAGTACTTTTCCATTTGATTTTTCCATACATTTCTAGGTTGGTTGGCTCTTCCTCTAATTTCCTTTTTTTCCTAATCCTCTCCCCATTCCCCAGAGGAACATTTCCACCCCTATTTCTATAACATATATTCTTTGCTCTCCCCACTCCTAACTGAACTCCTTTGCTTCTCGTGACTCCTTTCTTAATTTCGTGTCTCTAGAACTACATTTTTCTTTTACCTTTAACATATAAATCTAATTTCAGTGTTAGAATTTGCATGTGAAAGAAAGCATGCATACAGCATTTGTTCTGGGCTATTTGGTGGGTCTAATATTTTCTAATTCTCAATTTCCTATAAGTTTAAGTTTTCTTTCCATTGTGTATATATAGCACACTTTTATTTTCCAGTCATTTATCGATAGACAAGACTTACTCCATTTTCTAGTTACTGTGAGTAGACTAGCAATGCATGTGGATGCTCAGTGATCTCTGAAGTAGAATATGGAGACTTTGGTTATATTCCCCAGAGTTATATAGCTAAGTGACATGGTGTTTCTATTTTTAAAATCTACACTAAGTAGCAAAATGTCTATACCAGTTTACAGCCCCATCAGCTGGGAATTACTAATCTCCTTTCCTTATATTTTTGCAGTATTTGCTGCCATTTGTTTTCTTAGCCATTCTGACTCGGGTGGAATAGAAACTCAAAGTAGTTGTAGTGTGCATTAATTTAGTGAAGCTTAAGCCCACCGACTGGGAAAGACTTTCAGCCATTACACATCTGCCAAGATTGCAATCTCTTCTAGAAATATTTTATAGTTGGATTTTTTCCTTCTTCTCATGCCTAGATGTACATTCTATTTTTTCTTATTCTTCTATTCTGTGCTGAAGTTTGAACCTGGGATATCACCAACCTACTCCTTAGCCCTTAGTTTTCTACTGTGATGTTCAAGACTCTGAGGAAATAAAATATTTCTATTCCAAAGATACATCTAGCTCATTTACATGAACTTTTTGGATAGTAGCTACAACAGCCGGTTTGTCTTCTCCCTGCCCTTGAAGCCATTAAATCATAATTTTTTGCACACTATAGAATGTGTCATTGGCTTCTGTGCTCCACCTGACTGCCAACTGCTGTTGCAAAGCAGTTGGAGCAAAGGCATCCTATGAAGGTTAGTTGGCATCCTAATTTTCTTTCTAGACTGCTGGCTGCTCTACAGGAGTAGGATATATTTATGTGGCAATCAGTCACATCAAAGGTTACCTGTGGGAACATTATTTAACTTTCTGACCCATTAAAAGGTTCCTGGAGAAAATTTATCAAGTTGTTTGACATAGACGCTACAAAAAAGGAGTGAAAGAACTCCCATTATTTTACAGTTTGGGTGACTTGGGGGTTTAGGGCTGATGACATTTGTCATGGAAACAGGAAACCCTGAGCAGTATGGAAATCAGGAGTCCCTTCCAGCTATATTATGTGAATAATAACTTGATAATGGTTGGAAGGGCAGGACTGAGGCATAGAACAAAAGAAGGATAAATAAAAGAATTGAAACCGGATGATTTTAAAATGAGTGACATCACGGCTCTGAAATTGACTAGCCAGAATGTTCAGAGGAAGAAGAGCCAGTATTAATATTGGTAATAGTGGACCACAGCCCAAGTGTAGCTCGGTTTGTTCATATGATTAAATATCATCAGGGGATGTACAAATACAGAGCCATGGGAAAGACTCTGATGATTTCTGGAGAAGCACACAGCATATATATGCAAATATAGTGAGTAGAAGTGTTTGTGTTTGTGTGTGTGTGTGTGTATATGTGTGTGTGTATGTATGTTTCTGTGTGTGTCTCTGTGTGTATATGTATGTGGTAAAAGTCTGATTTCTACAGAGTTTAAAAGAATTTCATTATGACATCAGTTTGATAGCTCAAAGTATAGCTTTTTCTAAGGCCAGAATGATTTTATTCTTTGGCTGTAGTCCACACCACTCCCACAGTCTACACTTCTATTCTTGGACACCACATATGTGTTCTCATTGATTGTCTCCTCTACATTTTTGAGTGTGTAACCTGTGACCCATGAGACTAAACTGAAAGACTTTGTCATGAGTACAGTTGCTAAATTTTGAACCTCAGTACGTAAGGCATATTATTGTTTAACAGTTTGTCTTATCTGGAATATGCGACAGGGTGAATGCACTCTCTGAGTTCATTCATTGGACTTGAATCTACTGTGCCTCAGGCTTGGCTATTGCCACATAGTGAGGATGTTGACACAGTAGAGTAGAAAAGGCCCTTATTACACTATGCCTGGATGATCATCCACAGGAAATTCTAATTTCAAACATATATAGGGGGGAATGTCTTGTTTCATCTTAAGATTGAACAGTGAGGTAGCATCTAAACTTTGAAGACTGACTATGGAAACATTGGATTTTACAGGATCTTCAAACTAGAGCACACTGAAGACTGGCAGTGAAGACCCAGATCAAGAAAGATCAAGAAAAATATCAAGGGGCTGGAGAGATAGCTAAGCAGTTAAAAAAGTACTGGCTACTCTGCCAGAGGATCCAGATTCAATTCCCAGCAC
Source organism: Rattus norvegicus (assembly GCF_021556685.1). NCBI lineage: Eukaryota > Metazoa > Chordata > Mammalia > Rodentia > Muridae > Rattus > Rattus norvegicus. Next base: position 168,335,404 of record NC_141535.1, read on the forward strand.
CTACAGCAGCTCACAAATATTCCAGGGGATCCAACACCCTCATACAGAGATATATGCAATCAAAACACTAATGTATATAAAAAACAAATTATTAAAAGAAAACATCTAGAGCAGGTGTAGTGGATGGTCCGGGCTGCTAACATGTTAATATAGATCTTCTTGCCCTCCAGTTCTGAGCATACTACATTACTGCCGTTCATGGTACCAAGCCTGAAGCCCTTTGCAAGTTAATACAATAAAACAATATTTTTCCTCAACATGTTAGGTAACTATTCCTAACACATGGAAGGTTTTGCCATTGCAATGACTGTTACTTTCAAATCTCATTTTATAAAAATCCTGCTAAAAATTATAGAACATTTTTCAAAGATACATTTTGCTAACAGATATGCCTGGATTTCAATCCCGCTGCTCATACCCCTGCGTGTTAGAATATCCTCTCTAATTTCTTTCAGTGTAGATCCTACTTTTATATCTGAGTTGCAACTGTACCCATCACATAACTCTGGATCAAGATGATAAAGGCTACATGGAAGGATTTGTATTCTATCAACACAGGGCTGGCGTGGAAGGAACCACTGCTGATATTATCAAGGATATCAGCATCAGTTCAGTATCAGCATATGATACATCAGTTACTTCCTGTTTCCTCTTAAGACTGAACAGCGAAGTGCCCTCTAAACTGAAGACTGACTACAGAAACATGGGATTTGCTTTTGGGGTTCACCGTGGATTTCTTCAGACACATTTTACATGCTGTGGCTTGACCACTATACACATCTCTCTAGAAGGAAGCATAGATGAATCCGACCTAACAGGACTTGCATATCTGTATGTTGCTGAACGTGCTTACTTTTTAATTGATATCAAGAGGTCAAGTTCAGAGATTCTATCATACAAAGTAGCAGCCAGTAACCCTGTGCAGGTGTCTGATTACACTCCGCACCATGGCATCTGAGTTGATTGCTACCCTGTTCAAAGTCCTTCTGGGTAGATTTTATTTCATTTTTTTGTTTTCATTAGCCACAACACCTGGTGCCATGACAAATGCCTGCTGAATAAGTAGGGGGCAAGTCTCCAGATACAGAGACATGGTTGCAATATAGTTCTCTTGCATAGGAAAGATAAATTATGCTACACAAAGCATGGGTTAAAATTATATAAAACATTGTCTTTGATTTTTCTCATTTAAATGAACTACATATTTCAGATTTCATTATTACAACATTTTGATTGTGTGTGTGTGTGTGTGTGTGTGTGTGTGTGTGTGTGTGTGTTCATTTTTATTTACGATTTCAGGGCCATCAAGCCATAGCTGATTGGCCTCATGATTCTGGACCTATGTGAGGCAGTGTATTATATTAGAATAATACACAGGGAAAGATTTCTCACCTAATGGCAGGCAGCTGGAAGAAAGTGGGAGAGAGGATGGGGTCAGAGTCCTAAATTCTCCTTCCACAGAACATTCCTGGATGACCTTGCTTCTTCCTTCTAGGTTATACCTCCTGAAGTTAAAGCCACCTTCCTATAACACAATGAGCCAGAAACCAAGTCATTACTCTATGGGCAAATCAATACTTTCTTTAAAAAGAAAGGAATATTCATGACAAATATATATATATACATATATATATATATATCTATGTGTGTGTGTGTTAATGTTAATATGTTAATGAGTCCATTCTTTTCTGTAGTATTATTCAAATTTCAACTACAATTGCTTTAGTTATAAATTATTGAAATGCTTGGCTACAGTCATATATTTCAAAGACTTGCAGGAGACAACTCATAAGTTGTAAAGTTAAAGAGAAATGTTTAGTGTATAAAATTTTCTTTCTGATTCACCTTGCAAATGCCATTTTCTAATATTTTTAATGCAATCTGGCTTGACAAAAAGATTTTTTAAAAAAGGAATGCACAGAATGAAATAAGCCACATTAAAACAACTTTGCTTCTTGCTTAGGTTGCATTAAATGTATTTCTTTTTTCCATACATTATTCTTTTACATAGGAACAAAGAATTGTAATGCTTTACTCAGTTTAAATATAAAACCAAAAGCACATCTTACTCAAATTTCATAGAAAATATAAATAAGTATGAAAATGTATTCTTACACATGTGTACTATAGTAAAATAATTAAAAACCTTACTTTACTTTTAAATATTTTAATGAGCATTGGTGTTTTGCCTGCATCTATATCTATGTGTGAGTGCCAGATTCCCTTAAACTGGAGTTACAGACAACTGTGAGCTGCCATGTAGGTGCTGAGAACTGAACTCCGGATCTCTGGAAGAACAATCAGTGCCCTTAACCATTGAGCCATCTCTCCAGCTTACTTTTAAGTATTTTAAGTTATTTCCAGAAAGCAATGTAATATAACCAGTGTCAAATTTAATGTACAGTGATTTTATTATTTTAAATATGATTTATTTTCATAGTGATGGAAATTTGTACCTACCCATTTCTGCATCAACATTATGGAAAATCAGATGTATCAAAAAATAAATTTGCATGTGAAAAGAATCAAACAAGTGACTGTGGCTGGTGGTGTAGGGACTTAAAATTATCTTTTAGTTCTCATCTAATTTAGTTTAAGGCATTCTAGAAAGTAGGGGTGTTGTGCATATGTAGAAATTTTTGTGTTTTTTGGGAATGATGAACAGATCTCACAAAGATGAATTAAAGTTAATTTCAATCACAGTGTATTCGGAATCACAGTTCACCAGCACATGAAGGGGACAAGGTGATCTTTCATGGAGACTTGCACATCCTCGTGCAGACTTGTAGGGTATGACAAGAATGTAAGTCCTGGGTGTGAGGAAGCCACACCATTTTTCCTTATTGTGCTTGTCACTCTGGTTTACAAAGTCTTCCTAAAACCAGGAGACTTCTTGAGCTCAGTGAGTGTCTGCCAGCCCTCATGGAAGGTCAGCAGGCTGAGAGACTGGATGAATATGAGCATTTGTAAAAGGCTGATTCTCCAGGAGTTTGCAAGATTTGCTGACCAAGGAGTCTGTGTCTTCTGCGAGCACTCATGAAACACCCTTAAGCTTACTATGTAAAAGGTAACTCTTTCTGGCAAATTCCAGGCTCCAACAGTAAATCAACCCAAAGTGTAAATGCTCTAAAATAAAAAGGGTAAGACAGTTGGGTGGAAAATGACTTTTGCCTAGATTATCACTCCTGACCATTTAAAATGCAACTGAAATACAGTTTACAGTTCTTTCAATTCACTTATTTCCTTTGGTTTGAAAATCTTTAAAGGAGTCAAAATTAGGTATAAGTCACAACCATAAGAGTTAAATGTAGCAGAAACAAAATCATTTTGTAGAAAGAAATTTGTAATACTAATCATAATTTAGAGAAAAGCCTTTTGGAATTACTTAACTATGAAGAGGAAGAAACACACTCTATGAGTCTTTGAAATGAATTACATAATGGTGTAGTTTGAGTTGCTTAGCAGCAAAATGATGGAGAAGCTTTTAAGATTTTGATGTTCCCAGCAGTATTGATTTGATGTTTGAGTCACCTCCTTTATCAAATATGGTTTGGAATGATGAAATAGCAGTGGCATAACTTTAAAGATCCAATATTTATTTTATGAACTAGGCAAGAAACAATAAGATCAGGTAGACAGCATTAGGTTCAGCCAGGTAGGTTGGCGCCAGAGGTATCTGGGAAAAAATGTGCTTTAAAATGACTCTGAGATTCCACCTTACAAATGTCAGAATAGCTAAGGTGAAAGCCTTGAGGGAAAACATATGCTGGTGAGGACATGGAGCAAAGGGATCACTCCTCCATTGCTTCTGGGAGTGCAAACTTGCACAATCACTTTAGAAATCAATTTAGTAGTTTCTCAGAAAACTTGGAATAGTTTTTCCTCAAGACCTGGCCAGTACAGTATAGCATATACCCAAAGGATGTGCCACCATCCCACAAAGACACTTGTTTAACCATGTTTATAGCAACTTTACTCATAATAGCCAGAAACTGGAACCAACCTCGGTGTCCCTCAACAGAAGAATGGATAAAGAACATGTGGTACATCTACAAAATGGAATAATATTCTGTTATTAAAAAAGAAAAGTCATCATGAATTTTGCAGGCAAATGGGTGGAGATTGAGAATATCATCCTGAGTAAGGTAAGCCAGACCCAGACGGATATTCATGGCATGTACTCACTTATAAGTGAATACTAGCCGTGCTGCACTCCACAAACCCAAAGAAGCTAAACAAGAAGGCACAACAAGGATGCTTGAATCTCACTTAGAAGGGGGAATAACAGAGTCATAAAAGGCAGACAGAGGGAAGGAACTGGGTGGGAGAGAGGAGGGGAGGAGAATGCTGGGGGCTGTTCAGATGAGATATGGGGAGGGACAGGAGAGATGTCCAAAAGGCCCTGAAAATGAATGGAAATCTGCCACTGACTCGGGTAGGGAGATAGAGGAGGGCATCCCTAGGTGACAGAGATCTGGGATAAGAGAGGCGCCTATGAATCAATGGGGGTGACCTTAATTGTGCCTCACAACACTGGAAATGTGGAGCCTGAAGAGGCCACCTCCTGTAACCAGGCAGGAACCCCAGTGGAGTGATAGAGACACCAAATGCGCCAAACTTTCAACTCAAATTTTTGTTGTCTACAAGAAATGCCGAGACAGGTGATGGAGCAGAGACTCATGGGATGGATGACCAATAAACAGTCCAACTTGAGATTCCTCCCACAGGCAAGCACTAGTCCCTGACACAGTTAATGATACACTGTTCTGCTTGCAGATAGGAGCCTAGCATGGCTGTCCTATGAGAGGCTCCACGCAACCCCTGACTCAGACAGATGTACAAACCTACAGGTAAACAGTGGATGGAGCTTGAGCAATCTTATGGAAGAATATGGGGGAGGATTGTGGCCCCAGAGAGGATAGGAACTCTACAGGAAGACCAACAGAATCAACTAACCTGTGCTCTTGGGGCTCTCAGAAACTGAACCAGCAATCAAAGAATATACACTGGCTGGTCCTAGACCTCCCTGCTCATATGCAGCAGATGTGGAGCTTGGTCTTCAAGTGGGTACAGTAGGGGCTATCCCTAAAGCTGTTGCCTGTATGTGGGATATGTTCTTCTATCAGGGCTCTCTTTTCAGTCTTCAGTGGGAAAGGATTAATTTAACCCCATAGAGACTTGATGTGCCAGGGTGGAGGGATACCTAGAAGAGTCCCCAGCTGCTCAGAAGAGAAAAAGAGGGGATTAGGGAGAAGGATTGTGGGAGTGGGTAACCAGGAGCAGGGCAGCAAGCAAGATGCAAAGTGAATTAAAAAAATCACTTAAGAAAGATGAGATTGAAGCCTTTGAATATTTTCAATATCCTTGAAGTAAGTAAAAAACAATATGTTCATGTTTGAATGGGATGAAAAAAGCTGTCAGTGTTGCTTCACATTGTTCACACAGCCATTAGCTTAGAACAGAGAACACTGGACATAAATAAGAGTCCCAAAGATTATGCTCCTACAAACACATGTTAATCCATGAGTAAGGAAAGAAAGGCTTTATAACATAAAGGACCAAGGGGCTCCATGACTCCATTGACTAACCTTTAAAAAATTCACAGACTCCTTTAGGTTTTAAATCCATTTATAATTTTGTGACAGACCACATTCATTGCTAGCCTTTGGTGCATGTGACCTCCAGGCTGTAAGATGTCCACATCAGGATCCCAGGTATTCAAATGATTCCTCATGGAGAAAAGTTGGGAGAACCATTTCAACTTCAGAGTTCTCATTCTGCTTCTATCACTTTCTCTAGATGACATTATCCTGTTACATAGTGGGCTTCCTATATACAGTGGTGTTAATACTTATAAACTAGAGGCTTATGGTACCTTTCAAAGCTCTGCTCATGCTGTTCTGTACTACAGAGTGTTTTGTGAATCAAAAGTGCATGCTGCCTATTCACATATCCATATACTCACATGCCTATCCTGTTCACATATTTCCCAGTATCTGTGGTCAGTGTCTGGGTACCATTTTATGTTTTTTGTGTGTTTGGAGGGGATGAGTTGTAGGGCTTGGCTTTTGTTTTGGTTGGGATGGATGTAGGAGTGATAAAAGCATTGCTTCTTTGATAAGATACACTGATGTCCGGGGTCACTGGGCTGTGGCAATTGACCTGCTCAGAAGGAAAGCATTATTTGCCATGACCAAGCACCTTACGAGAGCAACGAAGGTCCGCAGTCACTCACAGCTTGCAGAACTAGTCCATGGTGGCAGGCAGATCACGAGAGCAGGAGCATAAAGCATCTGTGCACATCGCGTCTGCATTCAGGAAGGAAAGAGCTATGCTCAGCTCCCCTTCCCTTTATATTCCGTCTGGGACCCAGACCCGTGGGATAGTGTGGCTTAGATACTGATTGGGTTTTTCCTTCTTAGTTATACTCTTCAGGGAAACTCATTAGCACACACAGAGGCAAGTTGCCATGGTGATTGTAAATCTCAGCACATCAACAATGAAGAGTACCCACCCCAAACTGTAATCTTTACTTTGCAGGTGCATCTTCTCAATACCACTGCCCTCTGCCATAGCCTCTCTTAGTGGGGAAAAGCCTTTCTGTTGTTTGTAACGTTAGTCAACTGAACAATCTAGAATTTTTTTTTTTGTTCGTTTTGTTTTTGTCTGTAGAACTTGTTCTTTTCATTGGGAAAAAAAGTCATGATGGTCTGGTGTTGAGCTCCCTGGTAGAGTTCTGGGTTAACATACCGTAGGCCCATGGTTAATCTTCAGCCCTGCAGAATAAAAACAAAACCACACCACAGTGCATAAATCAAATTATCTCAAATATTAGAATGTCTGCGCTCTGGTAACCTCCTATTCTCCCAAGACAGCTGTTGAGAGGCGAGAGCAATACTAGCCCCTCTACTCCACTTTTCAAAGAGAAAGGGCTGCTTTCCAGTCCAGACCTTCTCCTGCTAGCACACAGTGTTGTCCACACCAATATCTAAAAGTAACACTGGTTCATTTCTAGTCTTCAAATAAATATCTAGAGGTTTCAAAAAGACAACAACAGCTTGAGTGCTTCAATCATCTTATTTGCCACACTACCCCATTAAGTTGTCAAGACATGCCAAGCTGCTGGACTGGGGAAAGCCAAGGCTTATCCATTTTCCCCAGAACAACTTCCTAGGAGGGATCTGCTTGAGTTTTCTCAATGTACACCCTGCTTACTGCCCTCTCAATAGGATATATCAGGGCTTCCAGATATATCTCAGACAGATTTCCACTGGTGTAAATGAGTGGGTATCCCCTACAGGAACTCCACATAACTTGGCATATGTGCCGTGTGTGTGTGTGTGTGTGTGTGTGTGTGTGTGTGTGTGTGTGTGTGTGTATTGCAAGAATGAATAGGAGTGATGATTTCTATAGCTCCTTAAAGGATAAAGATTCCGATTTCATGAACTACAACTGAAGGTTGTCTGCTCTTCTAAAGTGGAAAGGTATAGGACTGTAGTGCTGGGATTTTTGCTCCTTTCCTTTTGTCTTCCTACCTCAGGAAATCTGACTGTCCTCATTTCCTTTAAAGGATTACGTAGTTAAGGCCATTTCTGCTCAGCTGTGGTGGCTGCCAGATGACAGCATGCTATGAAGGTGGAGGTTATTCTGGCCCTGCCTGGGATGCCATTCCTGCTGTCCAGATTGAGCCCTGCACAGAGTCCCCTCCATAGTATCAATCACCATCATGTTGGGACAGTCGATGACACTGCCACTGCTGAAAGTAAAGGATGTTCTTTTAAGCGCATCCAGGATAATGTATTTAAAAACAATAGGATAATTAGTTTCTGCTTCTTCTCACTTATGTTTTATGAAAACTAAATACACATGGATTCTGCTCTCTTATTTTATAAGTAAGACCATGCAGAATTTGAATTTGAATGAAGATGACAATGTTCTATTGCTAAGTTCAACATATATTTTCAAACAAGATAACGAACTAGTTGGACAACTTATGCCAGTTGTACCCATCTAAAGCGGTATAAAGGATTATCATTTAGAATTCAGATGACTATAATTCCTCTGCCAGGTCCTGCTCATCCATGTCTGTAAAGAGAATCACATCTCCATCTATTCCACAAAGGTCTCATCATGCATTCGGTGTAAAATGTTCCAGGCTATCTTGTGTTTTTAGTGCAGGGCCCTCGGCCTGTGAAAATATTTGAGGAAGTCATAGAAACTATCTAAGGTGAAACCAAGCTGGATGAAGTAGGTCGCTGGAGATGCTTTTTTAGTAGTGTCTTGTTTCTAGCAGTCTCCTGTATCTTGTTTCTGAGAAATGGAGAACAACCTCTAAAACGGATCTGATAGTCTTCTTCTCCATGCTGCCCACTCAATAGAAGGAGGGATCCACTGCTTCCAGATATGTCTTGCACAATTACTCAGTGATTCAAAAGAATATGTGCCCTTTGGGGAAAATTTGTTGACAGAACACCAATGACTTATGCTCTAACATCAAGAGTCAACAAATGGGACCTCGTAAAATTGCAAAGCTTCTGTAAAGCAAAGGACACTGTCATTAGGACAAAACAGCAACCAACAGATTGGGAAAAGATCTTTACCAATCGTACTTCTGATGAGGGCTAATATCCAATATATTCAAAGAACTCAAGAAGTTAGACTCTAGCAAATCAAATAGCCCTCTTAAAAATGGGGTACAGAGCCAAACAAAGAATTCTCAGCTGAGGAATACCAAATGGCTGAGAAGTACCCAAATAAATGCTCAACATCCTTCGTCATCAGGGAAATGCAAATCAAAACAACCCTGAGATTCCACCTCACACCAATCAGAATGGTTAAGATCAAAAACTCAGGTGACAACAGAGGCTGGCAAGGATGTGGAGAAAAAGGAACACTCCTCCATTGTTGATGGGATTGCAAGCTGGTACAACCATCCTATAAGTCAGTTTGGTGGTTCCTCAGAAAATTGGATGAAGAACTTACTACCTGAGGACACAGCTATACCACTCCTGGGCATATACCCAAAAGATGCTCCAACATATAACAAGGATACATGCTCCACTATGTTCATAACATCATTACTTATAATAACCAGAAGCTGGAAAGAACCCAGATGTCCCTCAACCGAGGAATGGATACAGAAAATGTGGTACATTTGCACAATGGAATACTACTCAGTTATCAAAAAAATGAATTCATGAAATTCATAGGCAAATGGGTAGAACTAGAAAATATCATCCTGAGTGAGGTAACCCAATCACAAAATGAACAAACAAACAAAGATCACTGATAAGTGCCTATTAGCCCAAAAGCTTGGATTACCCAAGATGCAATGCACAGACTACATGAAACTCAAGAAGAAGGACAATCAGTGTGCAGATGCTCCAATCCTTCTTAGAAGGGGGAAATTTTTCATAGGAGGAAATATGGAGACAATTTCTCTCACTTACTTCTCTTGATAACAAAGAGTTAGATTATCTTTATCTCATAGCTTTTCATTAGAGAATTATAATCTTTGGAGCAACTGTCCTAACTTTTCAGAGTTGTGTTTTCATTCAAACACATACACACTCTACAAACTCACCAGTTATTTGAAAAAAATTGCACTGGCATATATATATATATATATATATATATATATATATATATATATATGTGTGTGTGTGTGTGTGTGTGTGTGTGTGTGTGTGTGTGTGTGTAGAAACCTTGTATATTTTGAGTTTAATGATATTTTCAATTGATAATGATATTCTTAAATTATAGTGATATTCTCAAGCTTTAATGATATTCTCAAATACTGGTTTGACACATTATGAAAATGTCAGCATACAGCTTCATTTTTCATTCCCAAAATGGACTTCCTTGTAAACTCTACAATTTCCCATGAATTCAGGAATTCTGATGCTCATAAGCACATCAGGAGTTTCTTACTCTAAGGATTAATGGGAAAATATTTGGAGTTCTGTAGCTCTGACTGAAGGCTGGGTGAAATCAATTTTTCAAGCACCATAAACCAAGGGCTTGGGTCTCAGACAACGATTACAAAGCAGACACACTTTAACACCCAGAACAAACATCTGGATCTTGTTGACTCCTTTACCATGGCAAAGGGCTGAATGAAATATAATTCCTGTCTGCTGATGCCATAGACATTCCTTCAATCTATGGGCAGCTGGTGCTAACACACATACACACACACACACACACACACACACACACACACACACACACACACACACACTTCTGTACAAATGTTAACTGTAAAGCATTTCTCCAGCTTTTATTAAAGCAGTAAGAAAAGCAATAGGTTTTCTCCCTACCGTATCTGCAGTAGTCGTCGATACCTGAAACTCATAATTTGTAGAAAGCAATAAATGTCGAAGCTTTTCAGAGAAAAACGTTATGCTTCTGACTGTGCTCTAGAAGTGGACGCAATGGAAAACACACTGAGGATTTGATGGGACATCTACAGAAAGCCTGAGTTTTAAATAAGTACAAGAGAGGTTGCTTGCTAGGTCTATCAGTTCCACTCCCACCCACAAGGTACCTTTTGTCACTGTGTGAATTCCTTTAAATGAATGGATGTCATGTGGCAAAACCCTCCTAAGGCAAAGAAAAGTCACTGTGTATTTTCACATGGTTCTGGAGAAAATGGGAGGTGAGTAGGCTGGCTCCTGAGAGGAAGAAGGAGTTTTCCTTAACAGTCCTGCTCAGATCTCCAGGTGGAAGATTACCCTCAGGAGCACGGCTTTGAAATCTAATGATCACATAAAACTCCCCTCAAAACCGTGGCAGTATTTGGTGCCACTTTTTTTCCTGTGTAGATTAACCCAAAGCAATAGATCAAGATCAAGGTACATTTCAAAGAGAAATTCTTTGAAAACAAATCATGGTCACTGCTGATTAATCATTTCAAATCATAAATCTTGTGTGTGAACCACCAGACGTCCTCCCTGAAGAGTCTGCACTCCCTCCCGGTGTGCGGTGATCCATGAGAGGTTTTACCATCAGCCCCTCCTCCGTACAGTGTCTTCCGGGTCCATGCTTTAGACTGGAGGACTGCAAATGCGATTCCCTTACCCCTGGAAGAATCTCATAAAACCACGCATTGCTTCGCGCACTTGACTCTTTAGAAGGCTCAGCATAAAATGTTGATATTGCAAGCTTGAAGAGTCCCAGCATTTTAAAATTGTTCTGATGTCATTGTAGTTAAAATTCTCAGATTGTCATTTAAAATGTATTGTGCAGTAGTGCGATGTATACAGTACCACCTACTTAACACTTGCATGTGTAGAAGCATCATGTGGTACCCTGTCACATGTATATGATTTCTATGCTTTATGTATTAAACAAAATGAATTTAATTAAAAACATGCAGTATACTTATGTTTTCATATTGTCTTGGGATTATACTAGCATGCTCCTATGCAATGAGAAAATGTACAGCTTCAATGTAGTATTTTTTAATTTCCTGTGATTGTGTACCTTGAAAAAAGACCTTTAATGCACTGAATTTTCACTAAGGTAAAACTTTATATCTTTATTAAATATACTACTTAAGTAGGAATTAAATATTAAAGTGTTATTATAAAACACATAAAATTGCCTAGTATATCTTTTAATAAGATAGTTGAGAATTTATTAAAATATATTCTATACATATAAATATTTCTTGTCCTTGGATTTACACAGTGTTCAACTATACTTCTAGTTACATTATTTTCTTCTCTTAGATGAGTATGCTAATAACCTTGTGTCTGTACTTGTAGACCTTAGAAGGCTGTGGTTGGAAATTCAAGGGTTTCAAGCTATTCTGGGCCATACATTGAATTCCAAATAAAGTTGATTTTTAAAAATACTCTATCTCAAAATAAATTGAAATTGAACACAACAAAATGAGAGAGAGAAAATATTGTGTTGATTCGAAAATGTATTGTCAGAAGCTTCACTTAAAAACAGATGCACAAGAACAGACTTGGAGAACATGTGGAATGAACATCTGAGCTAGTCTTTATACAAGCTAGATGTGTGCTTACTGAAATCTAAATATACCTGATTGAGAGCATTTCCAACTTATTGCAGAGGACACAACTTCTTTAATTAAAGATATGTATTATATTATAGATAGATACATGGATGAATGGATGGATGGACGGATGGATGGATGGATGGATAGATAGATAGATAGATAGATAGATAGATAGATAGATAGATAGATAGATAGATAGATAAATAGATAGACAGATAGATAGAAAGGTAGATAGATTTTAAGAAAGTAAGAGGAACAGGAGCAGCATGAAAAGCATCAAATTTTTTTATCAAAGTCAATAAAAGGGTGTGATGTTTATTCATATAACATCACACCAAATCCTCTTGATGAACTATCAGGAAATACTATTCTCCTTGTTGGAAATGAAGTAAGCCAATGAAGTAAAGTTGTACACTGTACTCATGACACTTTTAGTGCATGGAAGCGATAGGATTCAAATGTATGTATTTCAAACTTTCACTTGGTTTTTGGATGTTTCTCAGAAAGCATAATCTTAAGGGATACGACCCTATCTGTGGACTTCCAGCTGCATTGTGTGTAATGTTTTAAAAGATTTAACTTTATATTAGCAGATTAATATAAAAATTTTATCGAAAAATCCAAAGTAATGGAATGTACTTGTCTGAATCATATTCTTTATTGTGAGCACATCATTTACCAGTATAATATTATACTACAAAATAAGATTTTGAAATTTTATTTTCAAAAATGTATAAAGTGATGTATGGCTTGACTCTTGCTTACTGACCAGCGCCCTTCCTTTTGAGGAGTTCACTACGTGGTCATAACACCCTGAGGTAGAGCTGTGATGAGGTATTTTTGTAGGACATTTGCATGCTTTTTTTCAAGCTTAAATATTTTCTATGATGCTCTTTTTGTCCTTTTGCTTTGCTGTAAAGTCAAACAAACATGATTGCTGGCTCAGCCAACCACTGGACTGAGAACAGGGTCTCCAGTGGAGTTAGAGAAAGGACTGAAGGAGCTGAACATTTTGCAACCCCATAGGAAGAACAACAATATCAACCAGGCAGTCCTCCCCAGAGCTCCAAGGTACCAACCAACCAACCAAAGAGTACGCATGGAGCAACCCATGGCTTCAGCAGCATATGAAGCAGAGGATGGGTCTTGTCAGGCATCAATGGGAGGAGAGGCCCTTGTTCCTGTCAAGGTTCAATGCCCCAGTGTAGGGGAATGCCCAGGCAGGGAGCTGGGAGGGAGTGAGTGAGTGCATGGGTGAGCACTCTCATGGAGGCAGGGATGGGTAAAAGAGATGAGGGATTTCTGGAGGGGAAACCAGGAAGGGGGATAACATTTGAAGTCTAAATAAAGAAAATATCCAATAAAAGAAAATAAAAAATGAAAAATAATTATTTTTTGGAATTGAGAAAGAACAAGATTGTTTTTCGTTGCAGAATAATCAATAATCTTTAATTACTAAAGGTAACTAATATACTCATGTGTGTTACAGTATTTACTCAGAGAACATCACACCAAAACCTCTTGATGCACTCTCAGGAAATACCATTCTCCATGTTAGGAATGCAGCGGCAGATCTTGCAGAGCTGGACATTTTGCTCATGATCATATTTTCAAAGGACGGTGGAGCTAGAGTTCAAATGTAGCTATTTCAAACTTTAACTCTCAGTTTTGGCTTCCTTCTAGAAAATAGAGTTGGAATTGTTAAAACTTTAAAGTCATTCTATGTCTTATCTATGTTATATCCAACAGATTGTGAGTCCCCACGATCAATACCCTTTCCTAATGAGAATGTAATTCCTGACATCTAAAGCTGGGTCTTTAGTACTCTGATGGGACATGTGTGCACGTGTGTGCGTGTGTGTGAGCATGTGTGCATGTGTCAAGGGGATGTATGTGTATGTATCAGTGGGATGTGTGTATGTGTTGATGGGATGTGTGTATGTGTGTATCAGTGGGATATGTGTGTCTGTGTATTGATGGGATATGTGTATGTATGTGCGTATGAGTGGTGTGTGTGTGTGTGTGTGTGTGTGTGTGTGTGTGTGTGTGTGTATGTGTGTGTGTGTGTGCCTGTGTCAAAGGGATGCGTGTGTATGTACGTGTGGGATGTGTGGGTGAGTGTGTGCATGAGCACACCACACATCAGATCTTTTTGGTAGACTGATGATTGGGATTTTGTTTTGTCTTCTTTCAAATTATAGACTTCATAATACATGACTAAATCTCTGTAATATTATAACCTTTACTATCCCATACTGCTGTTAGAGCTCAGCTCCCCCATCAAACTTTCTACAAAGTTAAGAAAGAAGTTTCCATTGCCTCCTCTATCCTATGGTCCCCTGGCCAGTCTTGGGGTGACATGCTCTAGCTCCTCAGCTTGCCATGAGCATTCATGCATTTCTCTTGCTTTTTTGTATCTATTGCATAGTGTGGCGATGTGAATGAGAAATGTCCCCAATAGGCTCATGGATTTGGACACTTGATCACTTGATCCTCTGGTGATAGCATTAGTGAAGTTATGGAATATATAAGAGGTAGAGCTTTGCTGAAGGAACGATTCACGAGGCAGAACCTTTGAGCACTTATAGCCTGCCACCACTTCCTTTTGTCTTTCCTTCCTCTGGACATGAAAAATGAAAAATAATAAAATAAAATAAAACAACTCCTGACACACCACATGTTCTCCAACATGAAGGTTTTTTTGTCTCCCAGAACTGCAAGCTAAAATAAGCCCTCTCTTCCTACGTTTCTTTTGGTCATGGCCTTTTATTGTGACAACAGGAAAAAAACAATTGCAGCTAGTTCTCTTATACTATTTTTGTTTATAGTAGTCAGATAGTCCATATGTCAGCATTTGTGGAAGAAACAGTATTTACATGAGCAAACCCTTTCATGAGAAAACTGAAGTCACGTATAAGTAGCTATCATGAAAAGTGAACATGAAAGAGCAGTGATTCCAAACTTTATGACATCTGGGTACATTCCACATTGAGTTCATTTTTAGTTTACATTTTCTAGCAAGAAAGTGCAACACCCCTCCCACACACACACACACCTCATAGTTTAAGCTAGAATTTAGCAGCTCAATTCTAAATTCTGATTTGCAATTTTAACACCATGAGTTCTCTTTGTGTATTTTAATAGGAACCTCAGTTACTATGCATCCTCTATTTTCTCCTTGATCATTACATCAAGCTTTCCAATTACAGTGGCAAATTAGATACTTTTTAATTAAAAGAATAAGTGTTCAATTTGATTCTCAATGATTAGATTAAAGATGCTGTAAGTCTTTGTTTAGCTGGAGGTTCTTCCTCTTCCAGTTTCTACTGTTATCCAGAGCTTCCTGTTTTCTCATTTAAGAGATGATCACATAGTATTCATAAAATTCATTAAAAAGTTGGAAAAGCACACACACAACCAATCAAACTGCAGTGTTGTGGAGCCAGTTCCAGTGGATACACCTGAAAAACACTCCTGTACCTTAGGCTTAAGGAACATTGTGGAATATATATATATATATATATATATATATATATATATATATATGTGTGTGTGTGTATATATATATGTATATATATATATGCAAACACACACATATGTATATATATATATATGGCCAGAAGACTGGATTCTTTATGCTCCTATTGAAATCAGAAGCTACCACTCAAACATGATCTGAGCACGAATGATACCAGTGAACATGGAAACTGAATGGGAGAAATCCTATGAGACCTCAACTCTAGGCAAAGTTCTACAGGAAAATATGTAAAGCTGAGGTCACGAAAGGTGGTCCTTCCCAGAGCAAAACACAGCAATTTTTTCCAGGGTTAAATGTTCTGCGCTGAAACCATCATAAGCACAACATTATATGGACTCAACAGGTTATGTTGAGGAATCTATATGTATAAACAAATAAATATAAGTATGCAATAACAATGCTGAGAAGCTATGAATTCTCAGGATAGTGGGAAGAAGTATGAGGGGGGGACTGGAGGGAAGAAAAGGGAGAGATATAATTAAATCACAATCTCAAAACTAAACAAAAAAGTTGAAAGTAACTCATGGTATACAATCAAAAATAAATAATTGATGAGATCATTATTAGTTATTTAAAAAGCAGTGATAAAACTGTGATAAACAGAAATATTTATGAAGAATAATTTTTCTCACATTAAAACTTCACTGGTAGAATTAATAGAATGCAACTAAATTTTCACATATTTCTACTTTAAGTCTAGTCAATCTATTTTGGTTAAAACCAAGGAAGAACAGTAAATCTCATTCCTCAGTTGACTTATTTACTTGAAAGAATAGATAGTTTAATATATTTTGAAAACAAATTAAGATATATTTTCTTTATGATTACATCATGGTATAAGTTGCTTTTTTCTAAAAAAGGGTTGCGATGAAGTATTTGAAACAATATCCTTGAATATTCTTTATTCTGGTCCATTGAAAACTATAGGCGAATCTTGCACTTGCAATGGGTTTGAGCTAGCTAACGCTGGTCATTAGGAAGTGTTAGCTCTGTGACATCTGTATATGTTACACCCAAGTAGGAGTTGGCAGTCCACTGAACATCATAAGCCATAATTACCAATTTCACTTTTCTTTAATATAATATTGAGATATAGCCAAAGCAGTGGAGAAGGCCTGGTTTTCAAAATCCTTCATTTTCCTTGTAAGCAGAGATTTCATCACTGTGGAAAGCATTGGTGACTGCTATTTTAATGTAATAGGTTTCTTTTTCACTGGAAGGCTAATCTTGCCAAATATAGAAGCTGAAAAATCATATAGAGCCTTCTTTACATAAAAATATTGTCATGATTAGAACATTTACATAGGCCCACCAGACACATGGTTTTCTCTAAAGCATAAACCTTGTCTCACACTGCTCAGCATGCATCCTTTAGATAAATGTTCAGCTCTATCTTCAGAATATTAAAAGGCTCATCCTCAAAGGCATAGACTTGAATAGAATATTAATAATTTAGAATGTCTTAAAAGAATTCTTTTCTCCTCTATTTTGAAGCTGAGCACTGAACCTAGGACTCTCCGACGTTAGTCATATGGTCTATGAGAACCTTTTGACATAGAAATCTCCCCTTGTGAGTACAATCACAGTGAAAACTATAAGATTCTAGCAGAGAAGACACTTTTTGACTTGACTCAGGCTTTGACAGCTTGATTCAACACTTTTGCACCATTAGTGCAAACTATAGAATATGGAGAAAAGCAGAAAACATTCTATATTAGATCCAAAGAACCTTTGGGAACATACTGTAATTACTCTATATATTGTGGGTAGCAACAGAAAATTCAGGTTGCTTTTAGCTAATGCTGCTGCTGCTGAAAAATGTGTTTTTACAACATTTTTCTGAGAAGTGAGCACTTTTCCCCTGGTTGGCCAGCATTTATAAGAAGACAAAAATATGGATTTTAATGAGCTTACTGAAAGTAAATATGGACCATTTTGCACTTGATAACTATGCTTTCTATCAAAACAAGATTAAGAATGACACCTGGATAAGGACAGTTTTTAACACATGAAAAATGGAGAAGAAAACATCTCTGAAAAATATGTTGGTCAGCTAGGGTCTTCCATGTACTAAGAATGTGAAGTTGGACAGGTTAATTCTCACTAGAGTTCAGTTTCTCATTAATCACAGGACTGGCCTCTGTAGTTGTCAGGAGGACTAAGAGATATCACACACAAGCAGGACAGTATCTTAAACTCTCACTAACGCTGACTACTGGTCTCATCATTGCTATGATGATAAATTAGTTTGCTTGTAATTTGCTGTCCCTATGGCATCATTTTAGCTGACATGGTAACCACATAAAAAATGTTAAAGAACTCCATGAGAAGGCTAATTGATATACATTTAGTCCAGTTGGACATGCATGTTTAGAAAGGGATTATAGGAAATAAAGATATCTAAGAATTGGTGAAAGAAGTCTTTAACCAACTTTGAGAGATATCACCATTGCAATGAGTGATGAATTCATACTTTCTCTGATTCAGTTTTGAGGCTAAGGGACCGGAGCATCAACACTGACAATTTTTTTTGTAGTCATTGACACCTATTTACATTGTTTTAACGGGGGATATATGATATTTGATGGCAAATTATTGTTTATACTTAATTGGATATAAGAGTTTGATAGACGATCCTTGTATGTTATAACACCAAGGCTGCTTTCTGAATGCTCAGACAACATATTGGATTGTGGAAGTTGAAAAGACTTGTA
Source organism: Rattus norvegicus (assembly GCF_021556685.1). Taxonomy (NCBI): domain Eukaryota; kingdom Metazoa; phylum Chordata; class Mammalia; order Rodentia; family Muridae; genus Rattus; species Rattus norvegicus. The sequence goes on from NC_141535.1 coordinate 168,353,684, forward strand.
ATTACAATGGGCATTGCAATAACGACTGTCTTTAGTATGCAGCGGTAGGAAGGTATTGGCTTTGAGATCACCTTTGTTTACCTATCAGAGAACCTTTCTCAGAAAAAAAAATAGAATCATAATTCTTGTTCTATTTTCCTTTATCTACTTATAATATTAAAGGTACTAGCTCCCAATCTTATTATTTGAACCCCGAAAAGTCAAGTAAGCAAACTGTTAAATTGCAAATGCCTTGCTACGAAAACACCATAAAAATCACAGTAAAAGTAGTCATTTACTTGCATGAAATCACTCTTACTGGAAACAAAAAAGAAGCAAAACAAAAAAAATAAATTTTATACTCATTCAGTTCACAATGACAATCCCACAGTCCCCAATTCCAAAGCTATGTCTCTCACGTAGGAAAGGTAGAAAAGGGCATTTTCATTTATTTTTATCTAGAAGACACCTGATTAAACAATTCTGTTTGCTTATTTGTTTCTTTCCACAAATCGTAGGCTATGGATATAGTTTAATATTGGAATGTTTCCTCAGAATGCAGAAAACCCTGTGGTCAATCTCCAGAACTGGGGAAAAGGAGTATATGGATTTGTAAGTGGGATAGTTTGAATAAGAATGCCCTTCCATAGGCTCAGATGTTTGAAGACTTAACTCTCAGGTTGTGGAACAGTTTAGGAAGGATTAAGAGGTACATCCTTGTTGGAGGAGGCGTGTTACTAGGGACAGGATTTGAGATTTCCACAGACTCCTGCCATTCCCATTGTTCTCTCTTCCTCCTGCTTGCAGCTCAAAATATGAGTGTTCAGCTGCTGCCCGGTTGCCTGCCAATTGTTACTCTACTCCAACAACATAGAGTTTAACACTCTGAGACCATAACCCTAAATAAACTCCAATTTCTGTAAGTTGCCTTAATCATGGAGTTTTGTCATAGCATTAGAAAAGTAGTTAAAACAGTAAGTTTGTATGCTAGAGAACACTGCAGTTTCCAGCTACGTAGTGGGAGAAGTCCCTTCCATATGATTGCATGACCTGCTTTGGTTTTATAGTTTGCAACAAGAATGCTTCCCAGAGGGCTTCATGTTTTGTCATAACCAAGCATTTTGAAGAATGTGTTTGATGACAGCAAAAACTGAGGAGTAACAAGGAGAAACAGGTGATTTGTCAACTGCAAAGTTGTATGTGACATGTACAGGTTGCTCTGTAGGTCCAGAATCAAATTGACTGACGGGTGTAGAAACCTCACAGAATTGCAAAGCTTGCTAAACCCACATGGTCACATGAAAAATTCCAAAGAGCTTACTTAGAGAGCTGAAGGGAAGGTATACCAGGACATCCAAAACTTAAGGAAGGACTCCACTCCCTTCCAATATATGTACTTACAGTTATTCCCATAATCAACATATTAATATTTGCTTTAGAGCATAATATTAAATTATTTGATATTATATACTTCATTGTGATAAAAATAATCTAATAATAAACAATAATACTACCGAAGTTGCCAAATGTGCTTGAGACCATCTATTGCCTTTAATACTGTCTCACACCACACCGATAGGGTATGCTCATAAATACACATCTTTCCTCAGTGCTTGTGGCACATTTTTCCCTTAAAGTACAACAAAGAGAATGAAATTAAAGAGACAGAATGATTAATCTGCAGCTGCTTTCACAGCTCACAGAATGGCATTGTGGGACATGCTTTTTTGGCTGTGACTTTGCAGACTGATTGTAGGGCAATCTTTTCTGCAATTCTTTTCTTCATCTCCTCTGCTGTGTAATCCTTCTACCCAGCTTCCAATTCCCTAGCCTTTCCATCTTGTCTGCTGTGTCTTTTCTGGACAGCTGGCATTCCTTAAGCCTGGATGCAAGAGTCATTCTGGGAAATGAATACCTACACAAAAAGAAGAGAACGGGAGTCAAGCTGTTAAATCATGTCTATAATTTCATCCAAAGTATCTAAAATATAAGGGAAAAAACACCAGGAAACCTCTGCTTTTAGAATTTTAAGAATCACTTTTAAGGGACCATTGATTGGAAAGTGGGAGAACACTTTGGCAAAAGAGATTCGAGTGGAACTGAAAGACAAAACAGCAAGTATAAATGCAAACTGTCTCTTTTGATTCTGCAATGCATGGAGATACAGCATACTTCGAGGCTTTGCCCGATGGATATGCAAATTACTTGGCTGAAAGAGGCTGACAAGTGAATGCAATGAGCCCACATGCCTTCTAGTGACTGTGATTGATTAATAGTGCCTGGTACACCTGCAAAGGACAACCCCAAAAATCTCAAAGCACATCTGAAACTGGGTGAGCCAATTGCTGTGCAATGCTGAGCTCCTTCTTCTACACATGGGACATATGTATCCTAGGCTTCCATCCACAAGTCTTCCTCTAGAGCTTAACAATAATGATTTCTGTTTTTCAATAATGTGAAACAAAATTTCACAATATGGAATGGGTCCGTGTGTTCATTTCAGCACCTTCCTTAAGGGCAGATGGCAACCACTTGACTAGGAAAGGCAATATACTGAGGTTGACCCTCGATGTGGCCAGCTACCCTCCATATGCCAGACTATACTGGGTGAGAAATCAGCCTTATGTCAAGGGTTTTAGCATTTATTCCAGTTGAGCAAGCATCAGAAATTTGAAGTAATATGAGTTTACCAGGAAACATTAATTAGAACTTTAATCTTACCCGTATTGAATAGAATAGATAACACATTTCTGAAGTTTTTGCATGAATGGACCCTGACTCTGTGCTCACTCTTCCTGGCGGCTGCCTCCCATCATACACCAGCAGGGCTAGTTATCTATTATTTTTAAAATAAATGGAAACATATTACACATTACCTTTTGTCTTTTGAATTGGGAAAGCTAATTGTATATTAGAATAATTTATCTTTTGTCAGCAATGAATATCACTAATTTTTTTACTTCTGTTATTTATCTTTTTGTTCCTAGTCATCAGGGTACAGGTAGGTAGATGATTTCCAGGTCTGTGGCCTCTTACTCAAAGACCTGAGATAAAATCCCACACAAATTTGCAATTATAGCAAGGAAACTTGATTTAAATAAAGAAAAGCCGTAGAAAAGATTAAAATATTCAAGAGCCCAAATGATCATTTGGTGCTTCCTCATTTTAAAGATGAGTTTGGTCATTGGGCTATTGTATTTACCATTTTAGGCCTATACATATCTGGATGTGTGTATGATTAAAATCAGATGAATTATGAGGAAATACATAGGCAACAGAAAAGTAATTATATGAACTAATGTTTTCAGTTAATAAACACAAAAACAACCTCACAATAGCCCTGGTGACCAAACTCACCTCTTTTTTTCCCCTTTACAACGAGGAAGTTCCAAAAAGTCATTCAGGCCCTTAAATTTCTCTTGACACAAACAGCCCAAATTAGTTTAGGCTGCATTGTTCCTGGACGGTTGGAAATGTGTGTGAAGGGGAATGGTCCAAGGTTGATAGTCTTTAGTAGGAAGAGACTTAATCTCTGGGTTTATGGTTGGCACCAGGATTGAAAGATATATTGTTCAGAGATGGGAGTGTTTGCATAATGTCTCCAGTAAAGAAGCCTGGCATTTAGAATCCCAGAATCCCAAACTACCTCCTATGCTCTCCTGCCTCATTTTGAAATGTACGTTTCTAGTGAAGGTTATTTAGTTTACTTCAATTCATCGATCACCATCTGAAGAACTCTTTGAGTGACTATCTTGAAATTCTTACCTGTTTTCTTCCTTAATTATTTCATGTCCTTTAATTAGAAACTACTGGTATGATTGAGGAAAGTTTTGAAGTATAGTTCAACTGTAGTCAGTTCCAGAAAATGATTTAGTTGTTTCAATTCTATTAAATACTTGTATCTTTGATGTTAAGATGCAACTGTTACCCTATCTAGTTTTTCATATGTTCTTGGATCTATTTTTAGACTCAATGTTCTGTTCCACTTATCTGCCTACCATTTATTGAACCAACATATTATCTTCAGCTCAAGCCCTTAGTCCTTTTGTCTTTATCACTTTGACATTTCTCTTATCTGCACATATGAACACTGATTCTCATGCATATTTAGTTCACTGTGAGCATTATGGCAATATCTGGTGGTTGGAGAAACATGGGCAGAGGCAGAGGACTGGGTAGCAAAACCTCTTGGAATCACCCCACTTAGTAATATCAAACCATTATTATGCTTGTTATTATATTTTATAATACATAATATATAATGCATATATATTATATAGTCAGCAGTAATTTCTTCATTTGTACCTTCAGCTTGGAAACTAAGCTTCTTAGATCAATGATCTAGATCTCTAGATCAAATCTACACTCCTCCTTTCCTTGTATCTTTTTGAAATAATTTAATAGTTAATCTGAGAGTTACCTCCTAATACTTCTTAACTTCCTTAAGTTTAGAGTCAGATATTTAACGATTTTTTTCTCAGAATGACTATTTTACTATAAAAATAACTGAAACTTTATCAGTGTTTCAGACAAGTCATACAAATATACATATTTTATTTTTCCAAAGTCCTTTTTGGAGCCAAAAGAGGCAAGGATAGTGACATACCCCCTGAATTTTATGTTTCACAGCTATTCATCACTGACTTTGATATGTAAATTGCAAGAGTCTTTGAGAGGACTAGGTAGGTCTGGATGAGATCATAAACCAAGAGAGATAATATTTTTAGGGTAAAATCTAATTCTGAAAAGTAAGCTTTATTTTTAAACATTATTGTTCTTTATAGTTTTCCATAAGATCTTAAGGATTGTTTTAAGAAATTGCATTGCTTGACGAGTGTATTAAATGTTTGATTATTTTTAGGGCTGGGGTGATGGCTCAGTCAGTAAAGTGTTTGTTTAGATCCTCAACATCCATCTTGGCTATGAGAATGCATGGCTGAGAACTCGGTGCTTGGGACTCAGTACCAGGCAGGTTCTGAAACTCTCTGGCAATTGGTTATCTACAGCTTCAGTAAGACATCTTGTCTCAAGAAAGGTTGAGAAATGCTGAAGAAGACGTCCAACACTGACCTCTGCATTCCCACATATATGCCCATATAACCCCATAAAATACAGGACACTCACACTTACACCATATAATCACTTGGATTTGTCTAACAAGACAGATACTATTCCAACCATCCACCTCTTATGCTGGGATTCATGCTTAGTCTTTATCTGTTTGCTTTATTATAACTGAAATACAGCAGAGAAGTTTTCTAGTGGATAACTCTTCAGAGCTATTCCTCTTTGCTACAGTTACAAAAACGAGCGTTCATTCATCACCTTGTGATGCTCCATGGATTCCTTGTCTTCTTCCATAAAAATGGCTCATAAAATATCGGCTCCATGAATGGGTTTGCAACATCATAGGAAGAACAACTATATCAGCCAACCAGAACCCCCCCAAAGTTCCCAGAGACTAAACCTCCAACCAAAGAGTACACATGGGGAGGGACACATGGCTCCATCTGGTTATCAGGCATCAATGGGAGGGGAGCCTCTTAGTCCTGTGGAGGCTGCCAGGGTAGGGGAATGCTAGGGCGATGAGGCAGGAGTGGGTGGGCAGGTGGGAACACCCTCATAGAGGCAGAAGGAGGGGCAGGGGATAGGGGGTTTGTGGAGGGGAAACTGGGAAGGGGGATAACATCTGAAATGTAAATAAATAAAATAACCAATAAAAATATATCAGCCCCAATATGATATATTTAGTGTAAGCATTTATCTACCTTACCACTATGTAATCAGAGATTTGCACTAGTGTCTGTGTGTGTTCTTCTGAACTTCTTTGTGGTCTATGAGGTAGACAAGTTGCCAGCTAGAACAACACAGATACTAAGATCAAGTGTTTCCATCATCTAAGAGAAAAACACAAACATAATTTTATACACTATCAAAAAGAAAGAATAAAAGCAAAGGGGGTTGGACAAGTCTCTGCTTGTGTCTCTGTGTGCAAAGTGTCTATCTTGCACATTAAACACAAGGATAAACCTCATGTTATGGTAGGTGTGAGGTAGAAAGTTGTATAACAAAGTTCATAGTTATAGACAGAAACAAAGGACTATGGACCCACGGTGGCTCTGTGGGTAAAATCACTTCCTTCTTAACAGGATGGATTGTGTTTCATCACCAAGACCCATATAGAGAAGAGAACAGACTCCTGCAAATTATCATCTCACTTCCACCTGTATAACAGCAACAATAACAACACACACACACACACACACACACACACACATTCATACACACACATCAAATTTTAATGAAAATTTAGAAAAATAATCAAGAACTTCAATCAATTGATCATGAAGAATGGCAATTATAAGGTAGTTGCTAATAATTAAAATTAATAAATAAAAGAATCTAATAGGTTGGAGAGAAATAGAGCCTTATACAATTTTTTTCCCTTTGCAGTTGGGAAGGAGCTTAGATGAGAAAGGAACCTGTAAGGAGAATGAGTTGGAAACAAAGGCCACTTTAATGGGTGTTTCTAAAGACATTTTTATTTGCAGGGACTTTAATGTCATCCAAGAGGTCATAGGATGAAATTCCTCTTTCACCACTTTTGGCTCTGGAGCTGTGATTTGAGTGGGTCACAGTTCCATGACTGAACTGCCTTGATCTCTAGATTCTTACAGTTTACTCTGGACACTAGTTTGTATGCCCACAGCCATATCCCCACTGGCAGTTTTTAAACAGAGGTATTGTTTAGGATTTTACTGCCAGGTCATCTAGAAAGTTGAGAGCCTGTTACCTAATAGTAACAGTTACTAAAAATGTCTTGAAGCTCCAAACCCGTTGCGCTATAATATAGAGTATATATTTAGCATGGTGGTGGCGAGAAGCCATTCTGTAATCTGGTCTTCCCACCAGGTGACACCATCAGGTCCTAACAACAGGAGGTATAAAGAGAGTCTTCAGTAAGAAAAAGGACTTGATTTTTCTATCTGTCCAAGAATGAAATTTACCCCATATGTGAACATGAACAATATTCATTGGAGTGTGTCTCTACACCAGTTACCAGCTCTGTGCAACCTTGCTCCTTTGAGCTTTTGAGACACTATGAACATCAGTTGCTGTGACCTGAGTCTTAACCAAGACAGCATGCAAAGCATTGTACTTTATCTCAAGG